>NC_041380.1:432362654-432390110 GCF_002162155.2 Triticum dicoccoides
GCTTCTTTGGCCACTTTTATTTTGGTAACCTCACATGGGACAATGTTCTAATAAAGATGATCATCACATTTTTATTTACTTATAACTCAATATTACAACTCGATATCTAGAACAAAGATATGACTCTATATGAATGCCTCCGGCGGTGTACCGGGATGTGCAATGATCTAGTGTAGCAATGACATCAAAAAATGGACAAGCCATGAAAACATCATGCTAGCTATCTTACGATCATGCAAAGCAATATGACAATGAATGCTCAAGTCATGTATATGATGATGATGGAAGTTGCATGGCAATATATCTCGGAATGGCTATGGAAATGCCATGATAGGTAGGTATGGTGGATGTTTTGAGGAAGGTATATGGTGGGTTTATTGTACCGGCGAAAGTTGCGCGGTACTAGAGAGGCTAGCAATGGTGGAAGGGTGAGAGTGCGTATAATCCATGGACTCAACATTAGTCATAAAGAACTCACATACTTATTGCAAAAGTTTATTAGCCCTCGAAGCAAAGTACTACTATGCATGCTCCTAGGGGGATGGATTGGTAGGAAAAGACCATCGCTCGTCCCTGACCGCCACTCATAAGGAAGACAATCAATAAATACCTCATGCTCCAACTTCGTTACATAACGGTTCACCATACGTGCATGCTACGGGAATCACAAACCTCAACACAAGTATTTCTACAATCCACAACTACCCACTAGCATGACTCTAATATCACCATCTTTATATAGCAAAACTATTGCAAGGAATCAAACATATCATATTCAGTGATCTACAAGTTTTATGTAGGATTTTATGACTAATCATGTGAATGACCAATTCCTGTCATCTCTCTAAATAGATATAAGTGAAGCAAGAGAGTTTAATTCTTTCTACAAAAGATATGCCCACTCTCTAACAAATATAAGTGAAGCAAAAGAGCATTCTACAAATGACAGTTTTCTATGTAAAGAGAAATAGGCAATCCAAACTTCAAATGATATAAGTGAAGCACATGAAGCATTCTATAAAGCCATACTCAAAAGATATAAGTGAAGCGCATAGAGCATTCTATAAATAAACCAAGGACTATCTCATACCAGCATGGTGCATGAAATAAAAGTGAAAACTAAATGCAAAAGACGCTCCAAGATTGCACATATCGCATGAACGAAACGAATCCGAAAACATACCGATACTTGTTGAAGAAAGAGGGGATGCCTTCCGGGGCATCCCCAAGCTTAGACGCTTGAGTCTCCTTGAATATTTACTTGGGGTGCCTCTGGCATCCCTAAGCTTGATCTCTTGCCTCTCTTCCTTCTTCTCACATCAAGACCTTCTCGATCATCGAACACTTCATCCACACAAAACTTCAACAGAAAACTCGGTAAGATCCGTTAGTATAATGAAGCAAATCACTACTCTAAGTACTGTTGAAAACCAATTCATATTTTGTTTTTTGCATTGTATCTACTGTAATATAAATTTTCCATGGCTTAATCCACTGATATAAATTGATAGTTTCATCAAAACAAGCAAACTATGCATCAAAAACAGAATCTGTCAAAAACAGAACAGTCTGTAGCAATCTGAACATTCAGTATACTTCTGATACTTGAAAAATTCTACCAAAATTAGGAAAAATAAAAAAATTGTATAGGAAGACAGTGCAAAAATAATCAGAACCATTTGATGTTCCAGCTAAAAATGTAAAATCGCGCACTACAGCCAAAGTTTCTGTCCTGCACCGTACAAACCATCAAGCAAATGTAAACATCGTAAAGGCAAACCTTGGCACATTATTTTTATAATACAATGGAATTGTACAAGGGGATAATTATTTTTATTGAAAAGTTTCTGTAATCAAGATTCACAAAGTTTCCGTGAGCATGAACAAAGTTCAAGGCTAGCTCTCACTTCAACAATGCTTGTCTTTCTCACTTTCGCTTTCCTTTTTGAAAAAGTTTTGGGTTCCCCTCTTTATTTTTGTTGTTTTTAATCTATATAAAATCACTCAACATAAATAAACGACTCTCTAAAACTTCCGGGTTGTCTCCCTGGCAGCACTTTCTTTAAAGCCATTAAGCTAGGCATATAGTGCTCAAGTAATGGATCCACCCGGATCCCAAGGTATATCAAAGCCAATTTTAATTAACAATGATTTGTAATTTAGTAGTGAGCACAAAGTAACATATATCATGTAACAATGAAGTCTAACTCTCTTCCTATGCATCGGCATGTCATAAAAGAACAATTCATGCACACAAAGTAAAGGCCAATGCATAGTATAAACAGTTTCTTGCAATTTTATCATATTGGAAACATAGAGATGTGGAGATATAGTTCCTCTCTCATAATAATTGCAAGTAGGAGCAGAAAGCACATGCATATTATATTCCTTAAAATCATCATGTGTAACGGTAAAAGGCAACCCATCAATATAATCCTTAATAAGGGCAAACTTCTCCGATATAGTGTAGTTGGGAGAATTCAAAAAGATAATAGGACTATCATGCGTGGGTGCAATAGCAACAATTTCATGTTTAACATAAGGAACTATAGCAAGTTCATCTCCATAAGCATAATTCATATTGGCATCTTGTCCACAAGCATAGAAAGCATCATCAAAAATGGATATTTCAAAAGAATCAACGGGATCATAACAATCATCATAGCAATCATCCTCCGGTAAGCACGAAGGGAAATTAAACAATGTATGAGTTGAAGAGTTACTCTCATTAGAAGGTGGGCACAGGTAGCTAATCCGCTCTTCCTCCTTTTGTTCTTCGCTCTCCTCCTCATTTTTTTCATCCAATGAGCTCACAGTTTCATCAATTTCTTCTTCCACAGACTCCTACAAAATATTAGTCTCTTCTTGGACAACGGAGACTTTCTCAATAAGCGCATCAATATAGGAATTATATTCATAATTATCATAGCAATATTTTAAGATAGCTAAATTTTCAGGCCTATAAACATCATCGTCATAAGCTTCATGCTTTTCAAACAAAGATTCAATTTCATAAGCACCCTTAAAAGCAACAAATTCTTCTGTTTGTTCCACATCATAGTAATCATATATACCATTAGCATAAGAAGCTAAGGTTTCATTATCATTAAATTCACATGAAAAGGGAAGGTGTGGAGCCTTCACCTTAGAGCAACAAGTATAATCATATCTCAAGCATAGTTGCCTAGCATACCAATTCAATATATGAATTTGATCCCATAATAGTTTCCCTTTTTGTGTCAAGCGGTAATCCCTAAAGTATTCACGTTGATCCAACGTTACTCCCGTTACATAATTGAATGGGGTTTTCTCAGGATTATTAAAGTAGTACATAATATTTTTCACATAACCAGCATCAAGGGTTTTAGGAGGTTCCCCATCTCCATGAGTAGCAAGTACACCTAATTTTTTTGGTATTTCGTGTTCCATATCCATAACTAAAGATAGAGAACAACTAAGAACAGCAAATAAAAATTACTTAGTGATAAAGCAAACAAGCACACACGAGAATATTCACCCCACGTTATTGCTCCCCGGCAACGGCACTAGAAAAAGTCTTGATAACCCACAAGTATAGGGGATCGCAACAGTTTTCGATAAGTAAGAGTGTCGAACCCAACGAGGAGCTAAAGGCAGAACAAATATTCCCTCAAGTTCTATCGACCACCGATACAACTCTACGCATGCTTGACGTTCGCTTTACCTAGAACAAGTATGAAACTAGAAGTACTTTGTAGGTGTTGTTGGATAGGTTTGCAACATAATAAAGAGTACATAAATAAAAAGTAGGGGCTGTTTAGATAAATAAACAATAAAGTAAATATAGCGAGTGTGGAAAAGTGGTGGTAGGAGTTGCGAAATTGCCCCTAAGCAATTGACTACTTTACTAGGCCGATAGCAAGTATTATGTGGGAGAGGCCACTTCTAGCATGTCATCCCTGACATGGGATTCTCTGCACTTATGATTGGAACTATTAGCATGCATCCGCAACTACTAACATTCATTAAGGTAAAACCCAACCATAGCATTAAGGTATATTGGTCCCCCTTCAATCCCGTATGCATCAATTTCTATGCTAGGTTGAAGCTTCTGTCACTCTTGCCCTCCAATACATAGTCCTATCAACATACAACTAACCCTAGGGTGTGATCCACGCGCGCAATCATATGATGGGCACCAAAGGACAGCAACATAACCACAAGCAAATTAAATCAATCATAACAATTCATCAACCATCGACAGGACAATGAAAATCTACTCAGACATCATAAGATGGCAACACATCATTGGATAATAATATGAAGCATAAATCACCATGTTCAAGTAGAGGGTACAGCGGGTTGCGGGAGAGTGGACCGATGTAGATAGAGGGGGGAAGGTGATGGAGATGTTGGTGAAGATGGCGGAGGTGTTGGTGTAGATCGCGGTGATGTTGATGGCCCCCGGTGGCACTCCGGTTCCACCGGAAGCGAGGGGGGGAGAGCCCTGTCCTTCTTCTTCTTCCTTGACCTTCTCACTAGATGGAGAAGGGTTTCCCCTTTGGTCCATGGTCTCCATGGTGTGGGAGGGGAGAGAGCCCCTCCGAGATTGGATTTGTCTCTCTCTGTTTCTGTGTTCCCAGATTCTTCCCTTTCACCGTTTCTTATATTCCTGGAGATCCGTAACTCCGATTGGGCTGAAATTTTAACACGATCTCTATCTTGAAATTAGCTTTCTTGCGGCGAAGGAAGGGCACCAACCGCCTTACGGGTGGCCCACGAGGGTCAGGGGCGCGCCCCCTGCCTCGTGGCCACCTCGGGCACTGTCTCGCGTGGTTTTTTTTCCAAAAAATCATATATATTCCAAAAAAAAATTCCGTCAGTTTTTATCCCGTTTGGACTCCGTTTGATATGGATATTCTGCGAAACAAAAAACATGCAACAAACAGGAACTGGCACTGGGCACTGGATCAATATGTTAGTCCCAAAAATAGTATAAAAAGTTGCCAAAAGTATATGAAAGTTGCAGAATATTGGCATGGAACAATCAAATATTACAGATACGACGGAGACGTATCAGGAATATCATAACTTAGAGCCGAAAATGGCAAGAGTTGGAGTACAGATATGGTAGGTTACATCCGGGGCGTTACATCTAGTGATACCAAGCCATCGACCGTGTCATATGCTAGTCTAGTTGGCTGTGCGTCCACACAGCCCTTTCGACTAGGACCTTTTAGGACAGTCATCTACAATGCATAGTCCCACAAACAAGGCACGTACTTGCTGACACACATCATTGATAATGTCCAAGGACTATCTTTATTCATAAACACATAGGAAATATCATCATACATGATTGTCTCTAGGGCATATCTCCAACACCTAGATACTTAAAGGATGATGGTGGTTCACATTTTATTCATGGTGCCTTTCGTAAAATGCTTGCTAAGTATGATGTTAATCATAGAATTGCATCTCCATATCATCCACAGTCTAGTGGTCAAGTAGAATTGAGTAATAGAGAGCTTAAATTGATTTTGCAAAAGACTGTTAATATGTCTAGAAAGAATTGGTCCAAGAAACTTGATGATGCATTATGGGCCTATAGAACTGCATATAAATATCCTATGGGTATGTCTCCGTATAAAATGGTTTATGGAAAGGCATGTCACTTACCTCTTGAACTAGAACATAAGGCATATTGGGCCATTAAAGAGCTCAATTATGATTTCAAACTTGCCGGTGAGAAGAGGTTATTTGACATTATCTCACTTGATGAATGGAGAACCCAGGCCTATGAGAATGCCAAACTGTTTAAGAAAAAGTTAAAAGATGGCATGACAAAAGGATACAAAAACATGAGTTTAATGTAGGTGATTATGTATTTTTATACAACTCTCCTTTAAGATTTTTTGTAGGTAAGCTCCTCTCTAAATGGGAAGGTCCTTACGTCATCGAGGAGGTCTATCGTTCCAGTGCCATAAAAATCAACAACTTCGAAGGCACAAATCCGAGGGTGGTGAACGGTCAAAGAATCAAACTTTATATCTTAGGTAATCCTATAAATGTTGAAACTAATGTTATTGAAACCGTAACCCCGGAGGGATACATAAGTGATGCTTTCCAGAATGTTTCAGACTCCGAAAAGGAATAGGTATGAGGTACGGTAAGTAAACCGACTCCAAAATAGTTCTAATAGCAATTTTTCTCCGTTTTGGAATATTTAAGAAAATAGGAAAATAAGAATCATTCCGGGAAGGACACGAGGCGTCCACGAGGGTGGAGGGCGTGCCCTACCCCCTGGGTGCGCCCCCTGCCTCGTGGGCACCTCGTGTGCCCTCCGGACTCCGATTTCGTGCACAATACTTCTTTTGGTCGGTAAAAATTCATTATATAATCTCCTGAAGGTTTTGACCACTGTACCACGCAAATATCCTCTGTCTTTGTTTCGAGCTGTTTCTGCTGCATATTAGAGCAATATGTCATCCCAAGATTCGGAGGGAGAAAGCTATGTGGCTGATTACCTTGCAGATCATAAGGTCTATGGGGACTTGGAGCATTGTGGTTGGACCACGAAGGAAGAAGAAGACTATGAGCCTAAGGGAAAGGAGGAGATGAGCTCAGATGAAGATGAAGTCCCATTACCTCAATCTGGGGACATGCATGTGGAGTTCAAAAAGTCAAGCCTCCCCAATAGAGCAAAGAAACCTAAGATCGAGTTTATCCCTTTTCGTCTCTTGCAGGAGAACAAACAAGAACTGTGCAAAATGGTATTAAGCCTTGAGCGGGAGATTGAGGACCTAAAGGAGCAAAATTCTATCCTCGAGCGCAATTAAGGAAGAAGCACACACCATCAACAACTCCATCATCACCATCCCCGAAGAAAGAGATATAAACACATGGGTATGGGCACTCCCCTTGTCAACTGCCAAGCTTCGGGAAGTGCCCAAGTATCGTATCACCATCACACCTTTATCTTTATCGTTTTTCTTAGTTTGATCCTTTAGGTAATATCTTGATCTAGTAGAATAAAGTTTTTGTATGATCTAGTTTTGAGTTTTAGCTTTATGATCCTTCTATGTAATCGATTCCGTGAGCTATATGTAATAAAGATTAGTGTTGAGTCAAGGGCTTGATTATCTTGCTATGATCTTGAGGGAATAAAATAAAATATAAAGAATAAAAAGAAATAAAGAGATCATATGGATTTTATGGAGAGTAATGACTTCACATATAAAGAGTATGATGAATAAAAGTTGTTGAGAGTTGACAAACATAGTTTTGGTCATTGTTGCAATTAATAGGAAGTAATAAAGAAAGAGAGGTTTTCACATATAAATATACTATCTTGGACTCATTAAAATATGACATGATAAAGAGTTGACATTGGACAAGGAAGACAACATAATGGGTTATGTTTTCTTACATCTGAAATAAATTATATTGTCATGGATCATCCAAAATGTTGAGCTTGCCTTTCCCTCTCATGCTAGCCAAATTATTTGCACCAAGTAGAGATACTACCTGTGCTTCCAAATATCCTTAAACCCAGTTTTGCCATGAGAGTCCACCATATCTACCTATGAATTGAGTAACATCCTTCAAGTAAGTTGTCATCGTTGCAAGCAATAAAAATTGCTCTCTAAATATGTGTGGTTTATTAGTGTGGAGAAAATAAGCTTTATACGATCTTGTGATGTGGAAGAAATAAAAGCGACGGACTGTGTAATAAAGTTCCATATCACAAGTGGCAATATAAAGTGACATTCTTTCGCATTAAGATTTTGTGCATCCAACCATAAAAGCACATGACAACTCCTGCTTCCCTCCACGAAGGGCTTATCTTTTATTCTTGTCATATACTTCATGCAAGAGTCACGGTGATCTTCACCTTTCCTTTTTACATTTTATCCTTTGGCAAGCACAATGTGTTGGAAAGACCTTGATATATATAGCTAATTGGATGTAAGTTTTCATGAGTTATTATTGTTGACATTACCCTTGAGGTTAAAGGTTGGGAGACAAAACTATAAGCCCCTATCTTTCTCTGTGTCCGGCTAAAACTTCATACCCATAAATATTGTGTGAGTGTTAGCAATTGTGAAAGACTAAATGATAGTTGAGTATGTGGACTTGCTGAAAAGCTCTTATATTTACTCTTTCCGATGTTATGATAAATTGTAATTGCTTCAATGACTAAGATTATAGTTTGTTAGTTCTCAATGAAGTTTATGATTCATACTTGAAATTGTGATTGAATTGTTACTTTATCATAAGAGATCATATGACAATATATGTATATGTTGTTGTTCTAAGAATGATCATGATGCCCTCATGTTCGTATTTTATTTTTATCGACACCTCTATCTCTAACATGTGGACATATTTTTCGATTTCGGCTTTCGCTTGAGGACAAGCGAGGTCTAAGCTTGGGGGAGTTGATACGTCCATTTTGCATCTTGCTTTTATATCGATATTTATTGCATTATGGGTTGTTATTACACATTATGTCACAATACTTATGCCTATTCTCTCTTATTTTACAAGGTTTACATGAAGAGGGGGAATGCTGGGAGCTAGAATTCTGGGCTGGAAAAGGAGCAAATATTAGAGACCTATTCTGCACATCTCCAAAAGTCCTGAAACTTCACAGGAGCACGTTTCAGAATATAAAAAAATATTGGGTGAAAGAAGCACTAGAGGGGGCCCACCCACCGTCCACGAGGGTGGGGGCGCGCCCAGGGCACCCTACCCCCTGGGCGCGCCCCCTGCCTCGTGGGCCCCCTGGCAGCCCTCTGATGCCCATCTTTGGCTATATGGAGTCTTTCATCGAGGAAAAAATCATAAGCAAGCTCACGGGACGAAACTCCACTGCCCCGAGGGGGAACCTTTGCGGAACCAATCTAGGGCTCCGGCGGAGCTGTACTACCGGGGAAACTTCCCTCCGAGAGGGGGAAATCATCACCATCGTCATCACCAAGGATCCTCTCATCGGGAGGGGGTCAATCTCCATCAACATCTTCACCAGCACCATCTCATGTCAAACCCTAGTTCATCTCTTGTATCAAATCTTTGTCTCAAAACCTCAGATTGGTACCTGTGGGTTGCTAGTAGTGTTGATTACTCCTTGTAGTTGATGCTAGTTGGTTTATTCGGTGGAAGATCATATGTTCAAATCCATTATGCATATTAATACCCTCTGATTATGAACATGAAATGATTAGTTACGTTTGTTCCTGAGGACATGGGAGAAGTCCTGCTATAAGTAGTCATGTGAATTTGGTATTCATTCGATATTTTGATGAGATGTATGTTGTCTTTCCTCTAGTGGTGTCATGTGAACGTCGACTACATGACACTTCACCATTGTTTGGGCCTAGAGGAAGGCATTGGGAAGTAATAAGTAGATGACAGGTTGCTAGAGTGATAGAAGCTTAAACCCTAGTTTATGAGTTGCTTCGTAAGGGGCTGATTTGGATCCATCTGTTTCATGCTATGGTTAGGTTTACCTTAATACTTCTATTGTAGTTGCGGATGCTTGCAATTGGGGTTAATCATAAGTGGGGATGCTTGTCCAAGGAAGGACAGTACCCAAGCACCGGTCCACCCACATATCAAATTATCAAAGTACCGAACACGAATCATATGAACATGATGAAAACTAGCTTGACGATAATTACCATGTGTCCTCGGGAGCACTTTCCTTTATATAAGAGTTTGTCCAGGCTTGTCCTTTGCAACAAAAAGGATTGGGCCATATTGTTGCACCTTATTTACTTTTATTACTTGTTACTCGTTACAAATTACCTTATTACGAAACTATCCATTACCGATAATTTCAGTGCTTGCAGAGAATACCTTGCTGAAAACTGCTTATCATTTCCTTCTGCTTCTCGTTGGGTTCGACACTCTTACTTATCAAAAAGGCTACGATAGATCCACTACACTTGTGGGTCATCAGGCCCTAATATAGCTCCTCATGTGAGGGTTCTTTATCCATTCTACTTATTGTTTGCCATCATGGGAGGAATGTAGATGTGCTTGTGAGGGCTGTTTATCCATACTACATAGTGCTTGCCATCATGGGAGGGATCAATCTTGGTATTTTTCTTATGTGTTTCAAAGTTCCATGTGTATCATGAGCAAATGAAGCATGTCATAGTTGAGAACGAGAAACATGTAACACCTCTTCAGTTAGTTTATCAGAGCAGCCCCCCCCCCACACACACACCCAAATCATGGTATCATAGGTGCAAGTGCCACAACACACATATTAGCTTAAACATTTATCTTTGGACTTCCGCAAGCTAGTTGGGCTTGAGGTTTATGATTCTTAGTGCATCCATTTATTAAATATGGCGGACAACCGACATGATCAAATTTGTAAATGGGATACTTTATATCTCAATCATGTGCTTAAATAATAGAAATATTAATAGATGGTAGTGAGATTTCGATTCATAAAGGGGGAGGGGGGCAAGGGCCCCCTTGCCCTAACGTAGCTTTGCCTGTAAGGGATCGTTATCCATGCTACTTATTGTTTGCCATCATGCTACTCAAGTCACAATCTTAGTGAAGACATCTGAGATCTCCCTGAAGGCATCTTCTAATGTTTGAAACCATCCTAGCTCCACGTTCTTACATGTATGTGTCAAAGCAAGGAGGAGAATGTTGCTTGTACCCCTGGAGTCTAAGTTAGAAACATATCATACGAATGTCGTGATGGTGCATGATCCTGCCCAAAATGGTTTCTCATGTGTCTTGCTGTTCTAGAATGGTGGGTAGTCCCTTGAGCTTTAATTAAGTCATAATCTTAGTTACGAGAGAACTGAGACTCTTTCCGGCTATAATGTTGCACAATCATCCCATGGGCAGCGAGCTATGCGACGTGTAGTGTTATATATTCAGTAATGTCTTTGAATGAGTCATCAATACCGCACTAGTGGAGTATGTTCTTCATGTTTGTGCTTCTTTCACCCATTGGTTACAATTTACAAGACAACATGGTTGTGGTGCTCTTTTCACCAATTGTTACTCCCTCCGTCCCAAAATAAGTGTCTCAAGTTTAGTGCAACTCTGGTACATGACAACAGTTGTAGTATTTCACAGGTATTCCCTCCGTAAACTAATATAAAAACATTTAGAATACTAAAGTAGTGATCTAAACGCTCTTATATTAGTTACAGAGGGAGTACTTCAGAACAGATGGGCTAGGATGTTGGTTGGATTATTGATATTCGACAAGGACCTTTGCATTTTTATATCGTGCAAGTTCCTATCCAATACCTACATGCATAAATTTTATTTTATTTGTAAATCATCAAAAACTTAAAATGAAAAATAGGACCTAAGTTAAATGTGGTTAATAGCCAAATTAAATCATCATATTAAGCCATTACAAATGTACCACACAAATAGACCTCAGGTAGCGTGACCCAAAAAGCTAGGGTTCCTCTTGCCTCCCGCCGGCGCCATCGCCCGTCCGCCCCATCTTCGGTGGCCATAGGGCCATGGAGGCGGAGTTGATCTCGGCCCTTGCCGGTGGGAGGGCTCCGTTTTTACATTTATTTTTGAGTTTTGTTAGGGTTTGTGTTCTACTCAGGAAGGCGAGACGACGGTGACTTCCTGAAGATGGAATAAAGGTCTCCCCGTCTAGCCCCTGTTCCAGTGATGCGTCTAGCATCGTCGGTGGGCGTGTGGAGGTGTCTCTCCGATGGATCTTTCTTTGGTGGATTTGCTCAGATCTGTTCATCGTTCGTCTATGTTCCTGTGTCTTCAGGTTGGGTCCTTCCGATCTACACTCTTCATCGGTGACGGGTGCTATACTAGTGCATTGGTTCTATGGGGTCTTAGCACGACGACTTCCCGACTGTCTACTACAACAAGTGTTGAACATATATGTGCATGTATCTGTTAGGATAATCTCCTACCGGCCCTGCTTCTAGTTTCCTTGTATAGATGAGGCTGAGGGCTGCCCTTGTACCCATATATACGTGCACCATGCACCCGATCAATACATCGAGAGTTCCATTACCTTCAACATGGTATCAGTTTCCCTTCCGATCCGACCCTAACTTCCGCTCCTAGCCGCCGCCACCGCAGCACATCACTGCCGCCGCCATCTACCCGCGCCACCGCTGCATCTTCACCCCGCCGCCACATGTGCCTACCCATCCCCATCCCTCTCCCTCTCCCGATCCACCTCCCTCTCCCTCCCGAGCCGCCGCCACCACCCCTCTCCCTCCCGAGCCGCCGCCACCCACCCGATCTCCCCATCCCCCGATTGCCCCTCCCACCCCGATCACCACTTCCTACCCAACTGTGCCCCCACCACCTCCCTAGGTCGCCGCGCCGCCTCCATGGCCTCTCTCCGCGCTGCCGCCTCCCTTCCCTCCAACCCCTTCGAAGGTCCGCCCCCTTCCCCGGTGGAAGTCGTCCGTGATCTCGACATCTTCGCCCGCGTGCCCGTCGTCCTCGACTATGCCAACTCCACCTACTATGTCTGGAAGACCTACTTCTCCCTCGTCTTCCTCGAGTACCACCCCATTGATCATGTCGATGGCTCCGTCGACTCCGACCTCATGTTCGCGGACGATGACTGGCTGACCATCGATGCCACCATCACTCACTGGCTGTACCAAACCATCTCCAAGGTCATCTTCCACACCATCGTTTGCGACACTGATGACGCGCCGACGGTGTGGGCGAAGCTGAATGGGCTCTTCCTCAACAACACCCTCCAGCGCCGCGTGTTTCTTTAGCAGGAATTTTTTGGTTGCCATCAGGTTGACTCATCCATTGATGATTATTGCATGCGCCTTAAGAAACATGCTGACGAACTTCGCGACCTCGGGGAGCGGGTCTCTGATGACCTCCTCGTCAGCACGCTCACCGCCGGTCTGAACGAGGAGTTCGACAATGCAGCCTCCAACCTCACGTTTCTCCCAGACCCGACTTTTCCTCGGGTCCTGGCCAATCTTCGGTTGGAGGAGAGGAGGATGAAGATGGTGAAGTCCCGGGCCAAGTGTTGGAAATATGCCCTAGAGGCAATAATAAATAAGTTATTATTATATTTCTTTGTTCATGATAATAGTCTTTTATTCATGCTATAACTGTATTATCCGGAAATCGTAATACACGTGTGAATACATAGACCACAATATGTCCCTAGTGAGCCTCTAGTTGACTAGCTCGTTGTGATCAACAGATAGTCATGGTTTCCTGGATATGGACATTGGATGTCGTTGATAACGAGATCACATCATTAGGAGAATCATGTGATGGACAAGACCCAATCCTAAGCCTAGCACAAAGATCGTGTAGTTCGTTTGCTAGAGCTTTGCCAATGTCAAGTATCTCTTCCTTTGACCATGAGAGCGTGTAACTCCTGGATACCGTAGGAGTGCTTTGGGTGTATCAAACGTCACAACGGAACTGGGTGGCTATAAAGGTGCACTACAGGTATCTCCGAAAGTATCTATTGTTTTATGCGGATCGAGACTGGGATTTGTCACTCCGTGTAAACGGAGAGGTATCTCTGGGCCCACTCGGTAGGACATCATTATATGCGCAATGTGACCAAGGAGTTGATCACGGGATGATGTGTTACGGAACGAGTAAAGTGACTTGCCGGTAACGAGATTGAACAAGGTATTGGATACCAACGATCGAATCTCGGGCAAGTAAAATACCGCTAGACAAAGGGAATTGAATACGGGATTGATTAAGTCCTTGACATCGTGGTTCATCCGATGAGATCATCGTGGAACATGTGGGAGCCAACATGGGTATCCAGATCCCGCTATTGGTTATTGACCGGAGAACGTCTCGGTCATGTCTACATGTCTCCCGAACCCGTAGGGTCTACACACTTAAGGTTCGATGACGCTAGGGTTATAAAGGAAGCTTGTATGTGGTTACCGAATGTTGTTCGGAGTCCCGGATGAGATCCCAGACGTCACGAGGAGTTCCGGAATGGTCCGGAGGTAAAGATTTATATATGGGAAGTCCTGTTTTGGTCACCGGAAAAGTTTCGGGCGATATCGGTAATGTACCGGGACCACCGGGAGGGTCCCGGGGGGTCCACAAAGTGGGGCCACCTGCCCCAGAAGGTTGCGTGGGCCAGGTGTGGGAGGGGACTAGCCCCTAGGAGGGCTGGTGCGCCCCCCACAAGGGGGCCAAGGCGCAAGGGAGAGTGGGAGGGGGCAAACCCTAGTCCAGATGGGCCTTAAGGCCCATATTGGTGCGCCTCCCTCTCCTCTCCCCTCTTGGCCGCCACCCCCTTTGCCATCTAGGGCTGGCCGCACCCCTTGGGGGTGGGAAACCCTAAAGGGGGCGCAACCCCCCCTTCCCCTTATATATAGTTGAGGTTTGGGGCTGCCATATACATGAGTTCTCTCCCTCTTGGTGCAGCTCTACCTCTCTCCCTACTCCTCCTCTCCCATGGTGCTTGGCGAAGCCCTGCGGGATTGCCACGCTCCTCCACCACCACCACGCCGTTGTGCTGCTGCTGGATGGAGTCTTCCTCAACCTCTCCCTCTCTCCTTGCTGGATCAAGGCGTGGGAGACGTCACCGGGTTGTACGTGTGTTGAACGCGGAGGTGCCGTGCGTTCGGCACTTGATCATCGGTGATTTGAATCACGACGAGTACGACTCCATCAACCCCATTCACTTGAACGCTTCCGCTTAGCGATCTACAAGGGTATGTAGATGCACTCTCCTTCTACTCGTAGCTGGTTTCTCCATAGATAGATCTTGGTGACACGTAGGAAAATTTTGAATTTCTGCTACGTTCCCCAACAGTGGTATCAGAGCTAGGTCTATTGCGTAGATTCTTTGCACGAGTAGAACACAAAGTAGTTGTGGGCGTTGATTTTGTTCAATATGCTTACCGTTACTAGTCCAATCTTTTTTCGACGGTATTGTGGGATGAAGCGGCCCGGACCGACCTTACACGTACTCTTACGTGAGACAGGTTCCACCGATTGACATGCACTTGGTGCATAAGGTGGCTAGCGGGTGCCAGTCTCTCCCACTTTAGTCGGAACGGATTCGATGAAAAGGGTCCTTATGAAGGGTAAATAGCAATTGACATATCACGTTGTGGTTTTGCGTAGGTAAGAAACGTTCTTGCTAGAAACCCATAGCAGCCACGTAAAACATGCAAACAACAATTAGAGGACGTCTAACTTGTTTTTGCAGGGTATGCTTTGTGATGTGATATGGCCAACAAGAATGTGATGAATATATGTGATGTATGAGATTGATCATGTTCTTGTAATAGGAATCACGACTTGCATGTCGATGAGTATGACAACCGGCAGGAGCCATAGGAGTTGTCTTTATTTATTGTATGACCTGCGTGTCATTGAAGAACGCCATGTAAATTACTTTACTTTATTGCTAAACGCGTTAGCCATAGAAGTAGAAGTAGTCTTTGGCGTGACAACTTCATGAAGACACGATGATGGAGATCATGGTGTCAAGCCGGTGACAAGATGATCATGGAGCCCCGAAGATGAAGATCAAAGGAGCTATATGATATTGGCCATATCATGTCACTACTCTATTTGATTGCATGTGATGTTTATCATGTTTATGCATCTTGTTTACTTAGGACGACGGTAGTAAATAAGATGATCCCTTACAAAATTTCAAGAAGTGTTCTCCCCTAACTGTGCATCGTTGCTACAGTTCGTCGCTTCTAAGCACCACATGATGATCGGGTGTGATGGATTCTTACGTTCACATACAACGGGTGTAAGACAGTTTTACACGGCGAAAACACTTAGGGTTAACTTGACGAGCCTAGCATGTGCAGACATGGCCTCGGAACACGGAAACCGAAAGGTCGAGCATGAGTCGTATGGTAGATACGATCAACATGAAGATGTTCACCGATGATGACTAGTCCGTCTCACGTGAAGATCGGACACGGCCTAGTTGACTCGGATCATGTGATCACTTAGATGACCAGAGGGATGTCTATCTAAGTGGGAGTTCATAAGATGAACTTAATTATCCTGAACATAGTCAAAAGACCTTTTGCAAATTATGTCGTAGCTCGCGCTTTAGTTCTACTGTTTTAGATATGATCCTAGAGAAAATATAGTTGAAAGTTGATAGTAGCAATTATGCGAACAGTAGAAAGCTTATGTCCTTAATGCACTGCTCAGTGTGCTGAACCCCAAACGTCGTTTGTGGATGTTTCGAACATCGAACATACACGTTTTGATAACTACGTGATAGTTCAGTTAAATGGTTTAAGTAGAGGCACCAAAGACGTTTTCGAAACGTCGCGGAACATATGATGTTTCGAGGGCTGAAATTGGGATTTCAGGCTCGTGCCCACGTCAAGAGGTATAAGACCTCCGACAATTTTCTTAGCCTACAAACTAAGGGAGAAAAGCTCAATCGTTGAGCTTGTGCTCAGATTGTCTGAGTGCAACAATCACTTGAATCGAGTGGGAGTTGATCTTCCAAATGAGATAGTGATGTTTCTCCAAAGTCATTGCCACCAAGCTGCTAGAGCTTCGTGATGAACTATAACATATCAGGGATAGATATGATGATCCTTGAGGTATTCGCGATGTTTGACACTGCGAAAGTAGAAATCAAGAAGGAGCATCAATTGTTGATGGTTGGTGAAACCACTAGTTTCAAGAAGGGCAAGGGCAAGAAGGGATACTTCATGAAACGGCAAATCAGCTGCTGCACCAGTGAAGAAACCCGAGGTTGAACCCAAACCCGAGACTAAGTGCTTCTGTAATAAGGGGAACAACCACTGGAGCAGGATTACCCTAGATACTTGGTAGATGAGAAGGCTGGCAAAGTCGATAGAAGTATACATTATGTTAATGTGTACTTTACTAGTACTCCTAGTAGCACCAGGGTATTAGATACCGGTTCGGTTGCTAAGTGTTAGTAACTCGAAATAAAAGCTATGGAATAAACGGAGACTAGCTAAAGGTGAGCTGACAATATGTGTTGGAAATTTTTCCAAGCTAGATGTGATCAAGCATCGCACGCTCCCTCTACCATCAAGATTAGTATTAAACCTGAATGGTTTATTGAATCTCGATCGTAGTGATACACATTTTCATACCAAAAGATATAAGATAGTAATGATAGTACCACTTACTTGTGGCACTGCCATGTAAGTCATATTGGTATAAAACGCATGAAGAAGCTCCATGTTGATGGATCTTTGGACTCACTCGTTTTTGAAAAGTTTGAGACATGCGAACCATGTCTATTGGTGTATACGCATGAAGAAACTCCATGCAGATGGATCGTTTAGACTCACTTGATTTTGAATCACTTGAGATATGCAAATCATACCACATGGACAAGATGACTGAAAAGCCTCGGTTTCAGTAAGATGGAACAAGATAGCAACTTGTTGGAAGCGACACATTTTGATGTGTGCAGTCCAATGAGTGCTGAGGCATGCAGTGAATATCGTTATGTTCTTACTTCACAGATGATTTGAGTAGATGTTGAGTATATTTACTTGATGAATCACGAGTCTGAATTATTGAAAGGTTCAAGTAATTTCAAGTGTGAAGTTGGAAGATCGTCGTGATAAGAGGATAAAAATATCTATGATATGATCATAGAGATGAATATCTGAATTACGAGTTTGGCACGGAATTAAGACATTGTGGAAATTGTTTCACAACTAATACAGCCTGGAACACCATAGTGTGATGGTGTGTCCGAACATCATAGTTGCACCCTATTGGATATGATGCGTACCATGATGTCTCTTATCGAATTACCACTATCGTTCATGGGTTAGGCATTAGAGACAACCACATTCACTTTAAATAGGGCACCACATAATTCTGTTGAGATGACACCGTATGAATTATGGTTTAGAGAAACCTAAGTTGTCGTTTCTTGAAAGTTTGGGGCTGCGACTCTTATGTGGAAAAGTTTCAGGTTGATAAGCTCGAACCCAAAGCGGATAAAATGCATCTTCATAGGAAACCCAAAACAGTTGGGTATACCTCCTAATTCAGATCCGAAAGCAATATGGATTGTTTCTAGAATTGGGTCCTTTCTCGAGGAAAATTTTCTCTCGAAAGAATTGAGTGGGAGGATGGTGGAGACTTGATGAGGTTATTGAACCGTCTCTTCAACTAGTGTGTGACAGGGCACAGGGAGTTGTTCCTGTGGCACCTACACCAATTGAAGTGGAAGCTTATGATATTGATCATGAAACTTCAGATCAAGTCACTACCAAACCTCGTGGGATGACAAGGATGCGTACTACTTCAGAGTGGTACGTAATCCTGTCTTGGAAGTCATGTTGCTGAAAAACAATGAACCTACGAGCTATGGAGAAGCGATGGTGGGCCCGGATTCCGATAAATGGCTCGAGGCCATAAAATCCGAGAACGGATCCATGGACTTTGGTGGACTTGCCCGATGATCGGCAAGCCATTAAGATAAATGGATCTTTAAGAAGAAGACGGACGTGGATGGTAATGTCACCGTCCATGAAGCTCGACTTGTGGCGAAAAGTTTTTCACAAGTTCAAGGAGTTGACTACGATGAGATTTTCTCATCCGTAGCGATGCTTAAAGTCCGTCGGATTCATGTTAGCATTAGCTGTATTTATGAAATCTTGCAGATAGGATGTCAAAACATTGTTTCCTCGACGATTTTAATGAGGAAAGGTTGTATGTGATACAACCGGAAGGTTTTGTCAATCCCGAAAGATGCTAATAAGTATGCAAAGCTCCAGCAATCCTTCTAAGGACTGGAGTGAGCATCTCGGAGTTGGAATGTATGCTTTGATGATGATCAAAAAAATTTGGGTTTGTACAAAGTTTATGAGAAACTTGTATTTCCAAAGAAGTGAGTGGGAGTACTATAGAATTTCTGATGAGTATATGTTGTTGACATATTGTTGATCAGAAATGACGTAGAATTTCTGGAAAGCATATAGGGTTATTTTGAAAGTGTTTTTCAATGGAAAGCCTGGATTAAGCTACTTGAACATTGAGCATCAAGATCTATAAGGATAGATCAAAATGCTTAATAATACTTTCAAATGAGCACATACCTTGACATGATCTTGAAGGTGTTCAAGATGGACCATTCAAAGAAGGAGTTCTTGCCTGAGTTGTAAGGTACGAAGTTAAGACTTAAAGCTCGACCACGGCAGAATAGAGAGAAAGGACGAAGGTCGTCCCCTATGCTTAAGACGTAGGCTCTTCAGTATGCTATGCTGTGTACCGCACTTGAAGTGCGCCTTGCCATGAGTCAGTCAAGGGGTACAAGAGTGATCCAAGAATGGCTCACAGGACAGCGGTCAAAGTTATCCTTAGTAACTAGTGGACTAAGGAATTTTCTCGATTATGGAGGTGGTAAAAGAGTTCGTCGTAAAGGGTTATGTCGATGCAAGCTTGACACCTATCCGGATAGCTCTGAGTAGAGAGACCGGATACATATAATGGAGCAATAATTTAGAATAGCTCCAAGTAGAACAGTTATTTGGAATAGCTCCAAATAGAGCATGGTAGCTGCATCTAGGAGATGACATAGAGATTTGTAAAGCACACACGGATCTGAAAGGTTCAGACCCGTTGACTAAAACCTCTCTCACAAGCAACATGATCAAACATAAAACTCATTGAGTGTTAATCACATAGTGATGTGAACTAGACTACTGACTCTAGTAAACTCTTGGGTATTAGTCACATGGCGATGTGACCTGTGAGTGTTAATCACATGGCGATGTGAACTGGATTATTGACTCTAGTGCAAGTGGGAGACTGTTGGAAATATGCCCTAGAGGCAATAATAAATAAGTTATTATTATATTTCTTTGTTCATGATAATAGTCTTTTATTCATGCTATAACTGTATTATCCGGAAATCGTAATACACGTGTGAATACATAGACCACAATATGTCCCTAGTGAGCCTCTAGTTGACTAGCTCGTTGTGATCAACAGATAGTCATGGTTTCCTGGCTATGGACATTGGATGTCGTTGATAACGAGATCACATCATTAGGAGAATCATGTGATGGACAAGACCCAATCCTAAGTCTAGCACAAAGATCGTGTAGTTCGTTTGCTAGAGCTTTGCCAATGTCAAGTATCTCTTCCTTTGACCATGAGAGGGTGTAACTCTTGGATACCGTAGGAGTGCTTTGGGTGTATCAAACGTCACAACGTAACTGGGTGACTATAAAGGTGCACTACAGGTATCTCCGAAAGTATCTATTGTTTTATGCGGATCGAGACTGGGATTTGTCACTCCGTGTAAACGGAGAGGTATCTCTGGGCCCACTCGGTAGGACATCATTATATGCGCAATGTGACCAAGGAGTTGATCACGGGATGATGTGTTACGGAACGAGTAAAGTGACTTGCCGGTAACGAGATTGAACAAGGTATTGGATACCAACGATCGAATCTCGGGCAAGTAAAATACCGCTAGACAAAGGGAATTGAATACGGGATTGATTAAGTCCTTGACATCGTGGTTCATCCGATGAGATCATCGTGGAACATGTGGGAGCCAACATGGGTATCCAGATCCCACTATTGGTTATTGACCGGAGAACGTCTCGGTCATGTCTACATGTCTCCCGAACCCGTAGGGTCTACACACTTAAGGTTCGATGACGCTAGGGTTATAAAGGAAGCTTGTATGTGGTTACCGAATGTTGTTCGGAGTCCCGGATGAGATCCCGGACGTCAAGAGGAGTTCCGGAATGGTCCGGAGGTAAAGATTTATATATGGGAAGTCCTGTTTTGGTCACCGGAAAAGTTTCGGGCGATATCGGTAATGTACCGGGACCACCGGGAGGGTCCCGGGGGGTCCACAAAGTGGGGCCACCTGCACCAGAAGGTTGCGTGGGCCAGGTGTGGGAGGGGACCAGCCCCTAGGAGGGCTGGTGCGCCCCCCACAAGGGGGCCAAAGCGCAAGGGAGAATGGGAGGGGGCAAACCCTAGTCCAGATGGGCCTTAAGGCCCATATTGGTGCGCCTCCCTCTCCTCTCCCCTCTTGGCCGCCACCCCCTTTGCCATCTAGGGCTGGCCGCACCCCTTGGGGGTGGGAAACCCTAAAGGGGGCGCAGCCCCCCCTTCCCCCTATATATAGTTGAGGTTTGGGGCTGCCATATACATGAGTTCTCTCCCTCTTGGTGCAGCCCTACCTCTCTCCCTACTCCTCCTCTCCCATGGTGCTTGGCGAAGCCCTGCGGGATTGCCACGCTCCTCCACCACCACCACGCCCCCGGCCCCCTGGGCCACCGCGACCAACCCATGGACGGGGGTGGTCCATGCGTACACGATGCCCATGCCGCGGGCCCCCATCCCGGCTGGGATCCTCGGCCCCCGCCACGGCGCGCATGTAACGCCCCGTATGTAACTTGCCATATTTGTATTCCAACTCTTGCCATTTTCGGCACTAAGTTATGATATTTCCTCGTGGTTGGGTTTTGTCTTCATTTTGCTTTTGTCCATATCATGCAGCTCATATCATGTTATCATGTGCATCGCATTTGCATACGTGTTCGTCTCATGCATCCGAGCTTTTTCCCCGTTGTCCGTTTTGCATTCCGGCATTCCTATGTCTTCCGGTGTCCCCTTTTGCCTCTTTTCGTGTGCGGGTGTTAAACGTTCTCGGATCGGACTGAGACTTGCCAAGCGGCCTTGGTATACCACCGGTAGACCGCTTGTCAAGTTTCATGCTATTTGGACTTCGTTTGATACTCCAACGGTTAACTGAGGAACCGTAAAGGCCTCATGTGTGTTGCAGCCCAACACCCCTCCAAAGTGGCCCAAAACCCAGCTAAACCCCCTCCATCCTCTCGGTCATTCGATCACAATCGCGTGGCCGAAAACCGCACCTCATTTGGACTCTCCTAGCTCCCTCTACCTATATATATGTGCACTCCTCCAAAAAATTCGGACGAAACCCGAGTCTTCCCCTTCCTCCGCGCGCCGGACACGTCCGCTACCGTCCCCGCGACCAACCGCCCGCCGCCACGTGGCGCGCCGCCGTCCCCGCGCTGCTGGCCCACCGCAGCCCGCAGCAGGCCCGCAGGGCCTGATCCCTGCCGCCACTCCTCCCGCGCACGCAAGTCCGGCCGGCCGCCTCCGTGGCAGGGTGCCGCCGTCGCGCGTTTTGCCTCTTCTCCGGCGCCGGCCCCTCCAATGACCCCGCGCTGACCGCCGCCTCCGCCGAGCCGGCGCAGCTCCACCGCGTCCGCCGGCGACCTCCTCAGTCGCCCCGTGCCGAGATCTGGCCGGATCCGGCGAGATCCGGCCCGGGGCCCACCTTCTCCGGCCACCTCGAGCAACTCCGGCGAGCTCCCCGTCCATCCTCGGGTCACGTGCGCTAGATCTGGCTACAGTAACCCTAGATCTTGAGGTCTATTATTTCCACTAAGTCCCCAGTTTTCAATATTTTTAGGCATGTTCATCTTACCATATCTCATCATCCATAACTTCATTTGGGCGTGTAGCATATCAAATTGTTCGTCTGAATGTGCTCTTCATTTCATTCCATTGCACCATGCTTGTTTCAGTCCATATTGATGCCCTAAATGCTGTTGCAAGAGTGCTATAAAATGTTAGTTTTTGTTTCTTAACAGATTATGGACATTTGTCATTTTTTCCATGATTAATGTGTGCCTCCTATGAACTTGAGCCCTACATGTGTTTTGGGCTATGCCATGTCATCTTTACAGGGGTGTATTCCATGCATTTGTGTGATCAATGTGGTGACTAGCACAAGCATGCAAAGTAGCTCTCGTGATGTTGCTGATTTCAGGGACTTAGAATTCTTCTAAGTCATTTCCCTGATGTTATTTTTATGCCATGTATTCATGTTGCTACAGAGTGATCCATGCCTATTTTGAGCATGTTCAGTAAGGATGATTTCGAGTTATTGTTATGTTCTATGCATCCATGTCTTTGTTTGCAATTATGGAGTACCCTAGCATGACTCAATATTGCTCTACTTTTGCTATAAAATGTTCCTGGCAGATTGTTTACATGTTAATAAATTTTGCCGAGGATGTTGTAGTTGATCCATGCATGCTATGAGATTGTTCTTGCCATGGTTAGCTACTTTAAAATGTCCTCTTGATGGGTGTATGCTTAGTTTGTCATGCAATGCCTTGTGGTGAGTGCATCGAGCCCGCAAACATGCCTACGTAACTCTGTTTTTGCCATGTCCAGATTTCTGCTAAGTCTGAATCTGTTAACGAAACTTGCTATGTTTACATGGGTGCCATCATATCTTCTGATCCTTTTTGGCTTATGGTCAGTAAAGGACTTTTGTTATATGCTTTGAGTAGTTTCATGCCATGCCTTGCTTTGCCATGATATGTTCCTGTAGCATGTTGTTATATTGCTCTAAACATTGCTTCCTGGTGTTAAATCCTGACATGTTATTTTCACCCAAGTCTGTGAACCTGATATCTTTTGCACTTTTGCCATGCTTGGTTGAGCCTGCTATTGTGTGATTTAGCTGTAGCTCAGTGTTCATATTTTGTCAAGCATCTTGAGTGGATCACTGCCATGTATTTTGTTGCTATGTTAGAGTGCAGTAGCTTATTTTTGTTGATGCATTTAGATGGCATCGTGCTGTTAATTGTTGATTGGTGCCATTATTGTTTTGCTTGCCATTTGCAAACCATGCATCCGATTCCGGTGATCTTTATATCGATTTCGACCGAAATCAACTCATCTTTCCAGTGGCACTCTTGGTTTTGCAAGTTGAGGCCTGGTTCAATCTTTCCTTTCCGAAGCATGCATATGCATTGCATATCACATCTCGCATATCATGCCATGTTTTGCATCATGTTGCTTGCGCATTGCACCATGGTTGATTGTGGTTCCCTTTGCTTGTGTTCTTGCTTTGGGTAGAGCCGGGAGATGAGTACATGATCGAGGAGCCCGTTGAGTACTCTTACGAGGATCAAGCTTACGTCAACTCAGAGAACTTTGCAGGCAAGATGACCATACCCTCGAAATCACTTCTATCTTTGCTTTCTAGTTGCTCGCTCTTTTGCCATGCCTATGCCTCGATACCTACCACATGCTTTATCATGCCTCCCATATTTCCATGTCAAACCTCTAACCCACCTTGTCCTAGGAAACCGTTGTTTGGCTATGTTACCGCTTTCCTCAAGCCCTCTTATAGTGTTGCTAGTTGCAGGTGAAGATTGGAGTTTGTTCCTTGTTGGAACATATTTAGTTTTGGGATATTATTATTATATATTTTTTACTTTAATGCACCTATATACTTGGTAAAGTGTGGAAGGCTCGGCCTTATGCCTGGTGTTTTGTTCCACTCTTGCCGCCCTAGTTTCCGTCATACCGGTGTTATGTTCCTTGATTTTGTGTTCCTTACGCGGTTGGGTTATAATGGGAACCCCTTGACAGTTCGCCTTGAATAAAACTCCTCTAGCAAGGCCCAACCTTGGTTTTACCATTTGCCACCTAGCCTTTTCCCTTGGGTTCCGCAGACTCAAGGGTCATCTTTATTTTAAACCCCCGGGCCAGTACTCCTCTGAGTGTTGGTCCAAACTAGAGTCCTTTGCAGCGCCCCGTCGGGGAAACTCGAGGTTTGGTTTTAGTTGTACGGAGCACTCATCCGGTGTGCCCTGAGAACAAGATATGTGCAGCTCCTACCGGGATTTTTCGGCACATTCGGGCGGCTTTGCTGGTTTAGTTTTACCATTGTCAAGATGTCTTGTAACCGGGATTCCGAGTCTGATCGGGTCATCCTGGGAGAAGGAATATCCTTCGTTGACCGTGAGAGCTTGTTATGGGCTAAGTTGGGACACCCCTGCGGGGATTTGAACTTTCGAAAGCCGTACCCGTGGTTATGGGCAAATGGGAATTTGTTAATGTCCGGTTGTAGAAAACTTGAAACTTAACTTAATTAAAATGGATCAACCGCATGTGTAGCCGTGATGGTCTCTTTTCGGCGGAGTCCGGGAAGAGAACACGGTCTCGGGTTATGCTTGAACGTAAGTAGTTCTAGGATCACTTCTTGATCATAGTTTCTTGAACATGCTTTGCCTTCTCTTCTCGCTCTCATTTGCGTATGTTAGCCACCATATATGCTAGTGCTTGTTGTAGCTCCACCTCATACCTTTTCCCTACCCATAAGCTTAAATAGTCTTGATCGCGAGGGTGTGAGATTGCTGAGTCCCCGTGACTCACATATTACTTCCAAAACCAGATGAAGGTGCCGATGATACCATTCCAAGAGATGCGACTGAACTCAAGTGGGAGTTCGATGAGGACTCAGGACATTACTATGTTTCCTTTCCAGACGATCAGTAGTGGAGCCCAGTTGGGGCGATCGGGGATCTTATGCATTTGGGGTTGTATTTATTTTGGTTCCATAGTCGGACCTTGATTGTATCTGGATGATTGTAATGCTCTATTTATGTATTATGTGAAGTGGCGATTGTAAGCCAACTCTGTACCTCTTTCTTATTCAGTACATGGGATGTGTAAAGATTACCCCTCTTGCGACATTACCTACAATGCGGTTATGCCTCTAAGTCATGATCCGACATGTGGGAGATATAGCCGCATCGTGGGTGTTACAGCGCATCAGGCACTGCTCGCCGCCCTGGGTGACTACCCCGTCGCGGCACCTCTGTGCACCGCCCCGGGTGGTTATGTCACGGCCATGCCTGGCTACGCCGCGCAGGGTGGCTACCCCGCCGCCCCTCTGGCCGCGCCTGTAGCACTTTCACCGTCCCCTTGGGATCCGGCTCTCCTTGCGGCGCTTCACTCCGCCCCTACACCCAACACGTACACCGGAGGCGGCGATTGGTATATGGACTCCGGGGCTATCACCCACATGACTTCCAACCTGGTAACCTCAACTCCGTATTTCTAGTTTCTACCGCATGTCGGATCACTGTTGGGGATGGGTCATCCCTTCCCATTACTCATGCCGATCATGGTTCCTTTCCGTCTAACTCTACACCTATTCACATTTCCAATGTCTTAGTTTCACCTGAGTTAGTCACTAATCTTGTTTCCGTTCGCTCTCTTACACGTGAAAATCCTATAACTGTTGAATTTGACGAAGTGGGTTTTTCTGTCAAGGACGCCCATACCCGGATGGTGCTCCACCGATGTGACAGCCCGAACGGCCTCTACCCGGTGAAATCCACTGCCACTTCCACTTCCGCTCCGGTCGCTCTCTCCGCCACGGTGGACCTTTGGCATGCTCGGCTGGGACATTCGAACCCGGCCACCCTTCATCATATTCTTAGGACTTTTTCATTCACGTGTAATAAAACCGATGATCACACTTGTCATGCTTGTCGTCCGTCTTCTGTTTAGCGCGTCCTCATCGGTGGCGTCGTATCCATTTGAGTTGATTCATAGTGATTTGTGGACATCTCCTGTTGCCAGTAATACGGGTTTTTTATACTATCTTGTCATACTTGATGATTTTCCGCACTATGTGTGTACCTTCCCGTTGCGGAGAAAACCCGATGCACTCTCTGTTCTCACTACATTTTACTCCTATGTCGCTAGACAGTTTGGGCGTCCCATTCATGCCTTGCAGTCTGACAACGGGAAGGAGTTCGACAACGACGGGGTTCGCACCCTCCTTGCCACACATGACACGATTTTTCGTCTCACCTCCCTATATACCTCGCAACAAAATGGTCGCGCCGAATGGATCCTTCGCACCCTCAATGATTGTGTGCACACTCTTCTCTTCCACACTAATGTCCCGCTCCGGTTTTGGCCGGACGCTCTCTCCACCGCCTCTCTCCTCATCAACCTTCATCCGAGTCGTGCTCGTCGGAACTTTGCACCACATCATCTCCTCTTCGGTAGCCCACCTTCCTATGATAATATTCGTGTTTCTGGGTGTCTCTGTTATCCTAGCATTGCCTCCACTACTCCTCATAAACTCACACCTCGCTCCGTGGCATGCATCTTTCTCGGATACCCCCCAAACACCAAAGGTTATCGTTGCTATGATCCGGTTTCCCACCGAGTTTTCACTTTACGACACGTTTACTTTGAAAAGAGGTCTTTTCCCTTTCACCAGGTTCCGTCGCCAGCCGACTCGCCATCGTCACCCACGCCTCCCGGTGCTCCTAGGGGAGGCCGCTCACTTGCGCTCGGGCCCCCTGCAGTGCGTGGGCCTCCCCTGGCTTCGGTGCTCTCGCCGCGCCTGGGCCCCGCTCTGGGTCCGCGGCGTCGGACCCGACCCCTTCGCACTACAAAAAAAGACACATCCGTGACATTTTGGGCCGAATGAATTTTTTTTATCATACATATGACACTTCTATGACGATAATTGTGACAAAACTCGGTATCATCATAGATGTGGTGGGCTCCTACTTCTATGACAAAAAATCATGATAGAAAATGGGCTTTTCGTTCTGGGGGGCCGGAGACGCAGCTGCATGACATTCTTTGCGCCATCCATAACGGAAAAAACCGTGG
>NC_041380.1:432390904-432438250 GCF_002162155.2 Triticum dicoccoides
ACGCCACACCCCTCCCAATGAACAGGACCCCCGTTTCGACCGTAGCGCTCCTCCAACACAAGTCTGTTTCCTCCGCTTTGCGGTACGCCACACCCCTCCCGATCAACAGGACCCCCGTTTCGACCGTAGGAAGTCTGTTTCCTCCGTTTTGCGGTACGCCACACCCCTCCCGATCAACAGGACCCCCGTTTCGACCGTAGGAGGTCTGGTTCCTCCGTTTTGCGGTACGCCAGACCCTCCCGATCAACAGGATCCCTTTTCAAACGTGGCCGGTCGAACACAAGGTTGTTTCCTCCGTTCTACGGTACGCCAGGCCTCGTTTCCATCGCATGTTCCATCCAAGCCCTCCCGATGAACACGACGCATTCCATTGCCTCCCCATGAACACGACGCATTCCGTTGCCTCCCCATGAACACGACGATGACGCTGTTTCTCCGTTCCGACCCAGCCATGTACATGAGCCCTGGCAGTACGTATGCGCGAGTAGGCGTTCGAGACCCCGCCCATATGTACACATACGTGGCCGTATTTTCTTTCTTGCACCCTGGCCCCTGTACGTACGTGTACATGCTACGTGCGCGCCTCTACTACGACACGTGCGCGCCTCTACATCCACCAGTATATATGTACGTACACGTTGGCGACCAGAATGACAACGCTACGTACGCTTCGACCAGGTGGGTCCCGACTGTCAGGCATTTCCTTGCGTGCGAAGATGTAGCTGGTGGGTCCTAGCAGTCAGGGGCAAACGTTTTTTTTGCGAAATACGGTGGCCCGTCCGGTGGGCACCCACTGTCAGGTGGAGGAATAATTATTTTGCACGTAATAAGGATGCACTTCCTTGCTGCGGCTGTGGACCCAGCTGTCAGCCTCTCCACATACAGTCCACGTCCGATGGAAGCCGTTCCTTGACCACGTTGACCACGCCGCGCCAAGAGCACCAGGGCGGTGGACGACGGCGAGGCCTAGGAAGGGGACGACGCGGAGCCGGGGAAGACGCGGTAGTGGATTCCCACGCGTAGAGGAGTACAAGGGTTCACTGGTTCGCTAGGGTGTGAGGCTGTCGTCGCCGCAGAATAACAGGGGGTGTGGGTGAGTAGAGGGATGGCCTGGCTAGTGGTGGGAGTAGTAGGGGGCGGTGAGGCCTCCGCCGCATCGCAGCCGGCCACAGGAGGCAGGAGCACGAGGCACGACCGGCACTGGTTTGGGCGGCTGGAGCAAGAAGACCAGAGGTTGAAGAAGCACTACGGCCATTGGATGGACATCATACGATCACTAGAGCTAGAACCATGCATATTGACTAAGTTGATAAAGCCCTCCATCCCCATTAACTTAGTAGGCCCACAAGTCAGCCTCCCACCAAGGTGGGTCCCAGCTAGCAAGGGGGTATTCATTTTTTTGTGCGTAATAAGGAGGCACTTCCGGTGGGTCCGAGCTGACAGCAAGGGGAACATTTTTTTCGCGAAATACGGTGGCCCGTCGGGTGGGTCCCAACAGTCAGGGGCAAACGTTTTTTTCGCGATATGCTGGTGGGCGTCCGGTGGGACCCTGCTGTCAGGTGGAGGAATAATTATTTTCCGCGTAATAAGGAGGCACTTCCTTGCGGCTCCCGTGGATGCAGCTGTTAGCATCTCCACGTACAGTATTCTTCCGATGGAATTCGGTCGGTGACCACATTGACCACGCCGCGCTGACAGAACCACGGCGGTGGACGACGGCGAGCCCTAGGAAGGAGACGACGCGGAGCCGGGGAAGACGCGACAGTGGATGCCCACGCGGAGAGGAGTACGAGGGTTCACTGGTTTGGCTGCGCTGCCGTCGCCGCAGTATAACAGGGGGTGTGGGTGAGTGGAGTGGAGGGATGGCCTGGCCAGTGGTAGGCATAGTATGGGGGCGGTGAGGCCTCCACGGCAGCACAGCCGGCCACGGGAGGCAGGAGCAGGCGGCATGACCGGCGCTGCTTTGGGCGGCTGGAGCAAGAAGACCAGAGGTTGAAGAAGCACTACGGTCGTTGGATGGACATCGTATGGCCAGTCGAGCTAGAATCGTGCATATTGACTAAGTTGACAAAGCCCTTCATCCCCGTCAACTTAGTAGGCCCATTATACTGGGTCCCAGCTAGCAGGGGGAGTATTCATTTTTTTATGCGTAATAAGGAGGCACTTCCTTGCGTGCGAAGATATAGCTGGTGGGTCCGAGCTGTCAGCGGCGGTAACATTTTTTTCACGAAATACAGAGGCCGTTTCTGTGGGTCCCAGATGTCAGGTGGAGGAAATCATTATTTTGCGTGTAATAAGGAGGCATTTCCTTGTGTGCGGCCGTGGACCCAGCTGTCAGCCTCTTCACATACAGTCCACTTCAGATGCATGTCGGTCGTTGACCACGCTGACCACGCCACGCCGAGAGCACCAGGGCGGTGGACGACAGCGAGGCCTAGGAAGGGAATGACACGGAGGCAAGGAAGACTCGGCTGTTGTTTTTGTTTCCCACGCGGAGGGGAGTACGACTGTACGAGGGTTTACTGGTTCGTCTGCCGTCGCCGGAGAATAACAGCAGGTGTGGGTGAGTAGAGGGATGGCTAGGCCAGCGATGGGAGTATGATGGGGCGGTGAGGCTTGCGCGTCAGCACAGCCGGCCGCGGGGAGGAGGGAGCAGGCAGTCCCGCGGCGCTTGTTTGAGCGGCTAGAGCAGGAAGAGCAGAGATTGAAGAAGCACGACGGCCGTTGGATGGATATCCAACAGTATACAGGCCATCTGTGGAAAGCCTCAAATATGTGGAAAATAGCATACAGCCCATCTGCCATTATTTCAAATAATTTACATCCCATTTGCTAATTCTTACGGATTTTTTGGATCCTATATTCTTTATGTTAGCATTATAGCCCATATTGTGGCCATGGTTAAAAAATATACGAAATTTTGCATATGTCGGTGCGGTCTGAACTGTTTCTAATCCTGAAATTTTGAGTCACATTCAGACTGATTTTAAAAATAAATGTATATCAATATAAAATCCAATAAATTGTCCACGCATAAAAATCAATGTAATTTAAAATCTCGAAATGAAAAAAGATATTTGAAAATAATTGTCGGTTTGATGTGTTTTAAAAATGTACAACCCATTTCTCATTACCGATAGGCCATTTTCTCGGCCAGCCGAATGAAGCTCTCCTCGTCTTGAAAGATTTGCAGCCCAACAGGCCTGATAAAGCGACTTACTTGACAAATCACAAAAGAACTGGGCTAGCCATTTTCAGAAAGAAAAAAAAACTACTGGGCTGGTCTGTGGTAAACATAAAAGAAAAGGTTGTCTAGACATGCCAGAGTGTCCCGCACATCCCAGTTGACACCCTGCTTCCGTCTCAAAAACAAATTAGATAAATGCCACTCCAATTATGGCGATTCATAAAAATGCCACTGCAATTTCAAACTTTGAAAAATGCCACTGCAATTTTTGCAAACTTTGAAAAACACCACTGCAGTTTGCAAACTTTGAAAAATGCCACTTCAGACTTCGAAAAATGCCACTAGAAATGGCATGAAATGGCATTTTTCAAAGTTTGGAAATTGCAGTGGCATTTCTCGGATACACCAGATTTGGAGTGGAATTTATCAAATTAACTCAAAACAAAAATAACTGGGCAAGCTGCTAGGTCCCTGGTGTCAGCCGCTCGTTGTGCAATTCTCTCGTTTATTGACTACGTTGACAATGGCATGGGACCCAGATGTCAGAAATCCACTAGGAGGAGCCATTTTTTATTGGCATGAAATAAGGAGGCACTTGCTTGCATACTGCCATGACCTTGGTGGGTCCCTGCTATCATCCTCTCCACGTACAATCATCTCCTGATTGTGTAGATGTCAACTTGCTAGGCCCACAAGTCAGCCTCTAAACTGTGGAGGACAAATATAACCCATTTAAAAAAATAACAGCCCATTCCATACGTTCAAACAGAAAGTTCAACATTCAGAGGAAAGTAACAGGTCTGATCCACATATAGAGTACTGAACTTCCACGTTGACAACCATCATAGCCAAGTTAACTATCTACTCCCACTAACACTCTAGTAGCGTACAAGTACTAACTTACTCTTAGCTAACTAGACGATGTCAGCCGCCATCTGCTGTCCATGCTAAACGCCGGCACCGGCGTCCTCCGCCTCGCCTCGGACTTGCCAGAGGTGCGATAGGGCGTGTTGCTCGCGAGCGTTGGCCCTTTCCATGCCGGCGTGGTCCACCGAATCTTTGGCTTCCAAGCGGGAAACCCACTTGACGAGCTAGTAGTAAAAATCGGCGTCGTGAACGCGTGCGTGCCCGACAACCTCCAGGGCTATTTGCCGGGCATCGGCCTCCATGTAGTCGGCCCAGTTGCGGGCGCTCTGCTCTCAACTCAGAGTGTCGGTGCGCTGCTGCTCCATGTCCCGCTGGCGGCACAAATCGGCGATATGCTGCTCCTCTGCCAGGCGGTCGCGATCCAACAACTCCTGCTCCTCCGCCATGCGGTCGCACTCCAACAACTCCTCGATCTCCGCATTGCCATCTAAAGACAGATAGAATGCCTCCTCCCTCCGTTGGCCTTCCGGTGAAAACCCGAACACTAGTTCCGGCGGTGACCGCCTCCGGCGTTGCCTACCGCGGATGGGCAGGGGCATGGAGGACGTGGCAAGCAACGTCGGGCCGGTGGGGGCTTATGAGGATATGGAGAGTTGGGTCACGGTGGCATGTGAGAAGGCCGGGAAACAGTACTTATAGGCAGAAGGTAGTGCGACGGTCATCGGAATTCAGTTTATAATGGCTTAGCGCGCCAGCTTGCCGTGGAAAACTAGAGGAACTAAAATTATGATTGTGCCGTTCCGTCCCGTCTGGGTCGCACGCCGGCATGGCGGTCAAACGAGTGCACTTGAATCATCTCCCTCCTTGTCAATAATGATTCCACGGATTTAAAGCGTATCTTTTTTTGCATCAGTTAGCTGCCTTAATTACGGCCGACTGCATGCAGGCACTCAGAATCGCTAGCAGGCAGTACGCGAAGCAGCATGCAATGAGTCGCAGCCGAGGGCATGCATGCAGCCACTTAAATCACTGGAATTAATTAGGCTTAAACTTCTGCATGTCGTTAATAATTGCCATGCCTTGGTCTTGCTGCTTTGCTCATGGGACTAATAAATCCCGGACGGAGGGAGTACCTTGGTTGGTGAGAGGTTTGAATTAAGCCCATGCAAATCGGAAAGGAGGTACTAGTACGTGCGTGATCCGCTATTTATTCGTGTAGGATCGAGTATGTTGTTTCTTGAATTGAGCCCTGCAAACCGGAAAGGAGGTAGTACATGTGTGATCCGCTATTTATCCGTGTAGGATCGACAGTGTAGATTGTCAGTTTCTTCAAAGGTAGACATTTTTATCCGTGTAGGATCGATAGTGTAGCCTGTCAGTTTCTTCAGAGGTAGGCATTTTTATTCAAAAAACTGCCACTTCGCATCTTGCGTCGCAAATAAAACTGCTAGGAGCGCATTTGTAGGCTAGCTAGTGATCGATCAGTAACTTGTAAACACTAAGCAAACAGAAATAAGTAACTATTAATGCATCTCAATGATTCACAGATCATATACAAATATGTAGCTCCAAAAGGAAAGATCAGCCACTTTGGATCTTGCGTCGCAACTAAAACTAACTAGTACGATTCCCATACATAATATCAACATGTTCATGCATCTCAATGATTCACAGATCATATACAAATATGTAGCTCCGAAAGCAGAGATCTAGAAAAAACATCTGTTCTTCCTACTAACATGGATGCTTCTCTTGGCCAACATTCAGTATAGACTGAAAGACAAATTTGTTTGTGAAGTCTAAAACTCCTCTTGCAAACATAAGTGGTTTCACCAACAGCTAGAACCATGAGAATGAACCACACATGATGGAGGAACATCCACTGCAATATGATTTGGTCTTCTCTCGATCACACCGCGAGACTATTTTCGGAATACAAACTTTAACTGAGGCAAAATGATGCCCATTGTATAATCAGACCAAAGCAATGAAGCACCTAGTGTTGGCCAATAAATAGTATAGTACTACTTTTCTCCAGTCCATGAAGTGACTATCCAATCTTTTTGTGTCTATTTTCAAATGGCACTGCATGCAGTGACTATACTATTCTCTTGTGCAGTTCAACCAAAATTGCGGACACTTTGTTTGTTTGCCAAATAGCAACGAGCAGTTGAAAGCACAAGTGCTCCCTGGGTGGTTTTGGTAATTAATGTCAACATATCTCTTGTTGGACTAACACTTTTACCTAGTATGTTTCAGATAAGTTCAACAATGGAGTGGCATGGACTAGAGGATGTGGAACCCCTTCAAGATGCTAAGGACAAAGGATTGGCTCAAGCTTAAAGATCAAGACTCTACATTTTCTATTTTAGTGATCCAAGATCACATTGAGTCTATAGGAAAAGCCAATACTATCAAGAGGGGATGAGGTGTTGCTTAATGGCTTGCTTGCTCAAAGTGCTTAGTGATATGTTCCAAAACCCTCAACTACCTTCCCAGATCCACATATGACCTAAACCAAAAGTCAAACTTGGCCCCAACGATTCTATCTATCCGGCGCCACTGAGTTTTAGATGTCATAGCCACTGCCACAAACCCTAGCAAATCGGTTTCACCGATAGGGATCTCGGTCTCACCGAGATGGGATTGTAATCTCTCTGTGTATGTCCATTACCAAAATCGGTCTCACCGAGTTTGATCAATCGGTACTACCGAGATTACAATGCAAACCCTCTGGTTAGCTTATTACCAAAATCGGTCCCACCAAGTTTGTGTAATCGGTCTCACCGAGTTTGCCTGACCAACTCTCTGGTTAGCTTATTACCAAAATCGGTCCCACCAAGTTTGTGTAATCGGTCACACCGAGATTATGTTAGGCCCTAACCCTAACCATATCGGTCCTACTGAGTTGCATCTCAGTCCCACCGAAAATCCTAACGGTCACTAAGTTTGCTGAATCGGTCTGACCGAGTTTAACCATTCGGTCCCACCGAGTTTGGCAAATTGTGTGTAACGGTTAGATTTTGTGTGGAGGCTATATATACCCCTCCACCCACTCTTCATTCGTGGAGAGAGCCATCAGAACATACCTACACTTCCAATACACATTTTCTGAGAGAGAACCACCTACACTTGTGTTGAGGTCAAGATATTCCATTCCAACCATATGAATCTTGATCTCTAGCCTTCCTCAAGTTGCTTTCCACTCAAATCTTCTTTCCACCAAATCCAAATCCTGTGAGAGAGAGTTGAGTGTTGGGGAGACTATCATTTGAAGCACAAGAGCAAGGAGTTCATCATCAACACACCATTTGTTACTTCTTGCAGAGTGGTGTCTCCTAGATTGGCTAGGTGTCACTTGGGAGCCTCCAACAAGATTGTGGAGTTGAACCAAGGAGTTTGTAATGGCAAGGAGATCGCCTACTTCGTGAAGATCTACCGCTAGTGAGGCAAGTCCTTCATGGGCAACAGCCGCGATGGAATAGACAAGGTTGCTTCTTCGTAGACCCTTCGTGGGTGGAGCCCTCCGTGGACTCGCGCAACCGTTACCCTCCGTGGGTTGAAGTCTCCATCAACGTGGATGTACGATAGCACCACCTATCGGAACCACGACAAAAACATCCGTGTCTCCAATTGCGTTTGAATACTCAAAACCCTTCTCTTTACATTCTTGCAAGTTGCATGCTTTACTTTCCGTTGCTCATATACTCATTGCATGCTTGCTTGATATGTATTGTGTTTGTTAAACTTGTGCTTAAACTCCACTTAAACTTAAGAATATTAAAAACTGTAACTTTTGGCACTTAGTGTCTAATCACCCCCCTCTAGACACCTCTTCTCGATCCTTTCAATTGGTATCAGAGCTTTGGTATCCATTGCCTTGGTTTAAACACCATTGGAGGAAGATGGATGTGTCTACTTTGGGGAGTCTTAGACATAGAGTGCCTATTCTTGATGGAGAGTATTTTCATGAGTGGAAAAATGAAATGCTTGAGATTTTTAATGAATATCATTTGAACAAGTACGTTACTAGCCCTTGTGCACCTCATGTTGACCCTTTGCACCCTACCCTAGATGAAGATATTGACATGATTCGCAATCTTAGAACTGTTGATCTCATCATTAGAGGCTTGCCTAGAAACTTGATTAGATGTTTGCCTACTCTCAAGTGTGCCTACACCATATGGAGATTTCTTGAGGAACGATTTCCAGATTATTCCTTGAAAAATTTAGACGAAATTCTCCATAAGTCTATTGCCTTGAGTAAGATGAACTCTAGTGATCCTAGCTTTTGTGATTGTCTATTTGAGCTTACCAATCTCATGTGTGCTAAAGGAAATGTTGGAATCATTAGCGATATCATATCCGAAGCTATTAGAATTCATAAAGGTAACCATTGTGATGATCATTTATCTAATGAATTACCCTCTCTAGGAATTGATCAATCACAAGATGATGTTGAACATGGATACTATGATGAAGATGATGATAGTGACTATGATCTCGATGATGCAATGAGGCATTTTGGTCTTATGGCAAATCTTCGCGGCTACATGGCTGGAGGAAAGGAATGGGTCCTTGATAGTGGATGTACTGATCATATGACCGGAGATAAAGATATGTTCCGTGAGCTTGCTGAAAACGACGGCACTCGAAAATATGTCACTTTTGGTGATAATTCAAAGGGTAAGGTGATTGGCCTTGGTAAGGTGGCCATCTCACATGATAGCTCCATACAAAATGTCATGCTCGTTGAATCCCTTGGTACAATTTACTTTCAGTTTCTAGACTTGCGGATTTCGGTTTCAATGTCTTATTCACTGAAGTAGATTGCCAAGTGCTTCGTAGAGACAATCTTAAAATGGTCTTTACCGGTATACGTAGAGGAGATCTTTACATTGTTGATTTCACTAAATAGGCTCAACCTAGAACTTGCTTAATTACCAAATCTTCTAAAGGCTGGTTGTGGCATAGAAGACTAGGTCATGTTGATATGCGAAATCTTGACAAGCTTATTAAAGGTGATCATATCCTTGGAATAAAAGATGTCATATTTGACAAGGATAGACTTTGTAGTGCTTGTCAAGAAGGGAAACAAGTTGGAGGAAGTCACCACACGAAGAACATCATGACCACAAGAAGACCACTCGAGCTACTTCACATGGATCCCTTTGGTCCAAATGCCTACAAGATTCTCGGTGGTAACTCATTTGGTCTAGTCATAGTTGATGATTTTTCAAGATTTACGTGGGTGTTCTTTCTTGATGACAAATCTCAGGTCCAAAAGATCTTCAAAAACTTTGCTAGGAAGGCCCAAAATCAGTTTGACATGAAGATAAAGAAGGTTTGGAGCGACAACGGAACGGAGTTCAAGAACGCAAATGTGGACACCTTTCTTGATGAAGAAGGGATTTCACACGAGTTCTCGACTACGTACACACCTTAACAAAATGGAGTTGTTGAAAGGAAGAACCAGACTCTTATCGAGATGGCAAGAACGATGCTTGATGAGTACAAAATGCCAAAGCACTTTTGGGCGGAAGCGGTTGAGACAGCTTGTCATGCAACAAATCGCTTGTATCTTCACAAGCTACTCGACAAGACGGCATACGAGCTCCTCACCGGTAACAAACTCCAAGTTGGATACTTTCGAGTATTCGGCTCAAAGTGCTACATTCTTGATAAGCATCATCGTTCTAAATTTGCTCCTAAATCTCATGAAGGTTTCCTACTTGGTTATGGCTCAAACTCTCACACTTACCGTGTCTACAACAATTTCACCCGAAAGGTTGAAGATACGGTAGATGTGAAGTTTGATGAATCTAACGGCTCGCAAGTAGAGCAATTGCCAATTGATGTAGGAGCCAAAGACCCTTCGGAAGCAATTCAAGACTTGTCCATTGGCAAGATTCGTCCAACGGAAGTGAAGGAGAGTACCTCATCCATCCAAGTGGAAGCTTCTATCTCATGACAAGGTGAACCAAGAGTTGATACGGAAGCATCCACAAGTGGGACACGCCAAGATGAAGAAAACGAGGAAGCGCACCAAGATGAACATCAACAACCTCCTTCTCCACCACGACAAGAGAACGACAATGTCAACAATGAAGAAGGCCAAGAAGAAGCACAAGATGAAGATTATGTTCCACCCCGACCCAAGAAAAAGCTTTCACGAGTTTGAGCAAGAATTGCTAAGGATCATCCCGTCGAGAAAATCTACAATGATACCCAAACCGGGAGAATCACTCGCTCTAGAACTCTTATAGCTAACTTTTGTGAACATTACTCATTCATCTCTAGCATTGAACCTATGAAGGTTGAAGAAGCATTGGAGGATCCGGACAGGATAAACGCTATGCATGAAGAGCTACACAACTTTCAGAGAAATCAAGTGTGGACATTGGTCGAGAAGCCCGACAACAACCACAACATCATTGGTACCAAATGGGTGTTTCGCAACAAGCAAGATGAAGATGGACAAGTGGTTCGCAACAAAGCACGTCACCTCGCCCAAGGCTACACACAAGTTGAAGGTATGGACTATGGTGAGACATATGCTCCCGTTGCTAGACTTGAGTCCATTCGCATCTTACTTGCTTATGCTAATCACCATGATATCACCTTGTACCAAATGGACATTAAAAGTGCTTTTCTAAATGGCAAAATTGAGGAGGAAGTTTATGTTAGGCAACCTCCCGGCTTCGTCAATCCTAAGAAACCTAATCATGTTTACAAACTTCATAAAGCCCTTTATGGTCTTAAACAAGCTCCTAGAGCATGGTATAAATGCTTGACCAAGTTCCTTATTGAAAAAGGCTTTGAAATTGGTAAAATTGATTCTACTCTTTTTACTAAAAGGGTTAATGGAGAACTATTTGTGTGCCAAATTTATGTTGATGATATCATATTTGATTCAACTAACCCTCATTTTAGTGAGAAGTTTGGAAAGCTAATGTCGGAGAAGTTTGAGATGTCTATGATGAGTGAACTCAAATTCTTTCTTGGTTTGCAAATCAAGCAAACTAAGGAAGGTACCTTTGTCTCTCAAACGAAGTACACCAAGGACTTATTCAAGATGTTCAATATGCAAGAATGCAAAGGTATGACTACACCCATGCCTACTAGTGGACATCTTGATTTGACCAAAGATGGTGAACCGGTTGATCAAAAGGTTTATCGCTCTATGATTGGTTCATTGTTATATCTATGTGCCTCTCGTCCTGATATTATGCTAAGTGTGTGCATGTGTGCACGATATCAAGATGCTCCTAAAGAGTGTCATCTTAAGGCTATGAAAATGATAGTGAGATACCTAATCCATACACCAAATTTTGGCATTTGGTATCCTAAGAGGTCCTCTTTTGATCTTGTTGGCTACACCGATTCAGACTATGCCGGAGACAAGGTTGATAGAAAATCCACTTCGGGTACTTGTCAATTCCTTGGTAGATCTCTTTTGTCTTGGTCTTCCAAGAAACAAAACTCGGTATCCTTATCCACCGCCGAAGCGGAATACATTGCCGCTGGTTCATGTTGTGCTCAATTACTTTGGATGACCCAAAATCTTAAAGATTATGGGATATATGTGAAACATGTTCCATTGCTATGTGACAATGAAAGTGCTATTAAGATTGCTCACAATCCCGTGCAACATTCTCGAACTAAGCATATTGAAGTTCGTCATCATTTCATTTGAGATCATGTTGCAAAAGGGGACATTAACCTTAAGCATGTTCGCACCGATAAGCAATTGGCGGATATATTCACTAAACCACTTGATGATAAAGTAATTTGCAGGTTGAGAGGTGAATTGAACATCATTGATGCTTCAAACTTGGAGTAGGAACTCCATTTGATACATGTGGGGCATGAGCCTATGACTAATCCTCGATATTCTCTTATGATGCTATTCATATGTCTTGGATATATTTGTACCTTGCATGTTATTAACCCGTGTAGGTACTTGGTTGAATCTAAATCTATGAGATTGCAACTCACTCACATCTTGAGCAATCTCTACATCACCAAGTCTCTACACAATGGTGGTTGAACACAAGGAAGCACAAAACCATTCAAACATATCCTTTGGAAAATTCTATGTTGAGTCTCATGATTGTCATTTTGGATACACAAGTGCTCTTCCTTGCAAAGCTAACCCATGTAGGTAGATGAACTCAAACTCCAAGTGGTGCTCCCAACCCTTGATGAACTACATCAACCTTGAGCAACCCACACAAGTTCAACTACATGAGCAAGATCAACACCACCACCCAAGGTATGTTTGTCGGAGTAATGGGCCACGGGTAGGCTAACCCGAGTCCCAGAACCTTTCAAGACATCGGGGCAGGCTATGCCCATCAAGACCCCAGGACGAAGAGCCACCTTCTGAGAAGTCGGTAGCAAGGCAACCAACTAGCCACTCGCGGACGAGTCCCAGGAACGACTTCAGGATAAGCCGACTCTTGACTAACGGCTTCCCGAGAAGCCGGCCTTGGGGAGTTGGCCCGCGACTCCAACAAACCCCCTATCCTCATCAAGAGGGACAGGACAGGGGAGTGGCTACAGTGAAGCCTGCTCCCGCCCCTTTCCAGAGGCAGACATGGCTAGAGTACGCTTTACTCGCGGAGATCTCTATGCGGCGTGGCACTGTTGCCATGCCCGCCCTGCCATCAGCACCAGTGGACCGAATCCTGCACCCACGAAGGCTTGTCCATACGACCTTGGGGCAGCGGGTCCCACCAGCCAGCAAGACCCCAGAAGACGACAAGTGCGCCACCAATCGAACTTGTTGGGAGTTGGCCCCTGGGAGTCGGCCAGCTCCTCCCTCGGGTCCCACACACCATCAACTAGATGTGACAGGGAATGGCAACAGTGATTGCCGGCCAGACGGCGGAGCTGTTGCCACGACCCCATGACCGAGCCCGCGTCATTAGAAGCACGACTACAGTAATCTGCAGCCGGCAAGACCCGCCCGCGGCGGACGCGGCCTATCGGCTCCGTACCGAGCCAGTCGGCTGGCCCCAGGAGTCGGCGGATAAGATGGCGGCCAGAGAGACTGACGGCTGGGCCCGCGCCCAGCCGGATTACCATTGTACCCCTGGGGGGTAGGCCTATATAAACCCCCCAGGGCACCCATGCAAAGGGTTGGAATCCATTAGCACTAGACCAGACCATACAGGAAGGAGAGAGCTAGCCTTGCCTTCTCCTACCTTCAGGAAACAGCTCTAGGAGCAATCGTGTAAACACTTTGCCATAGTGATCATGCGGAGACCCCGCAGAGCAGCAGTAGGGGTATTATCTCCCCGGAGAGCCCCGAAGCTGGGTAAGATTCTCCGGCGTGCATGTATTCGCCTCGTCCCATTTCCAGGCACCGACGACGTTCTACTCGCCCCCACCATGATAAGCCATCCTTTGGCATATGTCGCACCCAACCCCCGACATTTGGCGCCCACTGTGGGGCCTGGTGCACCGCCGTCCGGAGACCTGTTATGGACGGGAACCGTTTTCCTCCCTGGCGAGCGTAGCCAGCCAGGCACGCCAGACGGAGTTTGCACCGACGCGCTGCACGATGTTGAGATCGCCTGCGCAGCCAGCTACCTCGCCGAACTTGTCGGCGAGGTTCGCCTCTCCGACAAACCTGCATCCAACGTAGACACGGGCGGCTCCGAGAGCCTCCTCGCGGGCCTCCTCGACCAACTCCACGTCTCCGGCGAGCCTTCCGTGGACTTGGAATCTGTAGGCTCCACCGACCCGATGCTGGTCGAATCCGACACCGCGTCGCTCGACGCATTCCCTCTGATGTGGTGGTCTACGACGAGCCTCTCCCTCGCGCGGAGAGCGATGAAAGCACCGTCACCGAGGTGCTCGTCATTAGTCATGACGAGCCTCACGGCGGAGGAGCGCATGACCCACTTGGCGCAGCGCTACAAGACCTGACTACGCCCATTCCGGAAGACGCTGACGCGGAGACGTTGGAGGCGCGCCGCCTTCAGCTTGTCGAAGGCGCGAAGAAGCTGGCGAGCAAGAGACGCTTGTCAGAAGCCTACCAGCGGGAGATGGATCGCGCTGTTGGCGGCTCGCCAGCCCTAGCTGGGCCCAGCCGCCTCGGCACGGTCCAGCAGCGCGGCGTAGCCATCGCCAGCCTGTTCGGGGCGAGTCGCCCTGTGTACGCAATGCCTGCGGAGAACATTCAAGCCGCCCAGGCAACGGCGGACGAGCTGGACAATTTCGAGGGCGAAGAGCGCCGCCTGATGATGGAGCGAGTCCAGCGGCTCCTCGACGCGGCTGCCGCGCAGAACGAGGCCGGCTGCCGCAGCGGCAAAATGACGACCTTCACTGAGACCAAGGCGCGACGTCTCGAACGCCGATGTAACACCCCGGATATGATTTACCCATTATGTATTCCAACTCTAGCCATTTCCGGCGTTAAGTTATCTTATTTTCTCGGGTTAGGGTTTTTGTCTCCGTGTGTTGTTGTTGTTGTTGTCATGCATCTCATATCATGTCATCATGTGCATTGCATTTGCGTACGTGTTCATCTCATGCATCCGAGCATTTTCCCCGTTGTCCGTTTTGCATTCCGGCGCTTCGTTCTCCCCTGGTGGTCATTTCTACCTTTCTTTCGTGTGTGGGGATTAAACATTTCCGGATTGTACCAAGACTTGCCAAGCGGCCTTGGTTTACTACCGGTAGACCGCCTGTCAAGTTTCGTACCATTTGGACTTCGTTTGATACTCCAACGGTTAACCGAGGGACTGAAAAGGCCTCGTGGGTGTTGCAGCCCAACAACCCTCCATTTTGGCCCAAAATCCACCAAAACCCTCTCAATCGTCTAGAGCGTTCTATCACGATCGCGTGGCCGAAAACCGCACCTCATTTGGACACTCCTAGCTTCCTCTATGCCTATAATAGACCCCTCCTCGAAAATCCCGGATCCCCTCCATCCCTAACCCTAGATCCACCCCTCGCGCCGCGCCGGACACGTCCGGTCTGGCCGGACACGTCCACCCGATCCGGCGCCGCCAATTCCGCGCTGCCACGTGGCGCCTCCGTGCCCACTTCGCCGCCCGCCGCCGCCGCCGGCTCGCGAGGGCCCGGGGCCGGCCCTCTTCTTCCCCGACCGGGCCGCGCCAGCGCGCCCCGCCGCGCCGCTTCTTCCCCGAGGCCGGCTACCTCGCCGCCAAGCTCCTCCGCGCGCCCGCCGCCGGCGAGCTCGGCACCGCCACCGGGTCGCCGCTCCACCCGAGCCGCCCTGCGCCTCCTCATTACCGGGAGTGCCGCGGCGAGCCCCGCGGCCACTCCGGCCATCTCCGCCCCCGCGCCTACCTCCTCCTCCGTCGGCCGACTTCAACGCCGGTGAGGAATCCGGCCATCCTCGAAGTTCGTGCCGCTGCTACAGTAACTGGATCTAGATCTGGGATTTGGACGGTTGACTTTTTGCCTCGAAACCCTAATATTTTTTGCTATGCTCATTGCGTCATAACTTTGCATCCGTAACTCCATTTTGGGCATATAGCATATCAAAATGCTCGTCTCAGAGAGCACACCATTTCATCTCATTGCATCATTTTCATTTGAGTTCATCTTGATGCCCGAAATGCTGTTAGAAGTATTCTAGTTGAGATAATTGTCAGATCTGCTGCTCCATTTAGATATTTGTCATTTTTGCCATGATTATTGTGTGCATGTTATGCCCATGAGCTCTACATATGTTTTGTTATAGGTTTTTCCATATTTCCAGTGGTGCCATCCATGTATTTTTTTGATGTGTGTGGTGACTAGCACAAGCTTGCAAAGTGGTGCACTTGTTAATGCTGATTGCAGGGACTTAGCATTTCCACTAAGCCCTTGGTCTGTTTATCTCATTATGCCATATGTTCATGTTGTTTCCTAGTGATACGTGCCTCTTTTGAGGATGATCAGTAAGGATGATTTGCTAATCTTGTAGTGCTCTATCCATCCATGTCTTTGTTTGCAATTATGGAGCACCCTAGCTTGAGTCAATCGAGCTCTACTTTTGTCATTTCGTGAATCTGGGCAGATTGTCTACTTGTTAGCGATTTTGCCGATGATGTTGTAGTTGATCCGTGCATGCTATGTTATTTTTCTTGCCATGTCTAGCTTGCATAATGTGTATTCTTGATGGGTGCATGCTTAGATTGTCATGACATGCTCTGTAGCGAGTGCATCAAGCTCGTAAACATGCCTACTTGATATCTGGTTTCGCGTGTCCCAGTTTTTCACCAAGTCTGAGAACTGATTATGTTTTTGCCATGTTCACATGCTTGCAAATATATTTTCTGATCCCTTTTGGCTCAAGGTCACTAAGGGACTTTTGTTAAGCTCTTTGAGTAGCTCCATGCCATGCTTTACTTTGCCATGTTCAGGTTCTGTAGCATATAGTTTTGTTGCTCCAAAGAGTGCTATCTGATCTGAAATTCCAGACAAGTGTTAATTTCACTAAGTCTGAAATCTGTTTACCAAATGCATTTTTGCCATTCTTGTTTGAACCTGTTAATGGATGAATTGGCCGTAGCTCAGTGCTAGTCTTTTGTTAAGCATCATGAATGGATCCCTGCCATGCATTTTGATGCCATGTTCGGGTGCTGTAGCATGTTCATCTTGTTGCATTTAGATGGCTACTTGCTGTAAATCGCAGACCGGTGCCATATTTGAATTGCTTGCCATTTCCAAACCGTGACTCCAATTCCGGCGTTCTTTATATCATTTTCAAGCGATTTCATCTCATCTTTCCAGTGGCTCACTTGGTTTTCCAAGTTGAGGCCATGTTCATTCATCTCTTGTCAAATCTTGCATATGCATCCCGCATCGCATCCCGCATAGCATACCATGTTTGCATCATGTTGTTTGAGTTGTGCACGTGGTTGATTGCGTTCCTTGTTGCTTGTTTGTCTTGTTTGGGTAGAGCCGGGAGACGAGTTCGCTAATGAGGAGCCCGTTGAGTTTGCTTTCGAGGATCCAGTCAACTCTGACAACGTTGCAGGCAAGATGATCATACCCTCGAAATCACTTCTATCTTTGCTTTGCTAGATGCTCGCTCTTTTGATATGCCTATGCTATGATGCCTACCACTTGCTTTTCATGCCTCCCAAATTGCCATGTCAAACCTCTAACCCACCATGTACTAGCAAACCGTTGATTGGCTATGTTACCGCTTTGCTCAACCCCTCTTATAGCGTTGCTAGTTGCAGGTGAAGATTGGAGACCGTTCCTTGTTGGAACACTATTTTACTTGTTGGGATATCATTATATTGCCATGTTATCTTAATGCATCTATATACTTGGTAAAGGGTGGAAGGCTCGGCCTCTCGCCTAGTGTTTTGTTCCACTCTTGCCGCCCTAGTTTCCGTCATATCGGTGTTATGTTCCCGGATTTTCCGTTCCTTACGCGGTTGGGTTATAATGGGAACCCCTTGATAGTTTGCCTTGAATAAAGCTTTTCCAGCAATGCCCAACCCTGGTTTTACTATTTGCCACCTAGCCTCTTTTTCCCTTGGGTTTCCGGAGCCCGAGGGACATCTTATTTAAACCAACCCCGGGCCAGTGCTCCTCTGAGTGTTGGTCCACCTCGTCAGCCGCCGGTGGCTACCAGGGGAAACTCTAGGCTGGCCTACCGGAAGTTTAGACAATCTGAGTGTGCCCTGAGAACGAGATATGTGCAGCTCCTATCGGGATTTGTCGGCACATTCGGGCGGTGTTGCTGGATTTGTTTTAACTTGTCGAAGTGTCTTGTAGAACCGGGCTACCGAGTCTGATCGGAATGTCTCAGGAGGAGGTCTATTCCTTCGTTGACCGTGAGAGCTTGTCATGGGCTAAGTTGGGACCCCTGCAGGGATTTAAACTTTCGAAAGCCGTGCCCGCGGTTATGGGCAGATGGGAATTTGTTAATGTCCGGTTGTAGATAACTCGAACCTTAACTTAATTAAAATGAATCAACTGTGTGAGTTACCGTGATGGTCTCTTCTCGGCGGAGTCCGGGAAGTGAACACGGTGTTGGAGTAATGCTTGTCGCAGGTTGTTCTCTAGTTACTCGTTCGTGCTTTGCCTTCTCTTCTCGCTCTCTTTTGCGAATAGGTTAGCCACCATATATGCTAGTCGCTTGCTGCAGCTCCACATATATTACCTTGCCTTTCCTATAAGCTTAAATAGTCTTGATCGCGAGGGTGCGAGATTGCTGAGTCTCTGTGGCTCATAGTTTACTTCCAAACCAGATGCAGGGCCAGACAACTCCGTTCCAGATGACGCGTTAGAGCTCAAGTGGGAGTTCGACGAGGACTCACGCCGTTACTATGTTTCTTTCCCTGATGATCAGTAGTGGTGCCCAGTCGGGGTGATCGGGACCGTGTCGCATGTTGGGTTTATCTTTTGTTTTCGCGCCGCAGTAGGGCCATGAGTGATTGGTTGATGTAATGCTATTTATGTACTTTGTGTGACGTGGCGAGTGTAAGCCAACTATGTTACTTATCCCCTTATTATGTATTACATGGATGTTGTGATGATTGCCTAGCTTGCGACATTGCTTTCAATGCGGTTATGCCTCTAAGTCGTGCCTCGACACGTAGGAGATATAGCCGCATTGAGGGCGTTACAAGTTGGTAATCAGAGCCTTCCCGACCTTAGGAGCCCCATTGCTTGATCGTTATTAGCGGCCGAGTTGAGTCTAGAAAAATGTTTTGAGTCATTAGGAATTATATATCGGAGAGTTTAGGAATTCTATTTACTTCCCAGTCCCTTCATCGCTCTGGTGAGGCTTCCTGACGTAGAGTTTTGACTATTCTCTCCTCAAATTTCACTAAAAAAAATTTTAGGATCACGCGGGTATCTTGGAATCGTTCCGATGGTTTTGTGACGAGGACATTATTCTTCGTGCCTCCTGTTCCCGGGAGTTGAGCTCCGAGGTGTTGTCGTCACAATTTTATCGTTGCAGTTCTGGAATACCTGAGTTTAGTACGTTGACATCGAAAATCTCTTTTATGCAGTTCGTTGGTGAGATAACCTCGATGCCACCCAGTACTGGGGCGGGAGTTCGGGAGTATTGCCATAACTTGTATAACAGATGCTTTTCGAAGGTTGATGTAGATGGTTTCCGAAGTTTTTCTCAGTTATGTGTTGAAGGATGGATACAGCTGGATGTAGGAATTGCTAGATTTGGGTGAGATATTATGCTTCCCCTGTATCCCCAACACCTGATTGCATAACCGGAAAGGTTCGCGAGTTTCATAGGTGGGAATTCTTGTAGCTCTAGTTCTTCTTCCATGGATGTTTGGTTTGAGATTGGGATTTCTTACCGAGTATTCGTTCTTGATTCGTACCTTGTTGATTTATTTCTCTACCTAAATTCTAAGTGGCTTCTCAATTTATGGATATGTGACCATTTCAAGTGGAATGCATTCATTCATTTTGTTCGGATGTGAAGAATATACGTTGCAATTCTCATTCCATTGGATTCAGCTTCAATATTTGCCTATGAATGTGCTAATGGATGTCAACCTCTTCAGGATGCCCCCTCCAATGCGCACAACTCCGAATCCTGATCCGCCACCACCTCCACCTCCTCCGGAGGCATGGCAAGCTGTGATGGCCGCAACCAATGCAAACACGCAGTTGATCATGCAAATTCTTCAAGAGCGCAATCAAGCGAATCAAGGCAATCAAGGCAACCAAGGCAACAATCAGAATCACTTTGCTACACTCAACCAGTTTCTTGCTAACGGGCCAAAGACTTTCAGCAATTGTGTTGAGGCAACTGATGCTGACGATTGGCTCGTGGATTTGTGCAAGCATTTCGAGTGCGGTAACATCAGGCCTGAGGACTTTTTCATGTTCGTTTCCTTCCAACTCAAAGACCAAGCTGCATAGTGGTTCCAGCAGTACAAGGATTCCAGAGGTGGACGTGTGATTACCTGGGATGAATTCCGTCAAGATTTCAGAGCTCATCATATCCCTCAGAGCGTGGTTGAAAGCAAGCGTGAGGAATTCTGCAACCCGAAGTAAGGCTCTTTGTCTGTCTATGACTACAACAAGTTGTTCCAGAAGCTTGCCCGCTTTGCTAAGCAGGACGTCCCTGACGAGAAGAGCATGATATATCAGTTTAGGGGTGGTCTCAGAGCAGAAATCCAGCTAGCTCTTGTTCTCTTTGAGCCCTTGAGGTACGATGAATTCTACAACATGGCATTGAAGCAAGAGGCTGCTCAACTGAGGTGTGATGCTTCCAAGAAGCGAGTCCGAGATGCTACTCCGTCTTCCTCTACTCAAGTGGCCAAGCAGCAGAAGTATTGGCTTCCTCCTCCTTCGTTTTGTCAGTCGTATCAGAAGAGCAAAGGTGGCAGTGGATCTTCCCACCCACCCAACCCTGGCTTTCAGAACAAGACTTCGTCTCAAGCTCCAAGATCGAGTGCTCCGTACCACCATCCGCTTTCAGAGGTCACGTGCAACAAGTGCCAACAGAAGGGTCACTATGCCAACAAATGCTTCAATCAGAGGCGCCTTCCTCCTCCTCCTCCTGTGAGATCGGCAAGTACAGTTGTGGTCAAGCATAACCCCAAGTACGCCAAGGTCAACATGGTGAATGCAGCTCAGGCAGAGGACTCGTCAGATGTCATCATGGGTAACCTTCCTGTTAACGATGTTCCTGCAAAAGTACTTTTTGACACTGGTGCATCGCATTGTTTCATGTCGAGACCTTTTGCATCTAAGCATGGGTGGTATGCTCAAGTTATGCATAAACCGTTAGCAGTTGTCTCTCCGGGTAGATGTTTGCTCGCTAACTACGAGATTCCGGATATTTCTATCTCGATGGGTGATTTCAAGTTTCTGGCTTCTCCAATGGTTCTTGGTGACTCAGATATTGATCTTATTCTCGGGATGGATTGGCTTTCTAAGCACAAGGCTCAGCTTGATTGTGCAGCCAGGCAGATTCAATTGACTCATTCGTTGAGGATGTAATTGTCTTTTCCGCTCGGGATAATACCATTCGTCTGTTTTCTCTCAATGAGAAGGGTGAACTGGATGCCATCTCGCAAATTCCAGTCGTTTGCGAATATTAAGACGTCTTTCCAGAAGAGCTTCCAGGAATGCCTCCGCACTGGCCAGTTGAATTCATCATCGATCTTGAGCCTGGCACGGAACCTGTTTGCAAACGTCCTTACAAGCTCAGACCTGAAGAGTTGAAGGAGCTGAAGAAGCAACTCGATATTCAAGAGAGAATGGGTCTCATCCGACCTAGTTCTTCTCCATGGGGTTGTGGTGTTCTTTTTGTGAAGAAGAAGGATGGAACAGACCGACTTTGTGTTGATTACCGTCCATTGAACTAGAAGACTATCAAGAACAAGTACCCACTTCCCAACATCAATGAGCTGTTCGAACAACTCAAAGGTGCCCAAGTATTCTCCAAGCTTGATCTCTGTATGGGTTATCACCAGATTCGAATCCATGAACAAGATATTCCCAAGACGGCCTTCAGGACAAGCTATGGTTCATATGAATACACTGTCATGTCTTTTGGCCTCGTCAACGCTCCTCCGACTTTCTCTCGCATGATGAACTTCATCTTCAACACCTACACCAATGACTTCGTTTTGGTCTATCTCGACGACATTCTGATTTTCTCGAAGAACAAGGAAGATCATGCCAAGCACTTGCGTTTGGTGCTCGATAAGCTCAGGGAACATCAGTTCTACGCCAAGTTCTCCAAGTGCGAATTTTGGCTCGATGAGGTTCTTTATCTTGGTCATATCATCTCTGCCAAGGGCATTGCGGTGAATCCTGAGAAGGTGTCTGCAATTTTGAATTGGGAACCTCCTCAGAATGTGAAGCAACTCCGTAGCTTCCTCGGTCCCGCAAGCTATTGTAGAAGGTTCGTGGAGAACTTTTCTAAGATCACGAAGCCTCTCTCAAATCTTCTCCAGAAGCACGTCAAGTACGTTTGGTCTCCGGAATGTGACATTGCTTTCAACACTTTGAAAGAGAAGTTGGTCACTGCTCCAGTTCTGACTCCCCCTGATGAATCCAAACCGTATGAGGTCTTTTGCGATGCCTCTCTCCAAGGTCTTGGTGCAGTTTTGATGCAAGAGAAGAAAGTTTTTGCTTATACCTCTCTCCAGTTGAAGCCCAATGATAAGAACTACCCCACTCATGACCTTGAGTTGGCGGCAGTTGTGCATGCTCTTTTGACTTGGAGACATCTGTTATTGGGAAGAAAAGTGGACATTTTCACCGACCACAAGAGTCTCAAGTACATCTTCACTCAGCCTAATCTCAACCTCAGGCAGACTCGATGGGTCGAAATGATTCAAGAGTATAATCCGAGTATCGAGTATACTCCAGGCAAGGCCAATGTGATTCCTGACACCAAGGAGGAAGTAGAAGAAGCACGTCAAGACGGCGTCGATCCGCTGGAAGAGGGCCGGCTGTTGGCACTCAGTCGGTCCAGCATCTACTAGCAGAACCTGCGCCGATACTACAACAGGAAGGTCAAGCCGAGATCCTTCCAAGAGGGCGACCTTGTGCTCCGACTGATCCAGCGAATAGCCGGCCAGCACAAGCTATCGGCGCCTTGGGAAGGCCCTTTCATCATCAGCAAAGTACTGGGCAACGACTCCTACTACCTGATTGACACTCAGAAGCCCCGAGCACGCAAGAAGGACGACTGCGGCAAAAAGACGGAGCGGCCATGGAATGCAAATCTCCTCTGAAGATTTTACAGTTGATGCAGTATGTACCACGCTACCCTTTGTATTAAAGTACCAAGACTTCGGCCCCCCCGAGAGGAGCTCGGGGAGTGCCCTCTTTTGTCTGTATGATAAAAATTATGCCCACGAGTATATTACTCTTTGTTATGCCGCTTGGTACCGGGCTCGACAGGTCGGCCCGGGGACTTGCCGCCTTGCACTGTGAAATGCTTCCTGCAGCCGGACAAGTAGTGTGTGGCGCCTAAGCCATCTCCTGTCAGAAGCGCAGCTCGCAGAGCGACTGTATGGTGGGCAGGAGTAAGGTAGAATGGGCGTTCGCATGAAAAATGGCTAAGGACTCAAAGCATAAAACATAGCTTAAGACGGCTTCCATCCTTCACCTTTTTTCTTTTCGCAAAACCGACTATTAAGAAGTCGGCTCACCGCCTTCTATTCAACTTGCTCAAAAACTCTAAAAACGGCTAAGTACTTACCTTCCCAAAGTAACCAAGCATTTGGTCCAACGGTAGTCTGCAGAGCGGCTGTCCGACTGGCAAGGCAGGCAACTAAGGGAAAGTCGAAAAGGAAAAGGCCAAAAGAGCAATGAGCAAGAAAAGATAGAATTCGGATAAATATTTACATAGCATAGGCCCTTGGCCAAATCTTTGAGCAGAATTTCGAAATACACCCCGCGGGTGGAATTGTGCCAATTAACAAGTTCTTCAAAGACTACTAAAGCAGATAAAAAGATAAGGCGGTAGCCTAAGATGCGGCAGACGGATTCGGAGGGTCGGACGAGACGGATGCGTCAGGCGTTGGGGCAGCCGGCTGGGTAGTCTCGGCTCGATCGCCCCCGGCAGCAGTCGGCTCGGTCGCACGCGGCTCATTGTTGGAGGCACGGTCGAGCTAAGGCTGGTCGTCCACTCCGTCTTCTGGTTCTTCTGTCTCGCCTCCGTCCTCCGCTTCCCCTTCCTCCTCGGTGCTGGAACCGATCACCTCCGCCGAGTCCTCGCCGTAGTCTGGGTTCATCCCAAACCACTCCGGCGGTACCTCCTCGCCGTCTTCAGACCGCTTGGGGACGAAGATGCAGGTGTCGGTGTACTCGGTGATCGCCACAACACGCTTGACGAGGGCGTCTTCCGCAGCTTCCAGCTCCGGCTAGGCCTCTAACCGGAGTGTGGCCAACCGGTCTAGGTCCAGCCCCGGATACCACGCCTTGACGAACTCCAAGGCCCGGCGTGCTCCAGCTCGGGCCGAGGAACCTTTCCAGGCTTCAAGACGACTAGCCGCGACCTCCAGCCAGTCGGCAGTCCGACTGGGGGTGCGCGGAGCCTTCATGTCCGGCCACAGGGCAGCAATCGCCTGGGCGCCGACACGTTGAAGCCGGCGCAACATCTGGTGAGTCGGCCGAAGGCGAGCCTCGATGCTCAGGATATGCTCATCAAGGGTTCGGGGGGCATCGGCAGCCATCTCTGCACCTTCCGCCCTCCGACCTTCACGGTCAACCTCGATGGCTTGGATGGCGGCCTACGAGTGCCCAGGGAAGAAGTCTGCCAAGACAGAAGAAACGAAGAAATAAGTCAAAAACCGGGAGTCGGCATGATTTATAATCGGCAGCTCGAAGAAAGAAAGTAAAGAAACTCACCATCAACAATGTCTTCAATCTCATGGAAGCCGGAGGCCAGTATTGCCTCTTTGTCAGTCCAGGAGGAGCGCTCACTCGCGAACTCGGCCAGGAGGGCGGTTTTCGCCTCTTCCGCCTCCTTCTGCATCTTTGCAAGCAGCTTCCTCTGCTCTACCAATTGAGTGGCCAGCAGATCGCGCTCTATGGCGAGCTTGCTGCACTCCTCCCCCTTGGCGCGCAAAACGGAGTTGGCTTCGCTCAGCTGCTGTTGAAGAACAGCGTTGGCTTCTAAAGAGAAGGAAGAAAGAAGGCGTTAAGTCATCAGTAAAGAACGTGGCCGGGGAGATCCGGACCGACTGCTCAGCAGTCGGCCCAAATCTCGGGGACTATAGCCCGCAGGTGCGCCAGCGCGCCCCCGCAAATAAGAAAAAGGACTCACTCCGGCTCTCCGACAAGTCGGCAGTCCGCTTGCCCAGCTCTGCAACGTTACGGTTGAAGGCAGTAACACGGAGGTTGTGGTAGTCCCGCGACAAAATATTTCAGACAAAAGTAAGTACCCGAAACTCGGGGACTACACCCAGTGGGTGCGCTGGCGCGCCCTCATAGAGAGAAACAAAAACAAGAAAATAAGAGAGAGGGCTAAGGAGAAAGCATACCCGGACGGCTGCTCGCGATGCCAGGTATGCCTTGGTGCAATTCTGGATCGCGTCGCCCTCAACTCGCAGCTTCGTCTGGACGTCCAGAAGCGCCTGGTTCAGCGGCCCTGTGCCGCCTCCTCGCACCCACCCAATGGGCATGGCGCTCGTCGCTTCGGCGTCTAGGATCGCCGAGGTAGCGACGCCGGTCTCCAGGGGGCGTGGCGCCGTAGTCACCTTCTCAAGACGGCGGCACATTGGCGAGCCGACTTGAAGGAGTAGCCTCGCCACGGCCTCGTCTTTAGTCGGCGGCACTGGCGGGTCCGCCGGCTGTTTGCCTTGCGCGCCCCGAGACGGCGGTGGAGGCGGCTGAATGATCACGTACTGCGTGGTGGAGCCGCCGCCTTTACTCTCCAGGATGGCGTTCTCGCCACCGGCTTCCCCAGTCTGCCCCGTGAACTCCGGAGGCGGTGGCGCAGAGTTCAACGGGGTGACGAACACCGCCGATTGGCGGTGTGCGACCTCCTTGGCCTACCGCTTCGTCGCGGCGACGGCTTCGGCCTCCGCCAGTTTCTTCTTGGCGGAGGCCTCCACCTTATCGGCTTCCACCTTCTCCAGGCGGGCGGCCTCTTCCTCGTTGCGCTTCTCCTGCGCATTCCGCTGCGTAGCCTCCCGGAGGTTAGCAGCGGGGTCAATCCGCCGAGTGGTGGCGGATGTTTCCGCTGACCCCACGATGGAGGCGGCGACAACCCTGTCAAGAGTGAGGGGAGACCTGAAGCGAGGGAAGCAAGTAAAAGACTCAGACAAAGCTATAGATAAAGAATAAAGCGTCAAGACGGAATACTCACGCGGAGACCAGTGGCAGCTTCTTCACTTCCTTGCGGGAGCGGGTGGACTTCGCGGCTGCCTCGTCCCGCTTGGTCGCCACAGCCAAACTCTTGGGCTTCTTCGGCCGACTGCCGAACAAAGTCGGCACGGCCCTGCGCTTCTTCCCACCGCCCGGAGCAACCGGCGCGGCAGAAGAGCCCGCACCAGGATGGCTGGCTCCTAGTCGGGGGCGGGGGGCGACCTCCTCATCATCGTCAGGCCAGTCCTCAAGACTGGCCCCGAGCCGTTGGCCGCCTCCTCCCTCGGCGTCGTCTTCCAAAGCCACCGCCCCAGATCGGGGTCGTCGACGTCGCTCTCCGCCCGGTCGGCAAGGAACTCGTGTGCCGGCCCCGAGGTGCCAGCTGGTGGATGGAGGAAAGGATTCTGACAAAAGCCGACTGGTCAGGTCGCACAAAACAGACTCGGCAAGAAAGAAGACAACTCGAAGAAAGAAAGAAAGGGCAACTCACTGTAGGTGGGGGGTTGGCGCGGGAGTACGGCTCCTTGCCGAACCGCCAGTCCTCCAGCAGCTTGTTGTCCGAGAGGTAGTTCACCATGTAGGACACCTCCTCATGAGGCATGTCCTTGGTGCACATCCGACTCGGGTCACGGCGCCCGCTCATTTGGCATATCATGTGGGGGCGGCCTTGGAGCAGGAGTACTCGGCGTGCCACGAAGGCGGCCAACAGGTCCGGACCAGTCAGGCCCTCCGACTGCGTTAGCACTCGGAGTCGTGTGACGGTGCCAGCTCCCGCAGGCGTCAGCGACTTGGCCCGGAACGACCGGTTGGGCAATCTCCCAGCCGGCAGGCCGGCTTCGAAGGCCGGCAGGTTGACCCAATCGCCCCCCACGAAGACGCTCTTGACGTAGAAGTACGATCGCTGCCACATCTTCACCGACTTTATCAGCTTGATGGTGGGGAAGGGGTTGTCGGCCCCAGATCTCCGCCCGGCGAAGAACGCGCCACATTGAGTCGGCACGCCTGCAGCCTGGGTGCCGAGCTTGGAGTAGAAGAACTCCCCCCAGAGCTCGAGGGTGGGGAGGACTCCGAGGAAGCCTTCGCACAAGGCCACGAAGGCGGACAACAGCACCACCGTGTTGGGCGTGAGGTGGTGCGGCTGGAGGCCGTAGAACTCCAGAAAAGAGCGGAAGAAGCTGCTCACCGGCAGCCCCAATCCGTGCAGGCAGTGCGAGCAGAAGATGACCCACTCGCCCTCCTCTGGCACTGGGGAAATCTCCTCCCTTGGCGCAAGACACACCCGTACGTAATCTTCGTCGGGGAGCCGACGAATCTTGCGGAGGACCTCGATGTGGTCGTCATGAACTTCTGAACCGTCCCAGGTGCCGGAACGCACCGAGGGAGGCACGGCGGCAGAAGAAGAACTCATCGTGAGCTGATCGCCGCGGCGTTCGTCAAAGTTTGGGCGCACGGCGGGGCGAGGAAGAAGAAGAAGGAGAAGAGCAAGGAGTAGTGGGAAGGAGGGGCGCGCGTGCTCTGCCGCACCCCCTCCTCCCCCTACTTATAGCCTCATGGGTTGCGAAGCCAAGGGGGCGGTCATGGGATTTACTGCGCCCACGACCCCACGACCTCCACGTTTCCGCGACAAAGTTACTGCACGCAGTAACTTCACGGGAATTCCAACCGTCCACTCAGACCACAGCGGATCCACTTGAGCGCCGAGGTGTGGTAGTGGCGGGCCCCGCCTACAGGCATGTCCCGCCACGTACGTAGGCTGGCAGACTGGCCCGGCCGCGTATTGCCACATGACAGGCCCAGAGCGGGTGGCGGCCAGGAAGCTTAGCTTGCACGCTACTTGGATCCTGCCGCGATTTTCGAAATATTGCGCAAGTCAGAATTGGGCGAGTCCGACTCCTTCTAGTCGGCCCGGCAGAAGTCAAGCAAAATTCATGTCTCGGGCACCCAGAAAAAGAAACTGCTGAGGCTCCTCGGCCGATCGTCCGCGGCGCCTGATCAGCTTCGGGGACAACTGTCGGAGTAATGGGCCATGGGTAGGCTAACCCGAGTCCCAGAACTTTTCAAGACATCGGGGCAGGTTGTGCCCCTCAAGACCCCAGGACGAAGAGCCGACTTCTCAGCAAGGCAACCGACTAGCCACTCGCGGACGAGTCCCAGGAACGACTTCAGGATAAGCCGACTCTTTACTGACGGCTTCCCGAGAAGCCGGCCTTGGGGAGTCGGCCCGCGACTCCAACAAACCCCCTGTCCTCATCAAGAGGGACAGGACAGGGGAGTGGCTACAGTGAAGCCTGCTCCCGCCCCTTTCTAGAGGCAGGCATGGCTATAGTACGCCATACTCGCGGAGATATCTGTGCGGCGTGGCACTGTTGCCATGCCCGCCCTGCCATCAGCACCGATGGACCGAATCCTGCGCCCACGATGGCTTGTCCATACGACCTTGGGGCAGCGGGTCCCACCAGCCAGCAGGACCCCAGAAGAGGACAAGTGCGCCACCAATCGGACTCGTTGGGAGTCGGCCCCCGGGAGTCGGCCAGCTCCTCCCCCGGGCCCCACGCACCATCAATCAGATGTGACAGGGAATGTCAACAATGATCACCCGCCAGACGGCAGAGCTGTTGCCACGACCCCATGACCGAGCCCACGTCATTAGAAGCACGACTACAGTAATCTGCTGCCGGCAAGACCCGCCCGCAGCGGACACGGCATGTCGGCTCCGTACCGAGCCAGTCGGCGGGGCCCACCAGTCGGCGGGCCCCAGGAGTCGGCGGATAAGACGGAGGCCAGAGAGACTGACGGCTGGGCCCGCGTCCAGCCGGATTACCATTGTACCCCTGGGGGGTAGGCCTATATAAACCCCCTAGGGCACCCATGCAAAGGGTTGGAATCCATCAGCACTAGACCAGACCATACAGGAAGGAGAGAGCTAGCCTTGCCTTCGACTACCTTTAGGAAAGAGCTCTAGGAGCAATCGTGTAAACACTTTGCCATAGCGATCATGCGGAGACCCCGCAGAGCAACAGTAGGGGTATTATCTCCCCGGAGAGCCCCGAAGCTGGGTAGGATTCGCCGACGTGCATGTCTTCGCCTCATCCCGTTTCCAGGCACCGGCGACGTTCTACTCGCCCCCACCATGATAAGCCATCCTTTGGCATATGTCGCACCCAACCCCCAACAATGTTATTCCATCTTAGAGAACCTTTACTCCAAGTCATGAGTCAAAGCAACTCGACAAGATGTGAATACATCAAAAGGCTTAAACAAAAAATGGTAACCCCATTTTGAGCTTAAACGATGAGTATGACCTATGATCAAGTGCTCTCACTTGACTCCTAAGTCAATATACTCTAACATAGGTGACTTTGTCGCCGACCATCTCTAGATGAAGTTCTCGTGTGTCTCTCCATGCTTTTATCTCTTGCATATTTGTTTCCCCTTTCAAAAAAAACTTCATCTAGAACTTTTAGTTTCTTTTCTTTCCTTTTTGTTCTGCATTTTCTGCATCCAATTCATTGCAAATCTTTCAGTAAATTCCTTGCATATCCTTGTGAGATCTTACTTGTGTAGTGAGCTGAGGTGACAAGTGGTTTCACTCTAATGAACTTGGTCACACCGGTTTGTTCTCTTCGGCCCAACCGAAATCTTTCGGTGCAACCGAAGCACACAACTCGGAGTCACCGATTCCACCACAGGAAAACCAACTTGCCACTTATTCATGATTTATGTTTGCTCCAGCTCCACTCAATGATTCTTGTCCTCTACAATCATCATATTAGACATGCTGCTTTGCTCTATGACTCGAGGACCAACCCATTTGTATCACATGTCCAGAAGAGCCCTTCTTGGAAATTGATGTCAAAGGGGGGAGAGAGATCACGTCAAAGCTTAATCCTTCCTATAGGGGGAGAAAGAGAGAATACTCAGGGGGAGAGAGTTTCTCAACTAGGAGAAAGTAATATCATCAAAGACCCCAGGTGCTTGGTGTTCAAGAGGATAGATGTCACATGTCTTTAAGAGGGGAAAGACATGTTTGGTTGCTTGCTTTAGATCAAGCTCTGTTGTTTCCTTTTTTGTTGCTCTGATTTTCTGTTCCCTATCTTCTCCCAATATCACATGCAGATTCAGGGGGAGCAAGACATCTAAGGGAAGGAAATCTCTGATTTTATTGCATATCTTTACCTTTGGGGACATGTCTATATCCAATGTGGTACTTAGTACTCACTCTACATGTCATCCCAGTCTTGGTTCTCTTGTGGTTTCTCTTGCTTGCTCTGGTCAGTAGGTGTATCTATGTTATTTAACCTTGTTTGTGCAGGTTCATCCCATCCTAAGCCATCTCAAGACCACAAGGTAAGTATATGCATCACAGTCATGTGAATGAGAAGTTCTTGCTGATGTACAAACTATTTGCAAGAAGGACTCATGAGCATGAAGGTACATTTCTCACATTCACATCATTTGCTCTAATGCATATAGCCAAGATATATGTAACATATTGCTTACTCTGTCATGTTTACGCATTCACATGCTCCTATATTCAATATTCACATGATTGCATACATGTAGGGGGAGCCTATGCATGTTACATGTCTTTTCAAAGCTTTACTTGCTATTCTCTATATATTTATCTAAAGCTTTGATGTATGTTGTCATCAATTACCAAAAATGGGGAGATTGAAAGCACAAGTGCTCCCTGGGTGGTTTCGGTAATTAATGTCAACATATCTCTTGTTGGACTAACACTTTTCCCTAGTATGTTTCAGATAAGTTCAACAATGGAGTGGCATGGACTAGAGGATGTGGAACCTCTTCAAGATGCTAAGGACAAAGGATTGGCTCAAGCTTCAAGATCAAGACTCTATATTTTCTATTTTAGTGATCTAAGATCACATTGAGTCTATAGGAAAAGCCAATACTATAAGAGGGGATGAGGTGTTGCTTAATGGCTTGCTTGCTCAAAGTGCTTAGTGATATGTTCCAAAACCCTCAACTACCTTCCCACATCCACATATGACCTAAACCAAAAGTCAAACTCGGCCCCACCGATTCTATCTATCCGGCGCCACCGAGTTTCAGATGTCATAGCCACTGCCACAAACCCTAGCAAATTGGTTTCACCGATAGGAATCTCGGTCTCACCGAGATGGGATTGTAATCTCTTTGTGTATGTCCATTACCAAAATTGGTCTAACCGAGTTTGAGAAATCGGTACTACTGAGATTACAATGCAAACCCTCTGGTTAGCTTATTACCAAAATCGGTCCCACCGAGTTTGTGTAATCGGTCTCACTGAGTTTGCCTGACCAACTCTCTGGTTAGCTTATTACCAAAATCGGTCCCACCGAGTTTGTGTAATCGGTCACACCGAGATTACGTTATGCCCTAACCCTAACCATATCGGTCCTACCAAGTTGCATCTCAGTCCCACCGAAAATCCTAACAGTCACTAAGTTTGCTGAATCGGTCCGACCGAGTTTAACCATTCGGTCCCACCGATTTTGGCGTGTAATAGCTAGATTTTGTGTGGAGGCTATATATACCCCTCCACCCACTCTTCATTCATGGAGAGAGCCATCAGAACATACCTACACTTCCAATACACATTTTCTGAGAGAGAACCACCTACACTTGTGTTGAGGTCAAGATATTCCATTCCAACCATATGAATCTTGATCTCTAGCCTTCCCCAAGTTGCTTTCCACTCAAATCTTCTTTCCACCAAATCCAAATCCTGTGAGAGAGAGTTGAGTGTTGGGGAGACTATCATTTGAAGCACAAGAGCAAGGAGTTCATCATCAACACACCATTTGTTACTTCTTGGAGAGTGGTGTCTCCTAGATTGGCTAGGTGTCACTTGGGAGCCTCCAACAAGATTGTGGAGTTGAACCAAGGAGTTTGTAAGGGCAAGGAGATCGCCTACTTCGTGAAGATCTACCGCTAGTGAGGCAAGTCCTTCGTGGGCGATAGCCGTGATGGAATAGACAAGGTTGCTTCTTCGTGGACCCTTCGTGGGTGGAGCCCTTCGTGGACTCGCGCAACCGTTACCCTCCGTGGGTTGAAGTCTCCATCAACGTGGATGTACGATAGCACCACCTATCGGAACCACGACAAAAACATCCGTGTCTCCAATTGCGTTTGAATACTCCTAACCCTTCTCTTTACATTCTAGCAAGTTGCATGCTTTACTTTCCGCTGCTCATATACTCATTGCATGCTTGCTTGATATGTATTGTGTTTGTTAAACTTGTGCTTAAACTCCACTTAAACTTAAGAATATTAAAAACTGCAACTTTTGGCACATAGTGTCTAATCACCCCCCCTCTAGACACCTCTTCTCGATCCTTTCAGCAGACATCTCTGTCTGCACAAATATCAAGCAGCTAGTAAACATATACCACACCTTATATTTTCGGTTTAAACATGTCTCTTCCTGTTAGCATCTGTCATGTTCTACATTTGACAATCTGATACAGTTATGTTTTGCCCTGGACAATTTCATACTGAATTGATTTGCTGGTTCGGAGCAGAAATATAGCGCCTATTCTTCATTAGACCAAGGATATCCATGTTCGCAGTGATGGAAGAGGTGAAATCAATACAACAGAAGTTGAGCATCCAATCATTGAATCATGTCCTGCACCTCCAATGTAGGTCCACCCTGCCAATAAATTCACATGCAAACCACTAGTATTACTATCTAATGACAGTACAAAAAGAGTAGCAAGATAGTAGCAAACCATGTACCTTCGTAATGAACAGCTCATAGTGCCACCAATTGGATATAAAGGTTTGAAAAGAAAACATGCTCCTAATGTTGAACCAGTTGGACTTTTTGTGTAGTTCCACTAAAATCGAGCATCCTTGTTTGCATAGATATTGAAAGTGTGATTACTCTAAAAGTGGCACTAGTTGAAGCATAGACTCACAAATATAAGCATTCCAATTTCATAATAGGAAAAGGTAGCAAGACTGTTTCTACCCACCTTTTTGAAGGAATAAATAAAGCAACAGCGGCTGATGTCAGGAAGGCATACATAGTTTTTTCTTAAAAGCTGAGCCATTCCCGACCTTTCCTCTTCTTTTAAGCAAATTTTGTGTAGTTCTACTAAAATAAAATGCCATCAACGCCTTGACAATTCAATGACACTGTACAAAAGGAAATGACTTAACATTACATCATGATGTCAGGTATGTAGTCGACAGGCATTAGAGACAAACATACAGACCTCCTCCGATAACATAATGAACATTAATTTTAACAAAGGTGTGACTAGCTTTACCGGGATAATTTGAGTGAACTCTACACCCTTTGTTCCTTAATATAAGACGTTTTTGCGGTTCAATTTAAAGTACCCAAACGTCTAGTATTTAGAAAAACATGCAGTAGTTTTCTTGAGCACATATCTGGGAAAGCTTGCCACACTTTATTTATGTCCATACGATAATGGAACACCATTCGAATACTACAAATATACACTAATCCAGTGGCTAGTGCAACAGTAGAGTAGTTAGTTTATTATAGGGTACAGTACAATGGTTTTACTGAACAGATTTCAATAAACTCTAGCACTGGAAGGTTTCTATAAGAATTAACAATACAAAATGTAAAGGTAACAAGTTTCAGCATTGGCATACTAGCTCTGCATCAGCATTAAACCAAATACAAAAGTCTGAAGGTAACTAGAATTATTAACTAATGACAGTATAAAAAATTGCAAACCATGTACCTCCAAGGTAAATATCATTTCGAACTCGGGGGTGCCTTAAAAATTTCTATCCCAATCTTGATGATCGATCAAACATAAAAACTTGATCGAACGAATCAAGAGAACAACCGGAGGAGGAGGTGCCCACTCTTGACCTTTCCTCTTGTCTTCATAATTGTCTGTGCAGTTTAACCAAAATAAAATGACATCAGCGCCTTGGCATTTTGGTGACACTGTACAAAAGATTAACTTATCTCATGAAAGTGAGGTATGTAATCTATAAGCATTAACAGTGCAAAAATCTGAAGGTAGTAACAAGTTACATCGTTGGTATACTGGCTGTGCAACAACATTAGAATGCCTTAGCTAAAAAATCTTTAATACATCCACAATGAAATGCTAACCCTAAAATAATCTAGTGACATTAAATGGCATTGCTTAAATTTATCGGTGGCATTAGACTGAGAGCGGCATTAGTTAAATGTGGCATCACTTTAGCAGTAGCATTGCTTGACTTGACTGCTGGCGTTATACTAACAGCAAAAAAAGTGGCAATAAGAGCATGGGAGGCCCATTCGGACAGTGGGCGCACTAGTACGATGTACCTCCACGGACCCAGAGTGGTGAGGGAGGTATGGTTGCCCAGAGCAACAACTATCCAGGCAGCATATGTGGATTACGTCCCATTTTTGCTCTCTTTAGCCACCTTTTTCCTATGCGAGGACAACAAACCGATCGACCTGGTCATTCTCTATTGCATTGTCATGCCTTTCTACCCTTCTTCAACCAAGAGACACGAGACTCGTTCCTTAGCTACTTATTTTCCCGTTTTCAACCTAGATGCAGGGACAGTACAGTCTCCCTTCCTTTCCTTATTCAACCCAGACATAGATTAGTCTGCATGAAGTAGGATTTCCTTTAATAGTGCAAATTATGGTTTTCGTCTACGTGGCCAGCAGAGCAGAGGATAGCAAATTGGGAAGATGGTGGAGTGGAAAAAGATCCACATGCAATGATGTGGCAGATGGGGCAATAGAACAAGGTTATGGTTTGAAAAGAGGTAGCATACATGAGGGTCGGCGGGAAGTGGCTTCACTCGTGGTCGTCGTCCTCCGCACACACTACGACAGCGAGCTTGGGGACGGAGGCCATCCCGCGTGGGTGCTAGGTCTGAGAGGACGGCCTTGACGTCAGTGCATGACCTTGCTCGCCGACGACGAGTGCGTCAACGCTGCATGTCCTTTTCTTCCCCGGCGGATCTGTGACCACCGGTGAAGAGGGAGAGAGGGGCCGTCTTTTCTAGATCTGGAGAGAGGGTCGTAGTGTGAGAAGCAAGTGGGCAGCCCTTAGTAAGAAAGCGCTCAAGCTCCAGCCTATATATCTTTTTTATACTACCAGTACTTGAGGTGGAGTAGTTTATATTTTTCTCTGCATACAGTACCAGTTAGTCGTGCTTCAAAACTGATCGGCACGCCATTAAAAAAATAAATGTCGATAACTAATGCGGCACCTCGGACCAACGCGGCCAGATCGCATTTTGCACGAGAAATTACACACCATGTTTTGTTGACATGTGGTCCCGTTCCAACATATCAGTGAGACGACCGCGAGTAGTAGGAGTATTTCTGAATGGACGTGTAGGCTGGGGCGCCTCTTCGTGAACCGTGGCAAACTCGCAACCGTCCACCGACTCTTCGCCTTTCCCTCTCGATTTGGAACTGCTGTCGCATGCTCTTCGTCTCCCTCCTCCATTTTCCTTCAGCCCTTCACCCTTTCTTCTACCATTGTTCGATCGTCTTCTCCATGGAGGGAACAGGCCGGAAACGACCCCGTTATTCTTGCCCCGATCTGAAAGATGACGTGGTGGAGGAAATCATTGATCGGTGCAACGTCATCACCTCGGCTAGCATGGCAGGTTCGTTCAAGCCCATTCTCCACTCAACTAATAACATCATTACAAAGAACCCAAGAGTCAAGGAGCGGTTTGATCTCCCCTATATTCTTTGCCGTGACCCTGATGATGACTGGCGCCGGCACGACGGAGGCCTCGCCCTGTGCAAGTTGATGCCGCTTGATAATGATACGTATGATGTTAAGATGCCATCGCTTGAGGGCAAGGCTTGGTCAGGCGCAAATGGAGATTGGGTTGTTTACATTGGGTCCAACTGCGAGTGGGAACTTGTGAATGTCTACACTCGTGACTGGGTTCCACTTCCAAAAATCTCAGCAGACTGCCTAGAGGTTGAGCACACCGGTATTGTACACATGTTAAAATACGATCATGGTGACTGTCTTCTACGGAAGATAGCAATTTGTCGAGTTCCCAACTGCTCTTGGAATTACAACAACTATCAAGTTGTTGCTATCTTCGACAAGCTTGTTGCCGTCCTTTGTGGTTCAACTCGATGGACATTGCTCAAAAATCAGTTTCTGTACACGGATGAGTACTGTGACGCAATTCAATACGAGGGCCTTGTGTTTGCTGCCACCACTAGTGGCACTGTTTTTGCATGGCATCCTCATGGTTTCGGTACGTTTGTCTTCCACTGTAATTATAATTGTTTCATCCACATGCATGCGGGTTAGCAAGTTTCCCTTTACTAATTAACCTTCTTCTTGTGTTTCCAAGGTCCTGTGAACATCCCACCACCTATACATGAAAATTTTTATAACCAAGGGGGAGATGACGATGGTGATGATCACGAGCATGAGGACGAGCAGCGCCCATATACTCTGTGGCGCCTGGCAACTAATTCTGATGGATCACCTCTTCTTGTGTGTATATAGCCCACTGATGATGTTACTGCTAAGGAAGCAGGTGTAGTCTCCCATGGTCGCACTCTCCGGACCTATTCCAACACCCGTTGCATGGTATTCAGGATGGATACTGGTGTGCTAGCGCCAACTCCTTCTCCCTAGTACAGAATTGATTGTCTTGGAGAAAACTCGCTCTTCCTTGGACAAAACTATCTGATGATGGTGAAAGGCGATCCAACTGTTGTTGACACAACGTTAACAGTTCCATTTATGAGAAGCAACTGTGTCTATACCTCGGACATTTGTGTGGTTCCCTACCCTTGTAGGGATATAGTAGGCCGCTTCAGCCTGGATGATCAGTCCTGCGTTGGTTTCCAGATCGACAATCGATGGCCCGTCCTAGAGAATCACTTGTGGTTCAAAGCAAGTGTTTCCAACGCCGAGGAATGGTTGAGTTGAAGTTCATTTCATTGCTTGTTATTTGTTGTGTGGTGAAAACTTTAGTATTTATAATGTATCCTCGTTGTCGATGTGGGTTGATAACCTGTTGTATGTAATAAAATGATATGCTTGTGATAAACTTACTAAATTTATGAATGGCTTTCGAGTCGCTTCTCTGAGTGAGTGGTGCGACGAGGCAAAAAAATATTTTCCGAATACATAATTGTATGTGCATTGCAACAGGTTATCGGATGAGGCCAATCAACAATAGTAGTACACTATTTGTACTAGCTTCACATGCTTCGCGCGTCGAGCGGGTGTTTTTACTATAGCCATATGTTAATGTGTTCGCTGTACGTAACCAGCACCTCGAATCCTCGATACTAGTACTATATAGTAGGAGTAAGTAGTAGGAGTGGTAGGGTGGCATGGGCCAGAACAAGCATTCACGTCGAGGAGTACGGCACACGCCACCACCACGACATCCATCTGACACCATATTATTTCTTGGAGTCCGTGCTAGAGCTTCAACCTTGTCGTTTCTCTAACTTCAGCCATCGCGCGGCGGGCGAGGTGGGGGTTTGCCGATAGTTGGTTTCCTTAACTGCAGTCCCACTTGTAAGGCCAACTCCAACGCACGACCCCAAACGCACCCCCGTTTTGCACGAACTCCAATGATAATTTTGACTAGAAAAGCAAGACCAAAGAAAACAAGAATACATTTTAATACTCCTGTAAGTTGGATTAGTGCCTTCTCGATGCATTCATTGTTGATCTGTGGAGGCTCGATCTTGCGTCTGTGCTAGCTAAAAGTGATAGAACATCTACTAAATTGTGCTCTATCAATATATGGATGTACTCTTCTTCCCAATACAAAAACTTGCATCCATTCCACTCCCTCCGTTGCACAATACATGCCTTCTATTTGTCAAAATATATATGTATCTAGACATGTCTTAGTATATAGGTACATCCATTTTTGAACAAATGGAAGTCAAGTATTTTGGAACGGAGGGAGTACACAATACAAATTTTAAGTTAGCACAACTAGTCTAATTCGAGAGTAGAACCGAAGATTTGGCCGGGTTCTTCCTCCTTTTGCCGACACGTGGGACATCCAGCATCCAGGTCGTGTCATGAAAGAAAATAGAGTGGTAGTTGAAGCCACGAGATGTGCATCTTGGGTTAAACTCTAAATAGAATCTTACTACTCTTGAGTAACTCCAAAAGCGGCCACCGAAGAACTTTATTGGATTTGTTTTTCATCACCAGCAAGTCGAGGTGAAAGATATGCAGGTTCAGTGGGTCCTCTTGCATTTTCACTAACATGTGGGGCTGCATGTGAGCAAATAGACGATGGGCTCCGCGCGTCCGCTGGCTGGCTGAGAAGAGAGATAGAGGAGGGCTGAGCACGGACTGCAGGAAATTTGTTCTACGTACCTCGATATAGGCTCGATATAGTGGGGTTGCATGGGCCATAACTAGCATTCACGTCTAGCAGTACGGCACACGCCACCCACACGAGTCCCATCCGACACCAATTTTCTTGGAGTCCATGCTACAGCCATCTCTTCTCCCTCCTGTTTTCTCAGCCATCGCGCGATGGGCGGGGTGGGGGTTTGCCGATAGTCGGTTTGCTCACCTGTGGTCCCACTTGTAAGTGAAAATGCAACACGGCACGCATTCCCGCTTGAGCGGCATGCCGGACCAACCGTGTGGGGGTGCGACGCGAACACGACAGGATTTTCCTTTTGAACTCGTAACTTGTAAATTTTGGTTCTGCTCCATGGCGCGACCGATAGATAGAAAATAACGATTTTGCCTAGAGTAATGAGAAGTTTGGTTCTGGCGCCGTTCATGCATGGAGTACGTACGAAAATTATGAAGTTGATGCGAAAGGTAAGATAATTACTGTAGTATCATATACTACTACATGGATTTGACGGAAAGATAAAAATACATATGGATCCATCAACGTTCAAAGACATCCTCACGCCCTAGTGCGCTGGGTCACCAACCGACATGTGAGGAGCAGCGGCGTTGGCGGCGAGCTCAACGTGCTTCTGAACAGTGCCGTCCAAAGTTGCCCTGCGCTCCAAGAAGGCCAGCGTCCTATCGTCCTCCTCTTGCATGTAGTAGTCCTTGTGGACGATTTGTGCGTAGACGTGGGTGATTATGTCGATGGTGTCTTGCTGCGCCAGGCGCTACACGGAGAGCGCGACCTCAAGGTGGACATTCTCCGGCGCGACGGTGGGCAGTCGCAGGGCCACCAGTGCGTCGAAGAGGTTGTTTCCATAGTGGCCGTTGAGGGTGGCGAGCATCACAGAGCCTGGGGGCGTTGGCTGGAGGCTTATGTCAAAGTCGTCCGCAAGCTTCTTGACGACGGTGAACTTGTCGAGGAAACAGACGAGGACCTCGTCAAACAAGGAGACGAAGCTATCGTCCAAGCGGCCCCTCGCCCTAGCGGCCTCAAGTAATACTACCTGGAGACGTTCCTCGGTGTCGGGCCGCAGGCCGGCGTCGTAGACCATCTGGCACAGTCGGCTGATCTAGCGTAGCTTCTAGTCAACTGATCTTGCGATTCGAGTGATCACTCAGCCCTTGGTTAACGTGCGTAGGTGCGTAGGATTTCATACTACTCTTCGGCCCTCTACTGCACATGCCTTTGGTTGTATGATAGGTGGGCCAGCCACCCCCTGGGGCCACGTGTCATTCACCCAAAGGCAGTTGCCGTAAGTCAATGAAGCTGCGTCCCCCTCTGTGCCGGTGCTGTATAGTCATCTCACCGGACCTCTAGTTGGGGCCAAACGAGAGAAGTTTGATGTTTACTGGTTTATTGGTCCCCTTTGCATTTTGCGCCAAGTTTTAACCTTTGATTTAACTAATAAAATGTTAATGCATGTAAACTAAAATGTTGTGTAAGTCACCTTACGAAAACCAAATAATCCCAAAATACTTAGGCATGGTGCATTAACTCCCTCCTTGTTTCTTATTTCTTGACATATCAACCAATGAGAGATGTGGGTCGTGCATGCTTTCAATGACTTGAGGCTACCAAACATGACATGCAGTGGTTAGTTCATTGCATGTAATCCTATTAGTACTCTAGTTAGGAGTAGCAAAAAGACATTAAGTTCTCTCGCCGATAGGAAAAAAACACCATGTATTTATTTACAGAGGGAGTAGTACATTTTTGGTGACATGCATTACTAGATATTGCTAGTCAAATACTAAAATCCAGATGGACGTGGTAGTACTCCTAAATCCATACGGTGGTGCTACTAGTACTAGTAGTAGTACTACCAATGTAGTACTCCGTAGTAGGAGTACTAGCACTGTACTACCCGTTGGTCAAATTATTACGTGTTGCTCCTCACAGTGAAGTGACAAGACACTGCACCAAAGATGACACCTGAGTATAGGCGCCATGTTTGGCATACCATAGTCAGCCTCACCGTCTGCATTCACTATCGTCATGGCTGTAGAGCTAGCCTGCTTACAACTAGCCCTGTTCGACATAATTTCCCGTGCGTAGATGCCCGTGCATTGCACGGAACACCAAGATTGGGGGTGGACGGCTCCGGCAGCGGCCATCTCGCCAGATTTTTCCACGGCCTTCTACTCCTAGATGTGGTGGGGAGGAGATGAGGCTGATTGTGAGAGACAAGGAGTTGTTTGTAAATAGGGAACAAGTGTGGGCATCTTTTTTGCAAAAATGGAGAAGCTTGGTTTGTATGCGTCAGATCTAGATCCGACGGCTATTGGTGAAAGATGGGAGGCACAACATCATTACCAACTCAGGACCTGTTTGATTCGCAGGATTTTGAAAACGCAGGAATAGGACACGACAATTTTAAAAGTTTCAAACTGATATTACAAATGTTAGGAGTAATGCTGCACCTACGAAGAGGGAATTACTAGGAAGTTTACGTAAGAACTTTCGTTACTTTAGGTGGATGCAGCATTATCGTACAAACTAAAATCCACCGCCCTGACAAGTCACTAATGGGCAAATAAGTTTTTGAGTCTCTGGCCACTTGATGTTTCAAAAACAAATTCAGCTTCTGCGGAGACTTTGTCATTTAGGCTTAGACGCTTGCGGTGATCAGCACGCCATTCATTGTTGCGCCAGAGAACGCCAAACCTCATTACCTTGAGCACACTTGCCTCCAGAACAAAGAACCTAGCCAATTTAATCTCAGATGTGCTGCCTCGGTAGTCGATCAAATCAATTTCTGTAAGATGGAGATCAAGGCATTCGATGAGATTGTTATAGTGCAGCACATTTTTCACTTTTGAGTATTTTTTATCTGCAAAAGAAGAGAACATATTAGAGCAGCTGGCTGCATAAGATTGCCATGTCATCAAGAGGTACCAATATCATTCGCTCATATGATAGGGTTGGTTGGCTAGTGATATTTTTTCACTCACTCACTCTCTCTCTCTCTCTCTATCTTTCTGTTTCCTCTCATTTAACTAGGAGCACGTGAAGAGCTTGGGCATTTGCTGCCTTCCACTATGTGGCTGATGCCATATTTCGCAAAAGTATGCCACATAACACGCATCGATGTCAAATCAAAAGATTTTGGCACCGCTCTAGCGATGTGAGAGAGTTGGCAGCGCTGTGCACACAGACCCACATGTATAAACGAATCAATCAAACCAACCACACCAACCTCTCACTCTCCCAAAAAATTTTTTTTATTGCCTCAGTCCTCTCTCTCTCTCCCACGCAGTGTTTTTTCATTGCGTGAGTTAATTTGGCACCGGAGCACAGTAGGTGATCCAGATTGGGACACCAGGTGAGCAATGGAGGGGGCATCGATGCCAAATGCATCACAAGTGAATTTGGCACATGTTTTGGCCTACATAGCCCACTTTTGACCATAGATTTACCTAAGAAAATGCCAATGCATGTCACTAAAAATTACACCATTTGAAATTATGTTCAAATACAAATCCAACAATATAGTTCTTAGTGACATGCATTAACATTTTTTCAGTTAAATCTATGGTCAAATTTTGATACTACAAAATTGGAAGAGTAAACCAGGAGAATTTGGCAGACGAGTACACCAACGCTGTCAATTTCGGCGCGTCAATGACCCTGATTTTTGTTGGACCTTCTAGATCCGATACAAGCAATCTCTCAAGGAAAGGCGCATCCTCAATGACCATAACATGGAATAACTGGAGTGATCTCTTCCCAATTGATGTCTTGTTGCGGGGCCAACAAGACACATAAATCCATCGGAGATTCGTCGAGGCGATGTGGAGGCTAATGAACCCGTGGATCTGCTCAAGACGAAGGTACTCGAGCGCAGTACATCTGCGGACCAGGTGCTCCATAGCCTTCTTCGAGATGACAACGTCGAAGAGGTCGAGCTGCTTGAGTTGAGGGAGAAGAAGAGCGGGCGCAGCATTAATCTGGGGAAGATAGCAGGAGCTAAAGCTAGCGCGGCGCAGCGTTGGCGTGAGGCGGAGCGCGGACGGCGGCAAAGAGCGACATCGTCCAGCTTCAAAGCTGAGCTCCTCGAGCTGATCTAGGGCGGGGGATAAGAACCACTCGTCGAACTTGGGTTGGACCTTCTAGTTGGTACTGAACATGCGGATGTCAAGGCGTTTGGCTGGCCCAGGGTGCGATGAAAGGATCTTGGAGACTGTGGCCATGCGTTTGCAATCCCCGTCGCAGAGGCAGCTATCGACGGTGAGGTTGAGCGGGACGCAGCGCCAAAGGGGGCGCCACCGCCGGGAGAGCAGGGCGGTCCGCACGCTAGATTTGGTGGGGAGGAGGCCGATGATGACGAGCAGCGTGTCGTCGGGGAGGCTGCTGATGAAGTCCAGGCTCACCGAATGCGGCTTTGGCTCGAGCCGCCTCCGCTTGTTGGCTGCCTCGCTGTCCATCTCAACCGGCGGCGATGCTGGTGTACACATGTGCTGGTGTGTGTTGTGTGCTGGGTGTGCGCGAGTGCGTCCTTCTGTGCATGCCGCCACGCAGTGGTGAATTGTGCGTGAGTGCGTCCTTCGCGCACAAGAAGTTTGTCCTCAATGCGCCCTCAATTTACTAGCGTGCGGTGTGCTACCCCGAGTGGTTTCAACTTTGTTTACTTCACCGCGTGTCAGATGGGCCTCTAGTTTACTTATTTTCACCCACTGTCATATGGGCCAGCACACGAAGATATAGAATGTGAGCTGACAAGGCAGCATGTGGATTGGTTGACCGGTCAACTAAACAATATACGAAGCTATACGCTGACACAGTGAGCGTATAATCCGTCGGTATAGAGAGTTCGAGTGAGAGGGGAGGCCCGTGAGAGATAGAAGAGAGAGAGAGAGAGAGAGAGAGAGAGAGAGAGAGAGAGAGAGAGAGAGAAAGAGCTACTCCCTCCATTCTATAATGTAGTTCCAACATTTTTTTAAGTCAAACTTTTGAAACTTTGACCAAGTTTATAAAGAAATTACTTATATCTACAATAGCAAAGATAAATGATAGTATGAAGTAAGTACATGTGTGATGAATCTAATGATCATTCCAGATGTAAATGTTTTTCTCCACATATACCTGGTCAAACGTTTCTGAGGTTTGACTTTTCAAAACATCCATATGCTTATGGATGTGACAGAGTCCCTAACAAGAGAGAGAGAGAGAGAGAGTGAAAAAAGTGTGTGTGTGTGTGTGTGTGTGTGTGTGTGTGTGTGTGAAAGAGACATGGACAACACACGATAAAAGTAGAGAAAAAGCGTGCGTGTCTTATGCAAACATATCGCACATGCATCTTCAACAAGGGAGGCAAGGTGAGGAGATAGCGTGTGGTTGTTTGGAACCGAGAGAGCAAGACCCCTAGCACGTGGCCAAGAGGGGTCTGACAAACAAGGGAGAGAGGTCGAGAGAGACGTGCGGAGAAAATGCAGACATGGGGAGGAGAGAGTGTATGTTTGTCATAGAGAGATCCCCTAGAGATCGTGATGGGACTACATGGGTGGGAGATCGAGTGACAAGGTGTGTGCGCGATAGAAGATGCCCTGAGAGATATTGAGATAGACGTATGGATGGAAGGAGACAATACGTGTGTTCATGTTGGCTAGTAAGAGATAATCATACTTAGGAGGGGGGAGTGCTTGCACCTATGATGGATTGAGGGATTATGGTACTTAGGGGGGTGCGTGTCACATGGAGAGAGAACAAGGGCAGAGAGTGTTGGATGGGTCTATATGTATAGCGCGAGCGAGACATGTGTATGTGTGAACCAGGGAGATATAAGGCCAGTTTGGCTTGCATCCTAAGAATCTTTTGCCTGGCCTGGGGTTGTGGCTGGATTTCATGCACGCTTGTTTGGCCTGTGAAAAAGCAAGCCCGCCTGGCCTGGGTTCCCTTGCACTTTAATTAGCCTGGCTCAACTCCAGACACTGCAAGTAGCCTGGCCCAGGCGACCGATTTCAAACGCCTGGTCGTGCCTGGTCATGTGGTCACGAGGCTAACAGCAACATGGATGGATATTAGCATTAAATAATTGATGCATGGATTGATTGATGGGACGTTGATGATTTGCCTGGCCCAGGCATCAACCAAACGCTTCAGCAGCACACAAGCCTGGCCAGGCAGAAATATTTTACATCTCACATTCACACCAAGCAGTACCAGGCATCAAGGCATGAGGGTCAGGTCACGAACCAAACTGACCAATAAAGTTTGTGAGAGATTGAGGAGCCCCGATAAGGCTGAGTGGTGCGTCAGATAGCTGAGAGGGGGAAAGAGATATTCCATCCGCTCGATAATGCGGTGCATGTAAATTTTTTAGAAGTCAAACTTTGGAAACTTTGATCAGGTTTACACAAATGTTATTTATATCTACAATACCAAATATACATCATACAAAACTACATCTCATGGTGAATCTAATGGTATATGTTTGTCGTACTAGATGTAATTCTTTTTCTCCACGTACATGGTCAAACTTTGTGATGTTTGACTTTTCAATAAATCTATATGTTATGGACCGAGGAGAGTGCCTCAGTCGAGACAGATCAAGTGCGTGTGAAGGAGAATGAGTAAGTGTGCAAAAAGAGTATGTGTGTGAAAGAGAAAGTGACAACAAACGATAAATTAGAGAGAGAGAGTTTTTTCGTTTCTTATGTGAACATATCACGCATGCATCTCCGAGATGGAAAAGCGAGGCGAGGAGATACACGAAGATAGCTAGTGTGTGATTGTTTGCAACGAAGAGAGAGACCCCTGTAGCACATGTCCAATAGAGGTGTGGCCAACAAGGAACAAAGGTCGAGAGGGACACATGGATGGCATGGATGCATGGGGAGGGAGAGAGGGTGTGTTTGTGATAGAGAGATCCCGTCGAGATCGTGAGGGGACTATATGGGTGGGAGATCGAGGGAGTGCGTGCGCGATAGAAAGATGCCCCGAGAGAAATCGAGATAGACCATGCACATGTTTGTGATGGAGACTAATATTAGCTAGTCATATACATATAGGGGGGACTGTGTGTGCCTACAATTGAGTGAGAGACCATCATACTTGGCTAGCTGGACATGAGATTGTGTGTGTGCGTGTGTGAGATGGAGAGAGAACTGTTGGGGAACGTAGCAGAATTTTAAAATTTTCTACGCATCACCAAGATCAATCTATGGAGTCATATAGCAACGAGGGAGAGGGGACTGCATCTACATACCCTTGTAGATCGCGAGCGGAAGCGTTCAAGAGAATGGGGTTGATGGAGTCATACTCGTCGTGATCCAAATCACCGATGACCTAGCGCTGTGGTGGTGGAAGCAACCGTGATCCAGCAGCACGACGGCGTGGTGGTGGAAGCAACGGTGATGTCGGCAGGGCTTCGCCAAGCTCCAACGAGAGAGAGAGAGAGGTGTTACGTAGGGAGAGGGAGGTGCCAGAGACTTGGTGCGGCTGCCCTCCCTCCCCCCCGCTATATATAGGGCCCCTAGGGGGGCGCCGGTGCTAGGAGATGGGATCTCCAAGGGGGGGCGGCGGCCAAGGGGGGAACTTGCCCCCCAAGCCAAGTGGGGCGGCCCCACCCCTAGGATTTCCAACCCTAGGCGCAGTGGGAGGCCCATGGTGGGCGCACCAGCCCACCAGGGGCTGGTTCCCCTCCCAATTCAGCCCATGGGGCCCTCCGGGATAGGTGGCCCCACCCGGTGGACCCCCAGGACCCTTCCGGTGGTCCCAGTACAATACCGATTACCCCCGAAACTTTCCCGATGGCCGAAACTGGACTTCCTATATATAAATCTTCACCTCCGGATCATTCCGGAACTCCTCGTGACATCCGGATCTCATCCAGGACTCCGAACAACTTTTGGGTTACCGCATACTAATATCTCTACAACCCTAGCGTCACAGAACCTTAAGTGTGTAGACCCTACGGGTTCGGGAGACACATAGACATGACCGAGACGACTCTCCGGTCAATAACCAACAGCGGGATCTAGATACCCATGTTGGCTCCCACATGTTCCATGATGATCTCATCGGATGAACCACAATGTCGAGGATTCAATCAATCCCGTATACAATTCCCTTTGTCAATCGGTACATTACTTGCCCGAGATTCGATCGTCGGTATCCCAATACCTCGTTCAATCTTGTTACCGGCAAGTCACTTTACTCGTACTGTAATGCATGATCCCATGACCAAACACTTGGTCACATTGAGCTCATTATGATGATGCATTACCGAGTGGGCCCAGAGATACCTCTCCGTCATACGGAGTGACAAATTCCAGTCTTGATCCGTGTCAGCCGAACAGATACTTTCGGGGATACCTGTAGTATACCTTTATAGTTACCCAGTTACATTGTGATGTTTGGTACACCCAAAGCACTCCTACGGCATCCGGGAGTTACACGATCTCATGGTCTAAGGAAATGATACTTGACACTGGAAAAGCTCTAGCAAACGAACTACACGATCTTGTGCTATGCTTAGGATTGGGTCTTGTCCATCACATCGTTCTCCTAATTATGTGATCCCGTTATCAATGATATCCAATGTCCATAGTCAGGAAACCGTGACTATCTATTGTTCAATGAGCTAGTTAACTAGAGGCTTGCCAGGGACATGTTATGGTCTATGTATTCACACATGCATTATGATTTCCGGATAACACAATTATAGCATGAACAATAGACAATTATCATGAACAAGGAAATGTAATAATAATCATTTTATTATTGCCTCTAGGGCATATTTCCAACAAGAACGAGGGGGAGAGATAGAGTTTTAGATGGGCCTATCGAGTGCGAGTGAGATATGCATGTGTATGTGTGACCCAGGTGGATGGAGAGTTCGAGAGAGGGGGAAGAGCTCCGAGACGACATAGTGGTGTGTGAGATAGTTACAGGCAAAGAGCCAAGGAGTCTGTGTGCGTACGATGAGTGCACCCAAGATATCTAGCTTGGACTAGCTAGAGTATCATACATGGTGTGTGAGAGAGACCTATAGATGGTGTATATACGCATGCAAACTAGAAAGACCCCCCCCCCACACACACACACACACAGAGAGATATATGGAGGAAAGGGAGAGGGACGAACAAGGTTTTTGTGTGGGGTGCGTGCAACAGAAT
>NC_041380.1:432438416-432488365 GCF_002162155.2 Triticum dicoccoides
AGAGAGAGAGAGAGAGAGAGAGAGAGAGAGAGAGAGAACAGGAGTCCGGGAGAGGGGGGAGGTCGCGTTTTATGCATCAAAGACTGATATAAACCATGTTTCGATATAAACTTGCATTCAAATATTTAAATTGGAGAACATGTTGTCTGCAATCCACACAGGAACGGATATATGCGTATATCAAACAAGTTCATTAATTTGACTTTCAACATGTTCATGGAGTACTATAATACTGTACAACATGCTACTCGATTGAGGTGTTCAATTTTGGATTTAGTTCACTATTTTGACCTACTGAACGAGCTATTTCATTCAATCGAGATATCTTATTTTGGGTTTGATTCGCGTTTTTGAGTGGGTCAACTATTTGTCATATAGTAAATCGCTAGCAATGAGCATGTAAAAACACATTACTCCCGAGCATCATCTCTCCATCTAAAAAAGAAGTGGCAAGCTAATATTTCAAAATTTGATCCGAATCGACTTGATAAGGTAGACGTGGATACTCGTTCTCCCAAAATTTGAACGAACCGTTAAACATCCTCTCTGCTCGGTGGAATTCGCCCGAGCAAATAAATGGGAGACGCGAAATTACCGTCCTATGTGGGACACGCATCAATTGGCATGTTGTACATCGAGGGTAGGTTCGTAACTTCATCCAAGCGCGCCTTCTCCTCGGCCGAAATGACATGTGCCGAATAACTCATAAACCATGGTCGGCAAAACACGCTCTCCTCGCCCGAAATAGCTCGCGCCCACTATTTCAAGACACGCTCTCCTCGCCCGAAATCACTCGCGCCCACTATAGTTCAAAACATGCCCTCCTCGCCCGAAATCGCTACCGCCCAGAGAAGCAAAGTTACTATACTATCCCCGACCCTCAGTACATAGACCAAAGCCGAGAAGCCTATAGGCAAGGGTAGAACTGTAACTCCCCCTCACATTTCAAACAAATGCGTCCATAAGACATGGTTCCACTCCCCTCCCAATTTCCCCCGCCCGCCCCCATTCATACCTCGTGGGCGCCAAATCACCTTCTCCTCGGGAAGCTCCCTTCTCCCGAGCCGCGAAACCTCAGCCCCACCTCCATGGCGCCCCCCACTGCACCAATTTCACAGCCGCCCTCCTCCCTAATGCCGGAGACACTGTCCATTTGCTGTCGTGCATTGGGTCGTGTGCCTCTTACTCTGTGATGCTGGTGCTGCCACGACGACGGCCGCGTGAACCGTACCGGAGCCGATTCACCCCCGCGGTTGTTCACGGCGCCGGAGCAGCTCCAACTTCGGATCCGTCTAGAGTCCTGGTGCTGCTTCGGCGTAGTCAGTCAAAGTCCGTACTTTGTTTTCATACATGGATCCTATCTTGGATTTCATGGCTTCCAGCCATTTGTCGAAATCTGGGCCCGCCATTGCTTCTTCATAGTTCGAAGGTTCACCATTGTCCAACAACATGATTTCCAGGACAGGGTTGTCGTACCACTCTGGTGCGGAACGCGCCCTTGTGGACCCTCGAAGTTCAGTAGCAACTTGATCTGAAGTTTCATGATCATCATCATTAACTTCCTCCCTAGTCGGTGCAGACACCTCAGGAACAATTTCTTGAGATGCGCCACTCTCCGGTTCAAGAGGCAATACTTCATCAAGTTGTACTTTCCTCCCACTTACTTCTTTCAAGAGAAACTCTTTCTCTAGAAAGGATCCATTCTTGGCAACAAATGTCTTGCCTTCGGATCTAAGATAGAAGGTATACCCAATAGTTTCTTTAGGTTATCCTATGAAGACGCATTTTTCCGATTTGGGTTCGAGCTTTTCAGGTTGAAGTTTCTTGACATAAGCATCGCATCCCCAAACTTTCAGAAACGACAGCTTAGGTTTCTTGCCAAACCACAATTCATACGGTGTCGTCTCAACGGATTTTGATGGAGCCCTATTTAAAGTGAATGCGGCAGTCTCTATAGCATAACCCCAAAATGATAGCGGTAGATCGGTAAGAGACATCATAGATCGTACCATGTCCAATAGGGTGCGATTAGGACGTTCGGACACACCATTACGCTGTGGTGTTCCAGGCGGCATGAGTTGTGAAACTATTCCACATTTCCTTAAGTGCATGCCAAATTCGTGACTCAAATATTCTCCCCCACGATCTGATCGTAAGAACTTGATTTTCCTGTCATGTTGATTCTCAACCTCACTCTGAAATTCCTTGAACTTTTCAAAGGTCTCAGACTTGTGTTTCATTAAGTATGCATACCCATATCTACTTAAGTCATCAGTCAGGGTGAGGACATAGCGATAGCCACCGCGAGCCTCAACGCTCATTGGACCGCACACATCAGTATGTATGATTTCCAATAAGTTGGTTGCTCGCTCCATTGTTTCGGAGAACGGAGTCTTGGTAATTTTACCCATGAGGCATGGTTCGCACGTGTCAAATGATTCATAATCAAGAGACTCCGAAAGTCCATCTGCATGGAGTTTCTTCATGCGTTTGACACCAATATGACCAAGGCGGCAGTGCCACAAGTATGTGGGACTATCATTATCAACCTTACATCTTTTGGCATTCACACTATGAATGTGTGTAACATCATGTTTGAGATTAAATAAGAATAAACCATTGACCAGCGGGGCATGACCATAAAACATGTCTCTCCTATAAATAGAACTACCATTATTCTCAAATTTAAATGAGTAGCCATCTCGCATTAAACAAGATCCAGATACAATGTTCATGCTCAAAGCTGGTACTAAATAACAATTATTGAGGTTTAAAACTAATCCCGTAGGTAAATGTAGAGGTAGTGTGCCGACGGTGATCACATCGACCTTGGAACCATTCCCGACGCGCATCGTCACCTTGTCCTTCGCCAGTCTCCGTTTTTCCGCAGTTCTTGTTTTGACTTACAAATATGAGCAACTGCACCGGTATCAAATACCCAGGAGCTACTACTGAAGGAAATATGCCCTAGATGCAATAATAAAGTTATTATTTATTTCCTTAGATCATGATAAATGTTTATTATTCATGCTAGAATTGTATTAACCGGAAACATAATACATGTGTGAATACATAGACAAACAGAGTGTCACTAGTATGCCTCTACTTGACTAGCTCGTTGATCAAAGATGGTTATGTTTCCTAACCATAGACATGAGTTGTCATTTGATTAACGGGATCACATCATTAGGAGAATGATGTGATTGACTTGACCCATTCCGTTAGCTTAGCACTTGATCGTTTAGTTTGTTGCTATTGCTTTCTTCATAACTTATACATGTTCCTATGACAATGAGATTATGCAACTCCCGTTTACCGGAGGAACACTTTGTGTGCTACCAAACGTCACAACGTAACTGGGTGATTATAAAGGTGCTCTACAGGTGTCTCCGAAGGTACTTGTTGGGTTGGCGTATTTCGAGATTAGGATTTGTCACTCTGATTGTCGGAGAGGTATCTCTGGGCCCTCTCGGTAATGCACATCACTCAAGCCTTGCAAGCATTGCAACTAATAAGTTAGTTGCGGGATGATGTATTACGGAAAAAGTAAAAAGACTTGCCAGTAACGAGATTGAACTAGGTATTAAGATACCGACGATCGAATCTCGGGCAAGTAACATACCAATGACAAAGGGAACAACGTATGTTGTTATGCGGTCTGACCGATAAAGATCTTCGTAGAATATGTAGGATCTAATATGAGCATCCAGGTTCTGCTATTGGTTATTGACCGCATACGTGTCTCGGTCATGTCTACATAGTTCTCGAACCCGTAGGGTCCGCACGCTTAAAGTTCGGTGACGATCGTAATTAGGGTTTTTTATGTTTTGATGTACCGAAGGTTGTTCGGAGTCCCGGATGTGATCACGGACATGACGAGGAGTCTCGAAATGATCAAGACATAAAGATTGATATATTGGAAGCCTATATTTGGATATCAGAAACGTTCCGGGTGAAATCGGGATTTTATCGGAGTACCGGGGGGTTACCGGAACCCCCCGGGGGGTTATTGGGCCTACATGGGCCATAAGGGAGAAGAGGAGGGCCGGCCAGGGCAGGCCGCGTGCCCCTCTCCCCCCCCCTAGTCCGAATAGGACAAGGAAGGGGGGGGGGGGTTGCGCCCCCCTTTCCTCTTTCTCCCTTCCCCCTTCCTTTTCCAACAAGGCAAGAGGGGGGAGTCCTACTCCCGGTGGGAGTAGGACTCCTCCAGGCGCACCCCTAGGGCCGGCCGCACCTCCCCCTCTCCCTCCTTTATATACGGGGGCAAGGGGGCACCCCATGACACACAAGTTGATCTTCATGATCGTTCCTTAGACGTGTGCGGTGCCCCCTTCCACCATATTCCACCTCGGTCATATCGTAGCGGTGCTTAGGCGAAGCCCTGCGTCGGTGGAACATCATCACCGTCATCACGCCTCGTGCTGACGAAACTCTCCCTCAACATTTTGCTGGATTGGAGCTTGAGGGACGTCACCGAATTGAACGTGTGCAGAACTCGGAGGTGTCGTATGTTCGGTACTTGGATCGCTCGGATCGGGAAGACGTACGGCTACTTCCTCTACGTTGTGTCAATGCTTCCGTTGCCGGTCTACGAGGGTACAAAGAAAACACTCTCCCCTCTCGTTGCTATGCATCACCATGATCTTGCGTGTGCGTAGGAATTTTTTTTGAAATTACTACGTTCCCCAGCAGTGGCATCCGAGCCTAGGTTTTATGCGTTGATGTTGTGCACGAGTAGAACACAAGTGAGTTGTGGGCGATATAAGTCATACTGCTTACCAGCATGTCATACTTTGGTTCGGCGGTATTGTTGAATGAAACGGCCCGGACCGACATTACGTGTACGCTTACGCGAGACTGGTTCTACCGACGTGCTTTGCACACAGGTGGCTGGCGGGTGTCAGTTTCTCCAACTTTAGTTGAACCGAGTGTGGCTACGCCCGGTCCTTGCGAAGGTTAAAACATCACCAACTTGACAAACTATCGTTGTGGTTTTGATGCGTAGGTAAGAACGGTTCTTGCTAAGCCCGTAGCAGCCACGTAAAACTTGCAACAACAAAGTAGAGGACGTCTAACTTGTTTTTGCAGGGCATGTTGTGATGTGATATGGTCAAGACATGATGCTCAATTTTATTGTACGAGATGAGCATGTTTTGTAACCGAGTTATCGGCAACTGGCAGGAACCATATGGTTGTCGCTTTATTGTATGCAATGCAATTGCGCTGTAATGCTTTACATTATCACTAAGCGGTAGCGATAGTCGTGGAAGCATAAGATTGGCGAGACGACAATGATGCTACGATGATGATCAAGGTGTCGCGCCGGTGACGATGGTGATCATGACGGTGCTTCGAAGATGGAGATCACAAGCACAAGATGATGATGGCCATATCATATCACTTATATTGATTGCATGTGATGTTTATCTTTTATGCATCTTATCCTGCTTTGTCTGACGGTAGCATTATAAGATGATCTCTCACTAAATTTCAAGATAAAAGTGTTCTCCCTGAGTATGCACCGTTGCCAAAGTTCGTCGTGCCCAGACACCACGTGATGATCGGGTGTGGTAAGCTCTATGTCCATCTACAACGGGTGCAAGCCAGTTTTGCACACGCAGAATACTTAGGTTAAACTTGACGAGCCTAGCATAAGCAGATATGGCCTCGGAACACTAAGACCGAAAGGTCGAGCGTGAATCATATAGTAGATATGATCAACATATTGATGTTCACCATTGAAAGCTACTCCATTTCACGTGATGATCGGTTATGGTTTAGTTGATTTGGATCACGTGATCACTTAGAAGATTAGAGGGATGTCTTTCTAAGTGGGAGTTCTTAAGTAATATGATTAATTGAACTTAAATTTATCATGAACTTAGTACCTGATAGTATCTTGCTTGTCTATGTTTAATTGTAGATAGATGGCCCGTGCTGTTGTTCCGTTGAATTTTAATGCGTTCCTTGAGAAAGCAAAGTTGAAAGATGATTGTAGCAATTACACGGACTGGGTCCATAACTTGAGGATTATCCTCATTGCTGCACAGAAGAATTACGTCCTGGAAGCATCGCTAGGTGCCAGGCCTGCTGCTGGAGCAACACCAGATGTTATGAACGTCTAGCAGAGCAAAGCTGATGACTACTCGATAGTTCAGTGTGCCATGCTTTACGGCTTAGAATCGGGACTTCAATGACGTTTTGAACGTCATGGAGCATATGAGATGTTCCAGGAGTTGAAGTTAATATTTCAAGCAAATGCCCGGATTGAGAGATATGAAGTCTCCAATAAATTCTATAGCTGCAAGATGGAGGAGAATAGTTCTGTCAGTGAACATATACTCAAAATGTCTGGGTATCATAATCACTTGACTCAACTAGGAGTTAATCTTCCTGTTGATAGTGTCATTGACAGAGTTCTTCAATCACTTCCACCAAGCTACAAGAGCTTCGTGATGAACTATAACATGCAAGGGATGGATAAGACAATTCTCGAGCTCTTCGCAATGCTAAAGGCTGCGGAGGTAGAAATCAAGAAGGAGCATCAAGTGTTGATGGTCAACAAGACCGCCAGTTTTAAGAAAAAGGGCAAAGGGAAGAAGAAGGGGAACTTAAAGAAGAACAGTAAGCAAGTTACTGCTCAGGAGAAGAAACCCAAATCTGGACCTAAGCCTGAAACTGAGTGCTTCTACTGCAAGCAGACTGGACACTGGAAGCAGAACTTCCCCAAGTATTTGGTGGATAAGAAGGATGGCAAGGTGAACAAAGGTATATGTGATATACATGTTATTGATGTGTACCTTACTAGAGCTCGGAGTAGCACTTGGGTATTTGTTACTTGTTCTGTTGCTAACATTTGCAACTCGAACCAAGGACTATAGATTAAGTGAACACTGGCAAAGGACGAGGTGACGATGCGCGTGGGAAATGGTTCCAAAGTCGATGTGATCGCGGTCGGCATGCTACCTCTACATCTACCTTCGGGATTAGTTTTAGACCTAAATAATTGTTATTTGGTGCCAGCGTTGAGCATGAACATTATATCTGGATCTTGTTTGATGCGAGATGGTTATTCATTTAAATCAGAGAATAATGGTTGTTCTATTTATATGAATAATATCTTTTATGGTCATGCACCCTTGAAGAGTGGTCTATTTTTGATGAATCTCGATAGTAGTGATACACATATTCATAATGTTGAAACCAAAAGATACAGAGTTAATAATGATAGTGCAACTTATTTGTGGCACTGCCGTTTAGGTCATATCGGTGTAAAGCGCATGAAGAAACTCCATACTGATGGACTTTTGGAATCACTTGATTATGAATCACTTGGTACTTGCGAACCGTGCCTCATGGGCAAGATGACCAAAACGCCGTTCTCCGGTACTATGGAGAGAGCAACGGATTTGTTGGAAATCATACATACAGATGTATGTGGTCCGTTGAATATTGAGGCTCGTGGCGGATATCATTATTTTCTCACCTTCACAGATGATTTAAGCAGATATGGGTATATCTACTTAATGAAACATAAGTCTGAAACATTTGAAAAGTTCAAAGAATTTCACAGTGAAGTTGAAAATCATCGTAACAAGAAAATAAAGTTTCTACGATCTGATCGTGGAGGAGAATATTTGATTTACGAGTTTGGTCTACATTTGAAACAATGCGGAATAGATTCGCAACTCATGCCACCCGAAACACCACAGCGTAATGGTGTGTCCGAATGTCGTAATCGTACTTTACTAGATATGGTGCGATCTATGATGTCTCTTACAGATTTACCGCTATCGTTTTGGGGTTATGCTTTTGAGATGGCTGCATTCATGTTAAATAGGGCACCATCGAAATCCGTTGAGACGATGCCTTATGAACTGTGGTTTGGCAAGAAACCAAAGTTGTCGTTTCTGAAAGTTTGGGGCTGCGATGCTTATGTGAAAAATCTTCAACCTGATAAGCTCGAATCCAAATCGGAGAAATGTGTCTTCATAGGATACCCAAAGGAAACTGTTGGGTACACCTTCTATCACAGATCCGAAGGCAAGACTTTCATTGCTAAGAATGGATCCTTTCTAGAGAAGGAGTTTCTCTTGAAAGAAGTGAGTGGGAGGAAAGTAGAACTTGATGAGGTAACTGTACCTGCTTCCTTATTGTAAAGTAGTACATCACAGAAACCGGTTTCTGTGACACATACACCAATTAGTGAGGAAGCTAATGATAATGATCATGAAACTTCAGATCAAGTTACTACCGAACCTCGTAGATCAACCAGAATAAGATCCGCACCAGAGTGTGATAACCCACAAGTATAGGGGATCGCAACAGTTTTCGAGGGTAGAGTATTTAACCCAAATTTATTGATTCGACACAAGGGGAGCCAAAGAATGTTCTCAAGTATTAGCGGCTGAGTTGTCAATTCAACCACACCTGGAAACTTAGTATCTGCAGGAAAGTGTTTAGTAGCACAGTAATATGATAGTGGTGGTCGCGGCAACAAAAGTAAAGACAGCAAAAGTAATGTTTTTGGTATTTTGTAGTGACTGTAACAGTAAAAGCGGGAAAGTAAATAAGCGTAAACCAGTATATGGAAAACTCGTAGGCACCGGATCAGTGATGGATAATTATGCCGGATGCGGTTCATCATGTAACAGTCATAACATAGGGTGACACAGAACTAGCTCCAGTTCGTCAATGTAATGTAGGCATGTATCCGTATATAGTCATACGTGCTTATGGAAAAGAACTTGCATGACATCTTTTGTCCTACCCTCCCGTGGCAGCGGGGTCCTATTGGAAAGAACGGATATTAAGGCCTCCTTTTAATAGAGAACCGGAACAAAGCATTAGCACATAGTGAATACATGAACTCCTCAAACTATGCTCATCACCGGGAGTGGTCCCGATTATTGTCACTTCGGGGTTGCCGGATCATAACACATAGTAGGTGACTATAGACTTGCAAGATAGGATCAAGAACTCACATATATTCATGAAAACATAATAGGTTCAGATCTGAAATCATGGCACTCGGGCCCTAGTGACAATCATTAAGCATAGCAAAGTCATAGCAACATCAATCTCAGAACATAGTGGATACTAGGGATCAAACCCTAACAAAACTAACTCGATTACATGATAAATCTCATCCAACCCATCACCATCCAGCAAGCCTATGATGGAATTCCTCACGCACGGCGGTGAGCATCATGAAATTGGTGATGGAGGATGGTTGATGATGACGACGGCGACGAATCCCCCTCTCCGGAGCCCCGAACGGACTCCAGATCAGCCCTCCCGAGAGGTTTTAGGGCGTGGCGGTGGCTCCGTATCGTAAAACGCGATGATTTCTTCTCTCTGATTTTTTCTCTCCGAAAGCAAATATATAGAGTTGGAGTTGGCGTCCGAGGGTTTCCAGGGGGCCCACGAGGTAGGGGGCATGCCCTAGGGGGGGGCGCCCCCCACCCTCGTGGAAATGGTGTGGGCCCCCTGGTCTTCATATTTGGCAACGATTTTTTATTATTTTTTCTAAGGTATTCCGTGGAGTTTCAGGACTTTCCGAGAATATTTGCGTTCTGCACATAAAACAACACCAAGGTAATTCTGCTGAAAACAGCGTCAGTCCGGGTTAGTTCCATTCAAATCATACAAGTTAGAGTCCAAAACAAGGGCAAAAGTGTTTGGAAAAGTAGATACGACGGAGACGTATCAACTCCCCCAAGCTTAAACCCTTGCTTGTCCTCAAGCAATTCAGTTGACAAACTGAAAGAAAGAAACAAAAACTTTTACAAACTCTGTTTGCTCTTGTTGTTGTAACTATGTCAAGCCAGCATTCAAGTTTTCAGCATAGATCATAACTAACCACATTTGCAATAATTCTCAGGTCTCACAATTACTCGTATCAATAGCATAATCAACTAGCAAGTCATAATGATAAATCTCGGATGACAACACTTTCTCAAAACAATCATAATATGATATAACAAGATGGTATCTCGCTAGCCCTTTCTGAGACTGCAAAACATAAATGCAGAGCACCTCTAAAGATCAAGGACTGACTAGACATTGTAATTCATGGTAAAAGAGATCCAATTATAGTCATACCCAACATAGATTAATAGTGATGAATGCAAATGACATCTGTGCTCTCCAGCTAGTGCTCTTTAATAAGAGGGTGATGACTCAACATAAAAGTAAATGGATAGGACCTTCGCAGAGGGAAGCAGGGATTTGTAGAGGTGCCAGAGCTCGGTTTTGAAATAGAGATAAATTGTATTTTGAGCGGTATACTTTCATTGTCAACGTAACAAGTAAGAGATGACGACATCTTCCATGCTAAACACATTATAGACGGTTCCCAAACAGAATGGTAAAGTTTATACTCCCCCTCCACCAACAAGCATCAATCCATGGCTTGCTCGAAACAACGAGTGCCTCCAACATACATCAGGTCCCAAGGGGAGTTTTGTTTGCAATTAATTTTGATTTAGTTTGCATAAAGCATGGGACTGGGCATCCGAGTGACCAGCCATTTTCTCGTGAGTGAGGAGCGGAGTCCACTCCTCTTGAGAATAACCCGCCTAACACGGAAGATAAGGACAGCCTTTGTTGATACATGAGCTATTCGAGCATACAAAACAGAATGTTTATTTGAAGGTTTAGAGTTTGGCGCATACAAATTTACTTGGAACGGCAGGTAAATACCGCATATAGGAAGGTATAGTGGACTCATCTGGAATAACTTTGGGGTTTAAGGGATTGGATGCACAAGAAGTATTCCCGCTTAGTACTGGTGAAGGCTAGAAAAAGACTGGGAAGCGACCAACTAGAGAGCGACAACAGCCATGTACATGCATTAAAATTAATAAACATTGGATGCAAGCATGAGTAGGATATAATCCATCATGAACATAAATATCATGAAGGCTATGTTGATTTTGTTTCAACTACATGCGTGAACATGTGCAAAGTCAAGTCACTTAAATCATTCAAAGGAGGATACCACCTCATCATACCACATCATAGTCATCTCAATAGCATGTTGGCACAAGCAACTATGATCTCTAATTGTCATTGCAAACATGTTTATTCATAATAAGCTGAATCAAGAACGACGGGCTCATCATATTTACAAAAACAAAAGAGGTCGAGTTCATACCAGCTTTTCTCATCTCAGTCAGGCCATCATATATCATCATAATTGCCTTTCACTTGCACGACCGAACGGTGTGAATAATAATAAGAGTGCACATGCATTGGACTAAGCTGGAATCTGCGAGCATCCAAGAAATAGAAGAAGACAAGGCAATATGGGCTCCGGGTTAAATCATATAAGAGCCACTTCAACAATTTAATTATGGTCTTCTCCTACGGACCCCCAAAGAAAAGAAAAGAAAATAAAACTATTTACAGGGAAAGCTCCCAACAAGCAAAAGAAGAACGGGAAATATTTTTGGGGGGTTTTCTTTTTAATTATTACTACTACAGCAGATAAATAAACTACTACTAATTTTTTGTTTTTCTTAAGGTTTAACAAACACACAAGAAGAAAGCAGGAAAAGGAAAATAAACTAGCATGGATATTATAGTGAAAAAGTATGAGCACCGACATCTAGCAACGAGTGTGTGTGAACATAAATGTAATGTCGGTGAGAAATACGTACTCCCCCAATCTTAGGCTTTTGGCCCAAGTTGGTCTATGGCCACGGCTGGCCTGGCGGATATCCATAATAATAGTTGTTGGGGTCGTACTGTGATGAGGAAGAATAGTTGGGATCATACTGTTGTGCAGCGGTTATCGCCTGCTGAGCTGCAGCGTGGAGTCGAGCTGCCTCCGCTCTCCTCTCGTACTCTTCTGCCTCCTCTCTCGTAATAACATATCTTCCTTTTGTCTGTGAATCAAAGAAGGCAGGAGCAGGGAGAGTAATACGGAAAACACGTCGTTTATCAAAAATTAAGCGATATAAGAGAGGTGATTCAGGCCTCTCGACAAACTGGTGCGAAGCCATAGAGTTATAATCTAAATATGCAGGAGGCAACTCCATATCACCCTCAAGAATGTCTATTTCAAGAAAATGAGCTAAGCGGGTTGCGTAAATTCCTCCAAAGAAATCTCCATTATGTCTATTATGATGCAACCTACGAGCTACAATGGCTCCCATATGATAAGATTGGTCTCCTAACACAGCACTCCTAAGAATTCTAAGATCAGGGACACACATGTGACATGCTTCATCCTTAGCATTTATGCTTCTACCGATAAAGAGAGCAAAATAACATATAGCAGGAAGGTGAATGCTCCCTATGGTAGCCTGTGTTATGTCTCTGGATTCCCCCACAGTTATACTAGCAAGAAAGTTTCTAAATTCAGATTTAGGGGGATCCCTAATACTGCCCCATGATGGAAGTTTGCACGCAAGAGTGAAATCCTCTAAGTCCATTCTATAAGATTTATCATAAAGATCAAACATGACTGAAGGAGAATTACGCGAAGATGAATACTCAAACCTCCTCACAAATGAACTTGTGAGATCATGATACTGGGGGCATTTGTTGGCCTCAAATTCCTCAAGACCGGCATTGCGCAAATATGCTTTGAATTCTTCTTTAATTCCTGCACGGTCCATAAAATTTTCCGACGGCCATTCGCAAGGCCGTACTGGAGCGTCTCTTGGTGGATCCTCGTCAGCATCGCGCATAGCAATCCTGGGTCCTTGCTTCTTAGAGGAACCACCTTGGAATATCTTCCTAAGCATATTGTTTTTCTCTGAAAAATTCTGAAATTTTTAGTAACTTCAAAATAAAAGTAAACCAAACTCAATAAAACTGATAGCAACTACTCCCATAAGTGCCTAGAGCCTATATCATGCATCAAAACTACTTGGAACCATATAAATTTGACATGCAAGCTCAAGAACATGGTCACCTATGCAGCATAAATTTGCAATGAATAAAGCACTAGAACAAAAACTAATTGTAGCAATGGAGGAGTCACATACCAAGGAACAATCTCCCCAAGCAGTTTTGCGAGAGGTGCTTTGAGCAAGGAGATCAAAAATCACAGCAAAAGTGGCTGGAACTCGTGCTTGAGTTAGTTTTTCGGGTTTGTGTGAGGCAGAGGAAGAAGATGGGTGCTGGGATAAGTGGAGGAGGGCCATCGTGGGCCCACGAGGCAGGGCGTGCCCTAGGGAGGGGGGCGCGCCCACCACCCTCGTGGCCAGGTGGCAGCTCCTCCCGCGGTAATTTTTGCACAGTAAATCCTCAAATATTCCCGAAAAAATCATATTAAATTGGCATGGCATTCTGAGGACTTTTATTTTCAGGATATTTTTATATTGCACGGATAAGTCAGGAAACAAACAGAAAAATACTATTTTTACTTTATTTCTACTAAATTACAAAAAATATAAAGAGGGTACAGAAGTTTGTGCTTCTAGTTTCATCCATCTCATGCTTATCAAAAAGAATCCACTAACAAGGTTGATCAGGTCTTGTTAACAAACACATTCCGATAATCATGAAACCGGAGAAATTTCAAATAACACTAAGTTACCTCAACGGGGATATGCACATCCCCTATAATAAGTATATCATATTTCTTTTTGACCGTAGGAAGAGGAAATTCAAAACCTCCGATTATAATCGATGGAATTTTTCCAATGGAGTTGATACTATGAACTTGAGGTTGTTTCCTCGAAAAATGTACCGTATGCTCATTACCATTAACATGAAAAGTGACATTGCCTTTGTTGCAATCAATAACAGCCCCTGCAGTATTAAGAAAAGGTCTTCCAAGAATAATAGACATACTATCATCCTCGGGAATATCAAGAATAACAAAGTCCGTTAAAATAGTAACGTTTGCAACCACAACAGGCACGTCCTCACAAATACCGACAGGTATAGCAGTTGATTTATTAGCCATTTGCAAAGATATTTCAGTAGGTGTCAACTTATTCAAGTCAAGTCTACGATATAAAGAGAGAGTCATAACACTAACACCGGCTCCAAGATCACATAAAGCAGTTTTAATATAATTTCTTTTAATGGAGCAACGTATAGTAGGTACTCCGGGATCTCCAAGTTTCTTTGGTATTCCACCCTTAAAAGTATAATTAGCAAGCATGGTGGAAATTTTAGCTTCCGGTATCTTTCTTTTATTAGTAATGATATCCTTCATATATTTAGCATAAGGATTTGTTTTGAGCACATCAGTCAATCGCATACGTAAAAAGATAGGCCTAATCATTTCAGCAAAGCGCTCAAAATCCTCATCATCCTTCTTCTTGGATGGTTTCGGAGGAAAAGGCATGGGTTTCTGAACCCAAGGTTCTCTTTCTTTCCCATGTTTCCTAGCAACAAAGTCTCTTTTATCATAACGTTGATTCTTTGATTGTGGGTTATCAAGATCAACAACAGGTTCAATTTCTACATCATTATCATTACTAGGTTGAGCATCATCATGAACATCATCATTAATATTTTTACTAGGTTCATGTTCATTATAGATTGTGTTTTATCATCAGACATAGAAATATCATTTGGATTATCAGGTGGTCTAGCAATAGGTTCACTAGCAGTTTGCACAGTTCTATCATTTTTCTTTTTCTTCTTTTTAGAAGAACTAGGAACATCAATATTATTTCTCTGAGAATCTTGCTCGATTCTCTTAGGGTGACCTTCAGGATACAAAGGTTCCTGAGTCACTCTACCAGTTCTAGTAGCCACTCTAACAGCATAATAATTTTTCTTACTATTCATTTCATTGAGCAATTCTTTTTGAGCCTTAAGTACTTGTTCTACTTGAGTGGTAACCATAGAAGCATGTTTGCTAACAAGTTTAAGTTCACCTCTAATATTAGCCATATAATCACCCAAGTATTTAATTATATCAGAATCATATTTCAATTGTCTACCAAAATAAGCATTGAAATTTTCTTGCTTGACAATAAAATTATCAAACTCATCAAAGCATTGCCTAGCAGACTTATAGTGAGGGATATCACCTTCATCAAATCTATAGAGAGAATTTACCTATACTACCTATGTCGGGATATCGGGACGTTCCTCAATGAATAAAGGATTAAGATCATATACTTCGTCAACAGGAGGTATATTAAGACCATGTATTTCTTCAATAGGAGGTAAATTCTTAACATCTTCAGCTTTAATACCTTTTTCTTTCATAGATTTATTTGCCTCTTGCATATCTTCGGGACAGAGAAATAGAACACCTCTCTTCTTCGGAGTTGGTTTTGGAATAGGATCATTAATTGGAGCGGGAGCTGGCTCAGGAGCTGGCTCAGGAGGTGCCCAATTATTTTCATTTGTCAACATATTATTCAATATAATTTTAGCTTCATCCGGTGTTCTTTCCCTGAAAAGAGAACCAGCACAACTATCCAGGTAATCTCTGGAAGCATCGGTTAGTCCATTATAAAAGATATCAAGTATTTCAGGTTTCTTAAGAGGATGATCAGGCAAAGCATTAAGTAACTTGAGAAGCCTCCACCAAACTTGTGGGAGACTCTCTTCTTTAATTTGCACAAAATTGTATATTTCCCTCAAAGCAGCTTGTTTCTTATGGGCAGGGAAATATTTAGCAGATAAGTAATAAATCATATCCTGGGGACTACGCACACAACCAGGATCAAGGGAATTAAACCATATCTTAGCATCACCCTTTAATGAGAATGGAAATATTTTGAGTAAATAGAGGTAACGTGATCTCTCATTATTAGTGAACAGGGCAGCTATGTCATTTAACTTAGTAAGATGTGCCACAACTGTTTCAGATTCATAGCCATAAAACGGATCAGATTCAACCAAAGTAATTATATCAGGATCAACAGAGAATTCATAATCTTTATCAGGAACACATATAGGTGAAGTAGCAAAAGCAGGATCGGGTTTCATTTTATCTCTAAGTGATTCTTTGTTCCATTTAATTAATAACCTCTTAAGCTCATATCTATCTCTGCAAGCTAAAATAGCTAAAGAAGCATCTTTATCAAAAAGATAACCTTCAGGAATAATAAGCATATTTTCATCATCACTATCATCATCGTATTCAGTTTCATCAATTTCTCTTTCTCTAGCCCTAACAATTTGTTCTTCAAGAAATTCACTAAGGGGCACAATAGTATCAGGCATAGAAGAAGTTTCATCAGAAGTATCATGCATAGTAGAAGTGGCATTATCAATAACATGCGACATATCGGAAAGAATAGCAGAAGCAGGTGTACGTGTCGCTAACTTACTCATAACAGAAGGTGAATCAAGTGCAGAGCTAGATGGCAGTTCCTTACCTCCCCTCATAGTTGAGGGATAGATCTTGGTTTTTGGATCTCTCAAGTTCTTCATAGTGTCCAGCAGATATAAATCCCAAGTGACTCAAAGAATAGAGCTATGCTCCCCAGCAACGGCGCCAGAAAAAGGTCTTGATAACCCACAAGTATAGAGGATCGCAACAGTTTTCGAGGGTAGAGTATTTAACCCAAATTTATTGATTCGACACAAGGGGAGCCAAAGAATATTCTCAAGTATTAGCGGCTGAGTTGTCAATTCAACCACACCTGGAAACTTAGTATCTGCAGCAAAGAGTTTAGTAGCACAATAATATGATAGTGGTGGTAGCGGCAACAAAAGTAAAGACAGCAAAAGTAATGTTTTTGGTATTTTGTAGTGATTGTAACAGTAAAAGCGGGAAAGTAAATAAGCGTAAACCAGTATATGGAAAACTCGTAGGCACCAGATTAGTGATGGATAATTATGCCGGATGCGGTTCATCATGTAACAGTCATAACATAGGGTGACACAGAACTAGCTCCAGTTCGTCAATGTAATGTAGGCATGTATTCCGTATATAGTCATACGTGCTTATGGAAAAGAACTTGCATGACATCTTTTGTCCTACCCTCCCATGGCAGTGGGGTCCTATTGGAAACTAAGGGATATTAAGGCCTCCTTTTAATAGAGAACCAGAACAAAGCATTAGCACATAGTGAATACATGAACTCCTCAAACTATGGTCATCACCGGGAGTGGTCCCGATTATTGTCACTTCGGGGTTGCCGGATCATAACACATAGTAGGTGACTATAGACTTGCAAGATAGGATCAAGAACTCACATATATTCATGAAAACATAATAGGTTCAGATCTGAAATCATGGCACTCGGGCCCTAGTGACAAGCATTAAGCATAGCAAAGTCATAGCAACATCAATCTCAGAACATAGTGGATACTAGGGATCAAACCCTAACAAACAAAACTAACTCGATTACATGATAAATCTCATCCAACCCATCACCATCCAGGAAGCCTACGAAGGAATTACTCACTCACGGCGGTGAGCATCATGAAATTGGTGATGGAGGATGGTTGATGATGACGACGACGACGAATCCCCCTCTCCAGAGCCCCGAACGGACTCCAGATCAGCCCTCTCGAGAGGTTTTAGGGCTTGGCGGTGGCTCCGTATCGTAAAACACGATGATTTCTTCTCTCTTGGTTTTTTTCTCTCCGAAAGCAAATATATAGAGTTGGACTTGGTGTTGGAGGGTTTCCAGGGGACCCACGAGGTAGGGGGCGCGCCCTAGGGGGGGCGCCCCCCCCCCACCCTCGTGGAAAGGGTGTGGGCCCCCTGGTTTTCATATTTGGCTATGAATTTTTATTATTTTTTCTAAGGTATTCCGTGGAGTTTCAGGACTTTCTCAGAATATTTGCTTTCTGCACATAAAACAACACCAAGGTAATTCTGTTGAAAACAGCGTCAGTCCGGGTTAGTTCCATTCAAATCATACAATTTAGAGTCCAAAACAAGGGCAAAAGTGTTTGGAAAAGTAGATACAACAGAGACGTATCAGAGTGGTACGGTAATCCTGTTCTGGAAGTCATGCTACTAGATCATGATGAGCCTACGAACTATGAAGAAGCGATGGTGAGCCCAGATTCCGCAAAATGGCTAGAAGCCATGAAATCTGAGATGGGATCCATGTATGAGAACAAAGTGTGGACTTTGGTTGATTTGCCCGTTGATCGGCAAGCAATTAAGAATAACTAGATCTTCAAGAAGAGGACTGACGCTGACGGTAATGTTACTGTCTACAAAGCTCGACTTGTTGCAAAAGGTTTTCGACAAGTTCAAGGGATTGACTACGATGAGACCTTCTCACCCGTAGCGATGCTTAAGTCTGTCTGAATCATGTTAGCAATTGCCGCATTTTATGATTATGAAATTTGGCAAATGGATGTTAAAACTGCATTCCTGAATGGATTTCTGGAAGAAGAGTTGTATATGATGCAACCAGAAGGTTGTATCGATCCAAAGGGAGCTAACAAAGTGTGGAAGCTCCAGCGATCCATTTATGGACTGGTGCAATCCTCTCGGAGTTGGAATAAACACTTTGATAGTGTGATCAAAGCATTTGGTTTTGTACAGACTTTTGGAGAAGCCTGTGTTTACAAGAAAGTGAGTGGGAGCTCTGTAGCATTTCTGATATTATATGTGGATGACATATTATTGATTGGAAATGATATAGAATTTCTGGATAGCATAAAGGGATATTTGAATAAGAGTTTTTCAATGAAAGACCTCGGTGAAGCTGCTTACATATTGGGCATTAAGATCTATAGAGATAGATCAAGATGCTTAATTGGACTTTCACAAAGCACATACCTTGACAAAGTTTTGAAGAAGTTCAAAATGGATCAGGCAAAGAAAGGGTTCTTGCCTGTGTTACAATGTGTGAAGTTGAGTAAGACTCAATGTCCGACCACCGCAGAAGATAGAGAGAAAATGAAAGATGTTCCCTATGCTTCAGCCATAGGCTCTATCATGTATGCAATGCTGTGTACCAGACCTGATGTGTGCCTTGCTATAAGTCTAGCAGGGAGGTACCCAAGTAATCCTGGAGTGGATCATTGGACAGTGGTCAAGAACATCCTGAAGTACCTGAAAAGGACTAAGGATATGTTTCTCATATATGGAGGTGACAAAGAGCTCATCGTAAATGGTTACGTTGATGAAAGCTTTGACACTGATCCGGACGATTCTAAATCGCAAACCGGATACGTGTTTATATTGAACGGTGGAGCTGTCAGTTGGTGCAGTTATAAACAAAGCGTCATGGCGGTATCTACATGTGAAGCGGAGTACATAGCTGCTTCGGAAGCAGCAAATGAAGGAGTCTGGATGAAGGAGTTCATATCCGATCTCGGTGCCATAACTAGTGCATCGGGTCCAATGAAAATCTTTTGTGGCAATACTGGTGCAATTGCCTTGGCGAAGGAATCCAGATTTCACAAGAGAACCAAGCACATCAAGAGACGCTTCAATTCCATCCGGGATTTAGTACAAGTGGGAGACATAGAAATTTGCAAGATACATACGGATCTAAATGTTGCAGACCCGCTGACTAAGCCTCTTCCACGAGCAAAACATGATCAGCACCAAGGCTCCATGGGTGTTAGAATCATTACTGTGTAATCCAGATTATTGACTCTAGTGCAAGTGGGATACTGAAGGAAATATGCCCTAGAGGCAATAATAAAGTTATTATTTATTTCCTTATATCATGATAAATGTTTATTATTCATGCTAGAATTGTATTAACCGGAAACATAATACATGTGTGAATACATAGACAAATAGAGTGTCACTAGTATGCCTCTACTTGACTAGCTCGTTAATCAAAGATGGTTATGTTTCCTAACCATAGACATGAGTTGTCATTTGATTAACATGATCACATCATTAGGAGAATGATGTGATTGACTTGACCCATTCCGTTAGCTTAGCACTTGATCGTTTAGTTTGTTACTACTGCTTTCTTCATAACTTATACATGTTCCTATGACTATGAGATTATGCAACTCCCGTTTACCGGAGGAACACTTTGTGTGCTACCAAACATCACAACGTAACTGGGTGATTATAAAGGTTCTCTACAGGTGTCTCCGAAGGTACTTGTTGGGTTGGCGTATTTTGAGATTAGGATTTGTCACTCCGATTGTCGGAGAGGTATCTCTGGGCCCTCTCGGTAATGCACATCACTCAAGCCTTGCAAGCATTGCAACTAATAAGTTTGTTGCAGGATGATGTATTACGGAATGAGTAAAGAGACTTGCCAGTAACGAGATTGAACTAGGTATTAAGATACCGACGATCGAATGTCGGGCAAGTAACATACTGATGACAAAGGGAACAATGTATGTTGTTATGCGGTCTGACCGATAAAGATCTTCGTAGAATATGTAGGAGCCAATATGAGCATCCAGGTTCCGCTATTGGTTATTGACCGGAGACGTGTCTCGGTCATGTCTACATAGTTCTCGAACCCGTAGGGTCCACACGCTTAAAGTTCGGTGACGATCGTAATTAGGGTTTTTTGTGTTTTGATGTACCGAAGGTTGTTTGGAGTCCCGGATATGATCACGGACATGACGAGGAGTCTCGAAATGGTCGATACATAAAGATTCATATATTGGAAGCCTATATTTGGATATCGGAAACGTTCCATGTGAAATCGGGATTTTACCGGAGTACCGGGGGGTTACCGGAAGCCCCCCGGGGGTTATTGGGCCTACATGGGCCATAAGGGAGAAGAGGAGGGCCATCTAGGGCAGGCCGCGCGCCCCCTCCCCCTAGTCCGAATAGGACAAGGAAGGGGGGGCGTCGCCCCCCTTTCCTCTTTCTCCCTTCCCCCTTCCTTTTCCAACAAGGCAAGAGGGGGGAGTCCTACTCCCGGTGGGAGTAGGACTCCTCCAGGCGCACCCTAGGGCCGGCCGCACCTCCCCCTCTCCCTCCTTTATATACGGGGGCTAGGGGGCACCCCATGACACACAAGTTGATCTTCGTGATCGTTCCTTAGCCGTGTGCGGTGCCCCCTTCCACCATATTCCACCTCGGTCATATCGTAGCGGTTCTTAGGCGAAGCCCTGTGTCAGTAGAACATCATCACCGTCATCACGCCCTCATGCTGACGAAACTCTCCCTCAACGTTTTGCTGGATCGAAGCTCGAGGGACGTCACCGAGTTGAACGTGTGCAGAACTCGGAGGTGCCGTACGTTCGGTACTTGGATCGGTCGGATCGGGAAGACGTACGACTACTTCCTCTACGTTGTGTCAACGCTTCCGTTGCCGGTCTACGAGGGTACGTAGACAACACTCTCCCCTCTTGTTGCTATGCATCACCATGATCTTGCGTGTGCGTAGGAAATTTTTTTGAAATTACTACATTCCCCAACAACTACGAGCGCTGGTAAGGTACACATCAATAACATGTATATCACATATACCTTTGGTATTGCCGGCCTTCTTTTCCGCTAAGTAGTTGGGGCAATTCCGCTTCCAGTGACCGCTTCCCTTGCAATAAAAGCACTCAGTCTGAGGCTTGGGTCCATTCTTTGACTTCTTCCCAGCAGCTTGCTTACCGGGCGCGGCAACTCCCTTGTCGTTCTTCTTGAAGTTCTTTTTACCCTTGCCTTTCTTGAACTTAGTGGTTTTATTCACCATCAACACTTGATGTTCCTTTTTGATTTCTACCTCTGCTGATTTCAGCATTGAATATACCTCGGGAATGGTCTTTTCCATCCCCTGCATATTGAAGTTCATCACAAAGCTCTTGTAGCTAGGTGGGAGTGACTGAAGGATTCTGTCAACGACCGCATCATCCGGGAGATTAACTCCTAGCTGAGACAAGCGGTTATGCAGCCCAGACATTTTGAGTATGTGCTCGCTAACAGAACTGTTTTCCTCCATCTTACAACTGTAGAACTTGTCGGAGACTTCATGTAACACCCCGGATTTAATTTACCTAATATGTACTCCAACTCTTGCCGTTTCCGGCACTAAGTTATTTTATTTCCTCGGGTTCGGGTTTTTGTCTCCGTGTGTTGTTGCCATTGTCATGCATCTCATATCATGTCATCATGTGCATTGCATTTGCATACGTGTTCGTCTCATGCATCCGAGCATTTTCCCTGTTGTCCATTTTGCATTCCGGCACTCCTATCTCCTCCGGTGGTCCTTTCTACCTCTTTTCGTGTGTGGGGATTAAACATTTTCGGATTGGACCGAGACTTGCCATGCGGCCTTGGTTTACTACCGGTAGACCGCCTGTCAAGTTTCGTACTATTTGGACTTCGTTTGATACTCCAACGGTTAACCGAGGGACCGGGAAGACCTCGTGTGTGTTGCAGCCCAACACCCCTCCATTTTAGCCCAAATCCCACCTAAACCCTCTCCATCATCTAGAGCGTTCAATCACGATCGCGTGGCCGAAAACCGCACCTCATTTGGACTCTCCTACCTCCCTCTATGCCTATTTATAGACCCTCTCCCGAAATTTTTGGATCTTCTTCCCCCTAACCCTAGTCTTTCCCCTTCTCGCGTCGCCGGACGAAGTCCAGACAGGCCGGACATGTCCGACCTACACCGCGCCGCCGCCCTGCGCCAATAGCGCGCCGCCACGTGTCCCCGCGGGCGCCCACTTCGCCGCCACCCGCCGCGGCCCGCGAAGGCCCTAGGCCGGCCCTCCCCGACGCCGACCGGGCCCGAGCCGCCTGCCCGCGCCCGCCGCCTTATTCCTCGCACCCGGCCGCCTGAGTTGCCCGGAGCCACCGCGTCGCCATCTCCGGCCAACTCCGCCGTCGTCGCCCCTTGCACCGGCCGAGCTCCGCCGCGCCCGCTCCTCGCCGGACCTCGCCGCCCGTCCTCTCCTCCTCCACCGCCCTCACCGGATCTGGCAAGATCCGGCCGGCAAGCTCCTCTCCACGCCAAGTCCGGCGACCACCTCGACAAACTCCGGGGATCCTCGACGTCCGCGCACTACTACAGTGGTCTCAGATCTAGATCCGGAGGGTTGACTTTTTATCCCCGAAACCCTAGATATTTTGTGTTTTTCATCATGCCGTAACTCCGCATCCGTAGCTCCGTTTTGGGCGTGTAGCATATCAAAATGTTCTTCTCTGAGGGTACATCATTTCATCGCATTGCATCATTTTCATTTGAGCTCATCTTGATGCCCTAAATGCTGTTGGAAGAGAGCTATTTGAGATAATTGTCAGATCTGTTGCACCAAATAGCTATTTGTCATGTTTGCCATGATTAATGTGTGCATGATATGCTCCTGAGCTCTACATGTGTTTTGTTATATGCCAATGCCATCTTTACAGAGGTGCTATCCATGTATTTTTGTGACATGTGTGGTGACTAGCACAAGCTTGCAAAGTAGTGCATTCGTTAATGCTGATTTCAGGGACTTAGAATTTCTCTAAGTCCTTGATCTGTTTTTTATCAATATGCCATATGTTCATTTTGTTTCCTAGTGATCTGTGCCTCTTTTGAGGATGATCAGTAAGGATGATTTGTTAATATTGTGGTGATCTATCCATCCATGTCTTTGTTTGAATTTATGGAGCAACCTAGCTTGAGTCAATTGAGCTCTACTTTTGCTATTTCGTGAATCCTGGCAGATTGTCTACTTGTTAGCGATTTTGCCGAGGATGTTGTTGTTGATCCGTGTATGCTATGTTGTTGTTCTTGCCATGGCTAGCTTCTATGATATGTATTCTTGATGGGTGTATGCTTAGTTTGTCATGCCTTGCTCTGTAGTGAGTGCATCGAGCTCGTGAACATGCCTACTCATTAACATATTTGCAAGCTCCAGTTTTTTCTCTAAGTCTGTAATCTGATTATGTTTTTGCCATGTTCACATGCTTGCAATCGTATTTTCTGATCCCTTTTGGCTCAAGGTCACTAAGGGACTTTTGTTAAGTGCTTTGAGTAGATTCATGCCATGCCTTGCTTTGCCATGTTAAGTTCCTGTAGCATATAGTTTTCATGCTCCAAAATGTGCTACCTGATGTGAAATTGCAGGCTTGTGTTAATTTCACTAAGTCTGAAACATGTTTATTATTTGCACTTTTGCCATGCTTGTTGGAACCTGTTAATGGATGAATTGGCCGTAGCTCAGTGTTCATCTTTTGTCAAGCATCATGAGTGGATCCCTTCCATGTATTTTGTTGCCATGTTTGAGTGCTGTAGCATAATTATCTTGATGCATTTAGATGGCTACTTGTTGTTTATCGCAGACCGTTGCCATATTTGTTTTGCTTGCCATTTCCAAACCGTGCATCCGATTCCGGTGATCTTTATATCGATTTCAACCGAAATCACCTCACCTTTCCAGTGGCACTCTTGTTTTTCCATATTGAGTCCAGGTTCAATCATTCATTGTCAAATCTTGCATATGCATCACATATCGCATCCCGCATAGCATACCATGTTTGCATCATATTTGTTTGAGCTTTGCACGTGGTTGATTGTGTTCCTTTTGCTTGATTGTCTTGCTTGGGTAGAGCCGGGAGATGAGTTCGCTAAGGATGAGTCTGTTGTGTTTGCTTATGAGGATCAAGTCAACTCTGACAACTTTGCAGGCAAGATGATCATACCCTCGAAATCACTTCTATCTTTGCTTGCTAGATGCTCGCTCTTTTGCTATGCCTATGCTACGATGCCTACCACTTGCTTTTCATGCCTCCCAAATTTCCATGTCAAACCTCTAACCCACCATGTCCTAGCAAACCGTTGATTGGCTATGTTACCGCTTTGCTCAACCCCTATTATAGCGTTGTTAGTTGCAGGTGAAGATTGGAGATCGTTCCTTGTTGGAACATTGTTTATTTTGTTGGGATATCATTATATTATCTTGTTATCTTAATACATCTATATACTTGGTACAGGGTGGAAGGCTCAGCCTTTTGCCTAGTGTTTTGTTCCCCTCTTGCCGCCCTAGTTTCCGTCATATCGGTGTTATGTTCCCGGATTTTGCGTTCCTTACGCAGTTGGGTGATAATGGGAACCCCTTGACAGTTCGCCTTGAATAAAACTCCTCCAGCAATGCCCAACCTTGGTTTTACCATTTTCCACCTAGCCTCTTTTTCCCTTGGGTTTCCGGAGCCCGAGGGTCATCTTTATTTAAACCCCCAGGGGCTAGTGCTCCTCTGATTGTTGGTCCAAACTAGAGTCCTGTGCAGCGCCCCCTCGGGGAAACTCAAGGTTTGGTTTTAGTTGTATGGAGAGCTCATCTGAGTGTGCCCTGAGAACGAGATATGTGCAGCTCCTATCGGGATTTGTCGGCACATTCGGGTGGTGTTGCTGGACTTGTTTTACCATTGTCGAAGTTGTCTTGTAGAACCGAGATTGCCGAGTCTGATCGGAATGTCTCGGGAGAAGGTTTATCCTTCGTTGACCATGAGAGCTTGTGATGGGCTAAGTTGGACTCCCCTGCAGGGATTTGAACTTTCGAAAGCCGTACCCGTGGTTATGGGCACATGGGAATTTGTTAATGTCCGATTGTAGATAACATGAACCTTAACTTAATTAAAATGAATCAACCGCGTGTGTAACCGTGATGGTCACTTCTCGGCAGAGTCTGGGAAGTGAACATGGTGTTGGAGTAATGTTTGTCGTAGGTTGTTCTATATTTCTTCGTTCGTGCTTTGCCTTCTCCTCTCGCTCTCTTTTGCGAACAGGTTAGCCACCATATATGCTAGTCGCTTGCTGCAGCTTCACATATTGCCTTGCCTTACCTATAATCTTAAATAGTCTTGATCGCGAGGGTGCGAGATTGCTGAGTCCCCGTGGCTCACAGTTTACTTCCAAACCAGATGGAGGGCCCGATGACTCCGTTCCAGATGATGCGCTTGAGCTCAAGTGGGAGTTCGACGAAGACTCACGCTGTTACTATGTGTATTTCCCAGATGATCAGTAGTGGGGCCCAGTTGGGGCGATCGGGACCATGTCGCTTGTTGGGGTTGATCTTTTATTTTCGTACCGTAGTCGGACCATGAGTGTATTGGATGATTGTAATGCTATTTATGTACTTTGTGTGACGTGGCGAGTGTAAGCCAACTATGTACCTTTCCCCTTATTATCTTTTTACATGGGTTGTTGTGAAGATTACCTTACTTGCAACATTGCTTTCAATGCGGTTATGCCTCTAAGTCGTGCTTCGACACATAGGAGCTATAGCCGCATCGAGGGCGTTACAAGTTGGTATCAGAGCCTTCCCCGACCTTAGGAGCCCCCACTGCTTGATCGAACTAGCAGCCGTTGTTGAGTCTACAAAAATGTTTTGATTCATTTAGGAATTATATATCGGACAGGTTAGGAATTCTTTTTACTCCCAGTCCCTTCATCGCTCTGGTAAGGCATCCTGACGTAGAGTTTGGACTCTTCTCTTCTCAAATTTCACTAAAAAAATTTAGGATCACACGGGAATCTTGGAATCGTTCCGATCGATTTGTGACGAGAACATTGTTCTTGGTGCCTCCTGTCATTTAGGGGTTGTGGCAGTGTCCCCGGGAGTTGAGCTCCGAGGTGTTGTCGTCACAATTTTATCCTTGCAGTTCTGGAATACCTGAGTTTAGTTCGCCGACATCGAAAATCTCTTTTATGCAGTTGTTGGTGAGATAACCTCGACGCCACCCAGTACTGGGGCGGGAGTTCGGGAGTATTGCCATAACTTGTATAACGGATGCTTTTCGAAAGTTGAGGTAGACGATTTCCGAAGTTTTTCTTGGTTATGTGTTGAAGGATGGATACAGTTGGATGTAGGAATTGCTAGATTTGGGTGAGATATTATGCTTCCCCTGTATCCCCAACACCTGATTGCATAACCGGAAAGGTTCGTGAGTTTCATAGGTGGGAATTCTTGTAGCTCTAGTTCTTCTTCCATGGATATTTGGTTTGAGATTGGGTGATCCTTACCGAGTATTCGTTCTTGTTCCATACCTTGTTGATTTTATTCTTCTACATCAATTCTAAGTGGCTTCTCAATTTATGGATATGTGACCATTTCAATTGGAATGCATTCATTCATTTTGTTCGGATGTGAATACTATATGTTGCAATTTCTACCCGTTTGGTTCAGCTTCAATATTTATCTGTCAGTGTGCTAATGGATGTCAACCTCTTCAGGATGGCTCCTCCAACGCGCACGACTCCGAATCCTGATCCGCCACCATCACCTCCACCTCCGGAGGCATGGCAAGCTGTGATGGCCGCTACCAATGCAAACACGCAGTTGATCATGCAAATTCTTCAAGAGCGCAACCAAGCAAACCAAGGCAACCAGGGCAACAATCAGAATCACTTTGCTACACTCAACCAGTTCCTTGCTAACCAGCCAAAGACTTTCAGCAATTGTGTTGAGGCAACTGACGCTAATGATTGGCTCGTGGACTTATGCAAGCATTTCGAGTGCAGTAATGTCAGGCCTAAGGACTTTGTCAAGTTCGCTTCCTTCCAACTCAAAGACCAAGCTGCAGAATGGTTCCAGCAGTACAAAGATTCCAGAGGAGGTCGTGTGATTACCTGGGATGAATTCCGTCAAGACTTCAAAGCTCATCATATTCCTCAGAGCATGGTTGAAAGCAAGCGTGAGGAATTCCGCAACCTGAAGCAAGGCTCTATGTCTGTCTACGATTACAACAAGATGTTTCAGAAGCTCGCCCGCTTTGCTAAGCAGGACGTCCCGGACGAGAAGAGCATGATATACCAGTTCAGGGGTGGTCTCAGAGAAGAAATCCAGCTAGCCCTCGTTCTCTTTGAGCCCAGGAGGTACGATGAGTTTTACAACATGGCATTGAAGCAAGAGGCTGCTCAACTAAAGTGCGATGCTTCCAAGAAGCAAGTCAGAGATGCTACTCCTTCTTCCTCAACTCAAGTGGCTAAGCAGCAGAAGTATTGGCTTCCTCCTCCTCCGTTCCATCAGCCTTATCAGCAGAAGAGCAAAGGTGGCAGTGGATCTTCCCACCCACCCAACCCTGGCTTTCAGAACAAGACTTCGTCTCAAGCTCCAAGATCGAGTGCTCCGTATCATCGTCCGCTTTCAGATGTCACATGCAACAAGTGCCAATAGAAGAGTCACTATGCTAACAAATGCTTCAATCAGAGGCGTCTCCCTCCTCCTCCTCCTGTGAGATCGGCAAGTACAGTTGTGGTCAAGCATAACCCCAAGCACGCCAAGGTCAACTTGATGAATGCAGCTCAGGCAGAGGACTCGTCAGATGTCATCATGGGTAACCTTCCTGTTAACGATATTCCTGCAAGAGTTCTTTTTGACACTGGTGCATCGCATTGTTTCATTTCCAAACCTTTTGCATCAAAGTATGAGTGGGATTATCAGTATCTACAAAGTTCTTTGCAAATCGTGTCACTGGGCAAGCAGATGACAACTAATTTTTGCATCCCGGATATTTCTATCACGTTGGGCAACTACAAATTTCTAGCTTCTCCTATTGTTCTGGGCGACTCGGATATTGATCTTATTCTCGGAATGGATTGGCTTTCTAAGCACAAGGCGCATCTTGATTGTGCAGCCAGGCAGATTCAATTGACTCATTCGTCTGAGGATGTAATTGTCTTTGCCGCTCGTGATGATACCATCCGTCTGTTTTCTCTCAATGAGAAGGGTGAACTGGATGCCATCTCTCAAATTCCAGTCGTTTGCGAATATCAAGACGTCTTTCCAGAAGAGCTTCCAGGAATGCCTCCGCACCGGCCAGTTGAATTCGCCATTGATCTTGAGCCTGGCACGGAACCGGTTTGCAAACGTCCTTACAAGCTCGGACCTGAAGAGTTGAAGGAGCTGAAGAAGCAACTCGATATTCAAGAGCGAATGGGTCTCATCCGACCTAGTTCTTCTCCGTGGGGTTGTGGAGTACTTTTTGTGAAGAAGAAGGATGGAACGGACCGACTTTGTGTTGACTACCGTCCATTGAACAAGAAGACTATCAAGAACAAGTACCCACTTCCCAACATTAATGAGCTGTTCGAACAACTCAAAGGTGCCCAAGTATTCTCCAAGCTTGATCTCCATATGGGCTATCACCAGATTCGAATCCTTGAGCAAGATATTCCCAAGACGGCTTTCAGAACAAGCTATGGTTCATATGAATACACTATCATGTCTTTTGGCCTCATCAATGCTCCTCCGACTTTCTCTCGCATGATGAACTTCATCTTCAATGCCTACACAAATGACTTTGTCTTGGTCTATCTCGATGACATTCTGGTCTTTTCAAAGAACAAGGAAGATCATGCCAAGCATTTGCGTTTGGTGCTCGATAAGCTCAGGGAACATCAGTTCTACGCCAAGTTCTCAAAGTGCGAGTTTTGACTTGATGAGGTTCTCTATCTTGGGCATATCATCTCTGCCATAGCGGTGAATCCTGAGAAGGTGTCTGCAATTGTGAATTGGGAACCACCTCAGAACGTGAAGCAACTCCGCAGCTTCCTTGGTCTCGCAAGATATTGTCGAAGGTTCGTTGAGAACTTTTCAAAGATTGCGAAGCCCCTTTCAAACCTTCTCCAGAAGCACGTCAAGTACGTTTGGTCTCCGGAATGTGACATCGCTTTCAACACTTTGAAAGAGAAATTGGTCACTGCTCCAGTTCTGACTCCTCCTGATGAATCCAAACCGTTCGAGGTCTTCTGCGATGCCTATCTTCAAGGTCTTGGTGCAGTGTTGATGCAAGAGAAGAAAGTTGTGGATTATACCTCTCGTCAGTTGAAGCCCAACGAGAAGAACTACCCCACTCATGACCTCGAGTTGGCGGCAGTTGTGCATGCTCTTTTGACTTGGAGACATCTCTTATTGGGAAGAAAAGTGGACATCTTCACTGACCACAAGAGTCTCAAGTACATCTTCACTCAGCCTAATCTCAACCTCAGGCAGACTCGTTGGGTCGAAATGATTCAAGAGTATAATCCGAGTATCGAGTATACTCTAGGCAAGGCCAATGTGATTGCTGACGCTTTGAGCAGGAAGGCTTACTGCAACAGTCTGATTCTCAAGCCTTACCAACCCGAGCTTTGTGAAGCTTTCTACAAACTCAATCTGCAAGTTGTTCCTCAAGGTTTCCTCGCCAACCTTCAAGTCTCTCCTACTTTGGAAGATCAGATTCGCGAGGCTCAACTTCTTGATGCTATGGTGAAGAAGGTGAAGATTGGGATTGCCAAGAGTCAACCCAAGTACAAGTGTTATCGCCTTGATGACAAGGATACTCTCTTATTCGAGGATCGTATTGTTGTGCCCAAAGGTGACCTTCGTAAAGTTATCATGAATGAGGTGCACAATTCACTCCTCTCCATCCACCCTGGGAGTACAAAGATGTATCAGGACCTCAAGCAGGCTTATTGGTGGACTCGAATGAAGCGTGAGATTGCTCAGTTCGTGAATGAGTGTGATTTCTGCAGAAGAGTGAAGGCAGAACACCAAAGACCAGCTGGTCTCCTCCAACCTCTTGCCATTCCAGAATGGAAGTTTGACCACATTGAGATGAACTTCGTGACTGGGTTTCCAAAGTCCAAGCGTGGCAATGATGCTATATTCGTTGTCATCGACAAACTCACTAAAGTGGCTCATTTTCTACCTATCAAAGAGTCTATCAATGCAGCTCAATTGGCGGAGCTTTATACCTCTCGGATTGTCTCTCTGCACGGCATTCCACATGTGATCTCTTCAGACCGTGGCAGCATCTTTACCTCCAAGTTTTGGGATTCTTTTCAGAAGGCCATGGGCACCAACATCCGCTTCAGCACATCTTTCCATCCTCAAACTAGCGGTCAAGTCGAGTGTGTCAATCAGATTCTCAAAGATATGCTCAAGGCTTGTGTGATCTCCTTCGGTATGAAGTGGGAAGATTGTCTTCCATATGCCGAATTCTCCTACAACAACAGTTTTCAAGCAAGTTCGGGCAAGGCCCCATTCGAAATTCTGTATGGTAGGAAGTGTCGTACTCCTCTCAACTGGTCAGAAACCGGTGAACGTCAACTTATGGGAAATGACTTGATCACAGAGGCAGAGGAAATGTGCGAAGTCATTCGTGATAACCTCAAAGCAGCGCAATCGCGCCAGAAGAGCTACTATGATAGTAAGCACCGTGATTTGGCTTTCGAGATCGGAGATCATGTTTACCTCTGCGTCTCTCCAATGAAAGGTACTCGTCGCTTCGGTATCAAAGGGAAACTTGCCCCTAGATACGTGGGTCCTTTCAAAATCATCAGCAAGAGAGGCGATCTCGCCTATCAACTCGAGCTTCCTTCAAACTTTGCAAATGTGCATGATGTGTTCCATGTCTCTCAGCTCTGCAAGTGCTTCAAGACTCCTGACCGCACCGTCAACTTTGAAGACATTGATCTCCAAGAAGATCTCTCTTATCGTGAGCACCCAGTTGCTATTCTTGAAGAGACTGAACGCAAGACTCGCAATAAGTCAATCAAATTCCTCAAAGTCAAGTGGTCACAACATTCCGACCATGAAGCCACCTGGGAACGCGAGGATCACCTCCGTTCTGAGTACCCGGCGTTCTTCCAGTCCTAGATCTCGGGACGAGATCCTTTCGTACTGGTGGAGTGTTGTAACACCCCAGATGTAATTTACCTAATATGTACTCCAACTCTTGCCGTTTCCGGCGCTAAGTTATTTTATTTCCTCGGGTTCGGATTTTTGTCTCCATGTGTTTTTGCCGTTGTCATGCATCTCATATCATGTCATCATGTGCATTGCATTTGCATACGTGTTCGTCTCATGCATCCGAGCATTTTCCCCGTTGTCCGTTTTGCATTCCGGCACTCCTATCTCCTCCAGTGGTCCTTTCTACCTCTTTTCGTGTGTGGGAATTAAACATTTCCGGATTGGACCGAGACTTGCCATGCGGCCTTGGTTTACTACCGGTAGACCGCCTGTCAAGTTTCGTACCATTTGGACTTCGTTTGATACTCCAACGGTCAACCGAGGGACCGGGAAGGCTTCTTGTGTGTTGCAGCCCAACACCCCTCCATTTTGGCCCAAAACCCACCTAAACCCTCTCCATCATCTAGAGCATTCGATCACGATCGCGTGGCCGAAAACCGCACCTCATTTGGACTCTCCTACCTCCCTCTATGCCTATTTATAGACCCTCTCCCGAAATTTTCGGATCTTCTTCCCCCTAAACCTAGTCTTCCCCCTCCTCGCGCCGCCGGACGAAGTCCAGACAGGCCGGACATGACCAACCTACACCGCGCCGCAGCCCTGCGCCAATAGCGCGCCGCCATGTGTCCCCGCGGGCGCCCACTTCGCCGCCACCCACCGCGGCCCGCGAAGGCCCTAGGCCGGCCCTCCCCGACGCCGACCGGGCCCGAGCCGCCTGCCCGCGCCCGCCTCCTTCTTCCTCGCGCCCGGCCGCGTGAGTTGCCCGGAGCCACCGTGTCGCCATCTCCGGCCAACTCCGCTGTCGTCGCCCCTTGCGCCGGCCGAGCTCCGCCGCGCCCGCTCCTCACCGGACCTCGCCGCCCGTCCTCTCCTCATCCGCCACCCTCACCGGATCCAGCAAGATCTGGCCGGCAAGCTCCTCTCCACGCCAAGTCCGGCGACCACCTCGACGAACTCCGGGGATCCTCGGTGTCCGTGCGCTGCTACACTGATCTCAAATCTAGATCCGGAGGGTTGACTTTTTATCCCTGAAACCCTAGATATTTTGCGTTTTTCATCATGTCGTAACTCCGCATCTGTAGCTCCGTTTTGGGTGTGTGGCATACCAAACTGTTCATCTCTGAGAGTACATCATTTCATCTCATTGCATCATTTTGATTTGAGCTCATATTGATGCCCTAAATGCTGTTGGAAGAGAGCTATTTGAGAAAATTGTCAGATCTGCTGCACCAAATAGCTATTTGTCATTTTTGCCATGACTAATGTGTGCATGATATGCTCCTGAGCTCTACATGATTTTTGTTATATGACATGCCATCTTTACAGAGGTGCTATCCATGTATTTTTGTGACATGTGTGGTGACTAGCACAAGCTTGCAAAGTAGTGCATTCGTTAATGCTGATTTCAGGGACTTAGAATTTCTCTAAGTCCTTGATCTGTTTTTTATCAATATGCCATATGTTCATGTTGTTTCCTAGTGATCCGTGCCTCTTTTGAGGATGATCAGTAAGGATGTTTTGTTAATATTGTGGTGCTATATCCATCCATGTCTTTGTTTGAATTTATGGAGCAACCTAGCTTGAGTCAATCGAGCTCTACTTTTGCTATTTCATGAATCCTGGCCAATTGTCTACTTGTTAGCGATTTTGACGAGGATGTTGTTGTTGATCCGTGCATGCTATGTTGTTGTTCTTTCCATGGCTAGCTTCTATGATATGTATTCTTGATGGGTGTATGCTTAGTTTGTAATGCCTTGCTCTATAGTGAGTGCATCGAGCTCGTGAACATGCCTACTCGTTAACATATTTGCATGCTCCAGTTTTTCTCTAAGTCTGTAATCTGATTATGTTTTTGGCATGTTCACATGCTTGCAATTGTATTTTCTGATCCCTTTTGGCTCAAGGTCACTAAGGGACTTTTGTTAAGTGCTTTGAGTAGATTGATGTCATGCCTTGCTTTGCCATGTTAATTTCCTGTAGCATATAGTTTTCATGCTCCAAAGTGTGCTACCTGATGTGAAATTCCAGCCTTGTGTTAATTTCACTAAGTCTGAAACCTGTTTATCATTTGCACTTTTGCCATGCTTGTTAGAACCTGTTAATGGATGAATTGGCCGTAGCTTAGTGTTCATCTTTTGTCCAAAATCATGAGTGGATCCCTGCCATGTATTTTCTTGCCATGTTTGAGTGTTGTAGCATAATTATCTTGATGCATTTAGATGGCTACTTGTTGTTTATCACAGACCGTTGCCATATTTGTTTTGCTTGCCATTTCCAAACCGTGCATCCGATTCCGGTGATCTTTATATCGATTTCAACCGAAATCACCTCACCTTTCCACTAGCACTCTCGGTTTTCCAAGTTGAGGCCAGGTTCAATCATTCTTTGTCAAATCTTGCATATGCATCCCATATCGCATCCCGCATAGCATACCTTGTTTGCATCATATTTGTTTGACCTTTGCACGTGGTTGATTGTGTTCCTTTTGCTTGTTTGTCTTGCTTGGGTAAAGCCGGGAGACGAGTTTGCTAACGAGGAGCCCGTTGAGTTTGCTTACGAGGATCAAGTCAACTCTGACAACTTTGCAGGCAAGATGATCATACCCTCGAAATCACTTCTATCTTTGCTTGCTAGATGCTCGCTCTTTTGCTATGCCTATGCTATGATGCCTACCACTTGCTTTTCATGCCTCCCAAATTTCCATGTCAAACCTCTAACCCACCATGTCCTAGCAAACCGTTCATTGGCTATGTTACCGCTTTGCTCAGCCCCTCCTATAGGGTTGCTAGTTGCAGGTGAAGATTGGAGGTCGTTCCTTGTTGGAACATTGTTTATTTTGTTGGGATATCATTATATTATCTTGTTATCTTAATGCATCTATATACTTGGTACAAGGTGGAAGGCTTGGCCTTTTGCCTAGTGTTTTGTTCCACTCTTGCCGCCCTAGTTTCCGTCATATCGGTGTTATGTTCCCGGATTTTGCGTTCCTTACGCAGTTGGGTGATAATGGGAACCCCTTGACAGTTCGCCTTGAATAAAACTCCTCCAGCAATGCCCAACCTTGGTTTTACCATTTTCCACCTAGCCTCTTTTTCCCTTGGGTTTCCGGAGCCCGAGGGTCATCTTTATTTAAACCCCCAGGGGCTAGTGCTCCTCTGATTGTTGGTCCAAACTAGAGTCCTGTGCAGCGCCCCCTCGGGGAAACTCGAGGTTTGGTTTTAGTTGTATGGAGAGCTCATCTGAGTGTGCCCTGAGAACGAGATATGTGCAACTCCTATCGGGATTTGTCGGCACATTCGGGTGGTGTTCCTAGACTTGTTTTACCATTGTCGAAGTTGTCTTGTAGAACCGAGATTGCCGAGTCTGATCGGAATGTCTCGGGAGAAGGTTTATCCTTCGTTGACCGTGAGTGCTTGTGATGGGATAAGTTGGGACTCCCCTGCAGGGATTTGAACTTTCGAAAGCCGTGCCTGCGGTTATGGGCAGATGGGAATTTGTTAATGTCCGATTGTAGATAACATGAACCTTAACTTAATTAAAATGAATCAACCGCGTGTGTAACCGTGATGGTCTCTTCTCGGCGGAGTCTGGGAAGTGAACATGGTGTTGGAGTAATGTTTGTCGTAGGTTGTTCTATAGTTCTTCGTTCGTGCTTTGCCTTCTCCTCTCGCTCTCTTTTGCGAACAGGTTAGCCACCATATATGCTAGTCGCTTGCTGCAGCTCCACATATTGCCTTGCCTTACCTATAAGCTTAAATAGTCTTGATCGCGAGGGTGCGAGATTGCTGAGTCCCCGTGGCTCACAGTTTACTTCCAAACCAGATGCAGGGCCCGATGACTCCATTCCAGATGATGCGCTTGAGCTCAAGTGGGAGTTCGACGAAGACTCACATCGTTACTATGTGTCTTTCCCAGATGATCAGTAGTGGGGCCCAATTGGGGCGATCGGGACCATATCGCTTGTTGGGGTTGATCTTTTATTTTGGTATCATAGTCGGACCATGAGTGTATTGGATGATTGTAATGCTATTTAAGTACTTTGTGTCACGTGGCGAGTGTAAGCCAACTATGTACCTTTCCCCTTATTATCTTTTTACATGGGTTGTTGTGAAGATTACCTTACTTGCGACATTGCTTTCAATGCGGTTATGCCTCTAAGTCGTGCTTCGACACGTAGGAGCTATAGCCGCATTGAGGTCGTTACACTTCATATCTCTCGACCCGGGCGTGAGCTTGGAAAACCGTTTTCAGCTCTTGGAACATCTCATATGCTCCGTGTTGCTCAAAACGCTTTTGGAGCCCCTGTTCTAAGCTGTAAAGCATGCCGCACTGAACCGGGGAATAATCATCACTACGTGTCTGCCAAGCGTTCATAACGTCTTGTTCTGCAGGGAAAACAGGTGCTTCACCTAGCGGTGCATCAAGGACATATGCTTTCCTGGCAGCTATGAGGATAATCCTAGTTGCTGCCATCGTCTTTCATCTTGGTTTTCTCTAGGAACGTGTTGAAGTTGAGGGCAACATTAGCGTGGGCCATTTGATCTACAAGACATATTGCAAAGATTTTAGACTAAGTTCATGATAATTAAGTTCATCTAATCAAATTATTTAATGAACTCCCACTCAGATAGACATCCCTCTAGTCATCTAAGTGATACATGATCCGATTCAACTAGGCCGTGTCCGATCATCACGTGAGACGGACTAGTCATCATCGGTGAACATCTTCATGTTGATCGTATCTTCTATACGACTCATGTTCGACCTTTTGGTCTTCCGTGTTCTGAGGCCATGTCTGTACATGCTAGGCTCGTCAAGTCAACCTAAGTGTATTGCGTGTGTAAATCTGGCTTACACCCGTTGTATGCGAACGTTAGAGCCTATCACACCCGATCATCACGTGGTGCTTCGGAACAACGGACCTTAGAAACGGTGCACAGTTAGGGGGAACACTTTCTTGAAATTATTGTGAGGGATCATCTTATTTACCACCATCGTTCTAAGCAAATAAGAAGAAAAAACATGATAAACATCACATGCAATCAAATAGTGACATGATATGGCCAATATCATTTGCTCCTTTTGATCTCCATCTTCGGGGCGCCATGATCATCATCGTCACCGGCATGACACCATGATCTCCATCATCGTGTCTTCATGAAGTTATCTCGTCATCTATTACTTCTACTACAATGGCTAATGGTTTAGCAATAAAGTAAAGTAATTACATGATGTTTATGTTGACACGCAGGTCATAAATAAATTAAGACAACTCCTATGGCTCCTGCCAGTTGTCATACTCATCGACATGCAAGTCGTGATTCCTATTACAAGAACATGATCAATCTCATACATCACATATATCATTCATCACATCCTTTTGGCCATATCACATCACATGGCACATGCTGCAAAGACAAGTTAGACGTCCTCTAATTTTTGTTGCAAGTTTTTACGTGGCTGCTATAGGTTTCTAGCAAGAACGTTTCTTACCTACGCCAAAACCACAACGTGATATGCCAATTTCTATTTACCCTTCATAAGGACCCTTTTCATCGAATCTGATCCGACTAAAGTGGGAGAGACAGACACCCGCTAGCCACCTTATGCAACTAGTGCCAGTCTCACGTAAGCGTACGTGTAAGGTCGGTCCAGGCCGCTTCATCCCACGATGCCGCCGAATCAAGATAAGACTAGTAACGGCAAGTAAATTGACAAAATCAACGCCCACAACAACTTGTGTTCTACTCGTGCATAGAAACTACGCATAGACCTAGCTCATGATGCCACTGTTGGGGAACGTAGCAGAATTTTAAAATTTTCTACGCATCACTAAGATCAATCTATGGAGTCATCTAGCAATGAGGGAGAGGGGAGTGCATCTACATACCCTTGTAGATCACGAGCGGAAGCATTCAAGAGAACGGGGTTGATGGAGTCGTACTCGTCGTGATCCAAATCACCGATGACCTAGCGCCGAACGGATGGCACCTCCGCGTTCAACACACGTACGGTTGGGAAGACGTCTCCTCCTTCTTGATCCAGCAAGGGGAAGGAGAGGTTGATGGAGACCCAGCAGCACGACGGCGTGGTGGTGGAAGCAACGGTGATCTCGGCAGGGCTTCGCCAAGCTCCAACGAGACAGAGAGAGAGAGAGAGAGAGAGAGAGAGAGAGGTGTTACGTGGGGAGAGGGAGGCGCCAGAGACTTGGTGCGGCTGCCCTCCCTCCCCCCCGCCCACAATATATAGGGCCCCTAGGGGGGCGCCGGCCCTAGGAGATGGGATCTCCAAGGGGGGCGGCCAAGGGGGGAACTTGCCCCCCAAGCCAAGTGGGGCGCCCCCAACCCCTAGGATTTCCATCCCTAGGCGTAGGGGGAGGCCCATGGGGGGCGCACCAGCCCACCACGGGCTGGTTCCCCTCCCACTTCAGCCCATGGGTCCCTCCGAGATAGGTGGCCCCACCTGGTGGACCCCCGGGACCCTTCCGGTGGTCCCGGTACAATACCGATTACCCCCGAAACTTTCCCGATGGCCAAAACTAGACTTCCTATACATAAATCTTCACCTCCGGAACATTCCAGAACTCCTCGTGATGTCCGGGATCTCATACGAGACTCCGAACAACTTTCGGGTTACCGCATACTAATATCTCTACAACCCTAGCGTCACCGAACCTTAAGTGTGTAGACCCTACGGGTTCGGGAGACACGTAGACATGACCGAGACGGCTCTCCGGTCAATAACCAACAGCAGGATCTGGATACCCATGTTGGCTCCCACATGTTCCACGATGATCTCATCGGATGAACCATGATGTCGAGGATTCAATCAATCCCGTATACAATTCCCTTTGTCAATCGGTACATTACTTGCCCGAGATTCGATCGTCGGTATCCCAATACCTCGTTCAATCTCATTACCGGCAAGTCACTTTACTCGTACCGTAATGCATGATCCCGTGACCAAACACTTGGTCACATTGAGCTCATTATGATGATGCATTACCGAGTGGGCCTAGAGATACCTCTCCGTCATACGGAGTGACAAATTCCAGCCTCGATAGTGTCAACCCAACAGATACTTTCGGGGATACCTGTAGTATACCTTTATAGTCACCAAGTTACATTGTGACGTTTGGTACACCCAAAGCACTCCTACGGCATCCGGGAGTTACACGATCTCATGGTCTAAGGAAATGATACTTGACACTGGAAAAGCTCTAGCAAATGAACTACACGATCTTGTGCTATGCTTAGGATTGGGTCTTGTCCATCACATCATTCTCCTAATGATGTGATCCCGTTATCAATGACATCCAATGTCCATAGTCAGGAAACCGTGACTATCTATTGATCAATGAGCTAGTTAACTAGAGGCTTACTAGGGACATGTTATGGTCTATGTATTCACACATGCATTATGATTTCCGGATAACACAATTATAGCATGAACAATAGACAATTATCATGAACAAGGAAATATAATAATAATCATTTTATAATTGCCTCTAGGGCATATTTCTGACAAGAACGAGGGGGAGAGATAGAGTTTTAGATGGGCCTATCGAGTGCGAGTGAGATATGCATGTGTATGTGTGACCCAGGTGGATGGAGAGCTTGAGAGAGGGGGGAAGAGCTCTGAGATGACATAGTGGTGTGTGAGAGAGTTACAGGCAAAGAGCCAAGGAATCTGTGTGCGTACGATGAGTGCACCCAAGATATCTAGCTTGGACTAGCTAGAGTATCATACATAGTGTGCGAGAGAGACCTATAGATGGTGTATATATGCATGCGAACTAGAAAGACCCCCCCCCCCACACACACACACACAAAGAGAGAGATAGATATGGAGAGAAAGGGAGAGGGACGAACAAGGTTTTTGTGTTGGATGCGTGCAATAGAATTGAAGATTGTCAGCGAGAGAGAGAGAGAGAGAGATAGAGAGAGAGAGCAGGAGTCCGGGAGAGGGGGAGGTCGCGTTTTATGCATCAAAGACTGATATAAACCATGTTTCGATATAAACTTGCATTCAAATATTTAAATTGGAGAACATGTTGTCTGCAATCCACACATGAATGAATATATGCGTATATCAAATAACTTCATTAATTTGACTTTCAACATGTTCATGGAGTACTATAATATTGTACAACATGCTACTCGATTGAGGTGTTCAATTTTGGATTTAGTTCACTATTTTGACCTACTGAACGAGCTATTTCATTGAATCGAGATATTTCATTTTGGGTTTGATTCGCGTTTTTGAGTGGGTCAACTATTTGTCATATAGTAAATCGCTAGCAACGAGCATGTAAAAACACATTACTCCCTAGCATCATCTCTCCATCTAAAAAAGAAGTGGCAAGCTAATATTTCAAAAGTTGATCCGTATCGACTTGGTAAGGTAGACGTGGATACTTGTTCTCCCAAAATTTGAACGAACCGTTAAACATCCTCTCTACTCAGTGGAATTCGCCCGAGCAAATAAATGGGAGACGCGAAATTACCGTCCTATGTGGGACACGCATCAATTGGCCCGTTGTACATCGAGGGTAGTTTCGTAACTTCATCCAAGCGCGCCTTCTCCTCGACCGAAATGACATGTGCCAAATAATTCATAAACCATGGTCGGCAAAACACGCTCTCCTCGCCCGAAATAGCTCGCGCCCACTATTTGAAAACACGCTCTCCTCGCTCGAAATCGCTCGCGCCCACTATAGCTCGAAACACGCCCTCCTCGCCCGAAATCGCTCCCGCCCATAGAAGCAAAGTTACTCTACTATCCCCGACCCTCAGTACACAGACCAAAGCCGAGAAGCCTATAGGAAAGGGTAGAACTGTAACTCCCCCTCACATTTCAGACAAATGCGTCTGTAAGACATGGTTCCACTCCCCTCCCAATTTCCCCCGCCCGCCCCCATTCATACCTTGTGGGCGCCAAATCACCTTCTCCCCGGGAAGCTCCCTTCTCCCGAGCCTCGAAACCTCAGCCCCACCTCCATGGCACCCCCCACCACACCAATTTCACAACCGCCCTCCTCCCTAATGCCGGAGACGATGTCCATTTGCCGTCGTGCAATGGGCTGTGTGCCTCTTACTCCGTGTTGCTGGTGTTGCCTCGACGATGGCCGCGTGAACCGTATCGGAGCCGATTCACCCCCGCTGTTGTTCACGGCGCCGGAGCGGCTCCAACTTCGGATCCGTCCAGAGTCCTAGCGCTGCTTCGGTGTAGCCGTCGACCGTCGCGACATCGCTCTTTCCCTGCCGCCGGTCGCCACCGCAACCGCGCCGGCCTCACCGACTCGGTAGCTGGACCTGCCTACTTCACCATGCCGCCAGATAGGTCGCACCCTCATTTCAAATCACCTTATTTAGGCGTGAGTTGTCTGAATTTTTATTCTGAGCCAATCGATTTGCAATGGGAAGCAGCACCCCTCGAGGCGGCGGAGCTCCTAGGCTGCCGGTTGGCTGGTGTCTAATGTAAGGGTGCGGGGCCGCAAGTTTGCCGCGGAAGCAGCGCTTAGATGGCTATCTTTTAGAGTTGCGTGGGTTGAAGATACTGCCGCCGCCGGATCTGGATGACAGGGAGTCTTTGTGGATTGGCCTGGGGGCGGCGCAACCACGGCAGTGCGGTGGGGCGGAGAGCGGGGTTTTGGCCGGGGCCACGGATGGCGGAGGCAGGCTGCTCTGTCGTTGGTCGCTGGCTCTTCGGGGAAGATTCCGAACAGTGCAGCCGGGAGGCACAAGACAGCCAGCCATCTGGCGTAGATCGGACAGTACCAAAATAAAATAAAATCGTGTGACCCCAATTTAGTCTTCAGTCAACTGACGTGTGACCACTCTTGTACCTTGCTATTGATCTCTTAGTGTATTTCTTCAGATCAAAGAGATATGTCGTTCTTAACATTATGTGTTATCTGCATCTTCAGACACACCGTCTTCCGACTCACCGCAGCTGCTCCAACAAGGGAAGCATACACCAGAAGGGAGCTATAGTCCCCACTCAACAGTTCCCTGCATCGAATGCGCGTGCCCGACATGCACAGCCACAACAACTACAGGGCCATCGACAAGTCAGCACATGATGCTCACTCCTATGGATGGCAGCCAGATAGGTTGTACCCTCATCTTACTTGTGTGCAACATTTATGGCTTTGTTATTCATCTAAGCATGGAAAATAGATCATCACATTTCACTGTATATTCATGCTGATCTCTTATGGGTCTTGTTCAGGAGTTAACGTTGTTCCATAGTTCAGCTAAGATACTTGTTCTTTAGGTAACATTGTTCCATAGTTATCATCCATCAGCCAATGCTATCCCACAGGCTCGTGATTATAGTATTATACCACTTCTAGTATTTCCTATGTTGTTCTTTAATACTTTTGTGTGCCATCTAGTTAATCTCGAGTACAAACGATACATATTCTGTAGCTTTCATTTGTGTTCTCCCTTTAGTTTATGAGACATGTTGCTGCTAGTTAACCCCAGTCCTACTATTTATGTCGTCTCCTACAGGCACTCATTACATAAATCTAACTACTAGTTGTCTTCCATGCATGTCAGATATAATTGCACACACTGATATATCCACAAGAACCTCACCGAGCAATGTAAAGGCCAGTAAACTTGATGTCAGTGATACCCAATATGATGGAACATGTAAAGGTAGTTCTTCAAAAGACTTGCAGAAAGATGATGAATCCTCTTCACCCCACAAGGTCCTTGCTCTAACTTGGCATGTGATATGGGTACAACATGCATATAATGTCCTGAAGTGTATCTACTCTGTTGCAATGCCATGTGCTTAGCATGCTGATCATGCATGTAAATATGTCATGCCTTCCTGTTTTTAAGTACCTATTCCATTCATGATAACATGTTTTCAAATTCAAGTACTATCATTCTACTCTATCGCAATGCCATCTGCTTAATTTGGACATCATGCTTCTGAATATCTTATGCATTGTTATTCATCAGTATGTACTTCATCTGTCTACCATACCATGTTTTTTTTACATTGAAGTGTTGTTCTAGTGCTCTGTTGCAATGCCATCTTATTTTCCCAATCATACACGTGTATGTTGCCTTAGTTATTTCTGTACATATTCCGCTAGCATACAGTTTTACATTCAACTAGTGTTTTTTTTATGTGTTGTCCTGTTGTATCCCTAGCTCTTACACCATACTCCCTCCGTCCGGATTACATGTTGCCGAAATGGATAAAAAAGGATGTATCTAGAACTGAAATACGCCTAGACCCATCCATTTTTTTCCGCATGGAGGGAATACATGTCAATATGGCATGCCTTTCTATTCTTCAGTGCCTATTCCATCTCTCTGTTGCCGCATGTTTTATAATTAAAGCACCATTCTTCTATACAAGGCATGCAAGGGGAAGACGACTATGTTAGAATCTGAAGGGTTACAAACAAGGCCTTTGCAAAAGATCCAAACGCCAGGAGATAATAAACCAACTCCAGTTTTTATAGATACTTCTCCAGCACAGAGAAACCCAACTCCTACTGATAATAAGCAGATTCCAGTGGCCAAAGAACTAGTCCGCTCCAGTCCAGCAAAAATATGTCAACTCAATACTAAGAAGCGTGTGCGTATCCTTGAATCATGAAATTTTATAGCATGCTGATCATATTTTTTACATGTTTCTTACCCATCTCTCTTTTAGAAAATAAGCTTAACAGATAGAAGATTTTCTGCAATGGTATCATTTATGAGGAAAGATTCTTGCAGGAATTCTCTGTGCTCCAATGTAGATGTAATTACATGTCGTATATCACTATATTTTTACATCAGCATGTATTTTGTTAATCAGCGTGAATCCAACCTTTATCTGATCTAAATTTAGTTGTAGCAAAATGTATGATTAAAGGCCACAATGTTGATTTTTGCAAGGAAAACTGCCTGGTAGTTTTGCATCCTGAGTTGCATGAGTGTACTATCTCATATCAGTGGGTTTGAATACTTTGGTTCTGCAGTGGGTTTTTCAGTGTTTTCTTTATTGTGTTGTCCTATCGTATCCCTAGCTATTACATCATACTCCCTCCGTCCGGATTAAATGTCGCAGAAAAGGATAAAACTGGATGTATCTAGAACTGAAATACGCCTAGACCCATCCATTTATTTCCGGATGGAGTGAATACATGTCAATATGTCATGCCTTTCTATTCTTCGGTATCTATTCCATCTCTGTTGTAGCATGTTTTATAACTGAATCACCATTCTTCTATATAAGGTATGCCAGGGGAAGACGGCTATGTTAGAATCTGAAGGGTTACAAACCAGGTCTTTGCAAAAGATCCAAACGCTAGGAGATAATAAACCAACTCCATTTTTCATAGATACTGCTCCAGCACAGAGAAACCCAACTCCCACTGATAATAAGCAGATTCCAGTGGTCAAAGAACTAGTCCGCTCCAGTCCAGCAAAAGATTGTCAACTCCATTCTAAGAAGCGTGTGCGTATCCTCACATCATGAAATTTTATAGCATTCTGATCATATTTTCTACATGTTTCTTACCCATCTCTCTTTTAGAAAATAAGGTTAAACGATACAAGACTTCCTCCATTGGTATCGTATTTGAGGAAAATATCTTGCGGGAATTCTCTATGCTCCAATGCTGATGTAAGTACCTGTTGTATATCACTATATTTTTACATCAGCATGTATTTTGTTAATCGGCGTGAATCTCACCTTTATCTGATCTAAAATTAGTTGTAGAAAAATGTTAATGGCGCCAATGTTGATTTTTGTAAGGAAAACTGCCTGGTAGTTTTGCATACTGAGTTGCATGAATGTACTATCCCATATCACGCACATTACTGAATTTTAGTGCTTCTTTGGTTGCCCATTCATTCATTATGTCAATGTTGCTTTCGTATTACCTTACCTGGCTGATAATAGTTGTGCCATATTGTGTTAATTTGGTGTAGGCTAGTTTCCCAAATGTTCGTGGTGTCACTGTTGCTTTCCTATTATCTGACTTGGCCAATGATAGCAATGCTAGTGTGTTAATTTTGTGCATGCTGCTGAAGATAAGAAGACAAACTCTGAAAACAGCAAGGGAACCCCATTGTTTCTTTCCAGTAAATCTAGGCCAGGTAATATGGCAATAACTCATGATTAATCTGTTTGGTTCCCGTCCTAATTTATGTTATGATGCACTGGTCGAGACACTCTCCACTATCAATAATACAAGCCTGCCAAAATCGCCATCTAAATCTGTTCAGTATCCTCTGTCTCGAATGCAATGGAATAAATGTATGTTTGTGAACCAATTAATGGCTGAAGCAATGATGGAAATGGTGGATGAATCAGAGGTGCAGAGTCGTGCGACACAACAACTGATCAATGTTTTCAGAGACAATGTAGCAAAGCAGCAAGAACTTGCCCACATGCTTATGGGCGTCATCTGTGCTAAGATTGCAGATTGTGACGCTGTAGATGGTTAGGTTCTTCTCATTTATTTGCACTGGCATCAATCTTTGATTGCCCAGTGGATGTAATTTCCTGTAATATATGCTGGATGTGCAACGTTATTCCCTGTATGCCGTACCTTTGCTCGTCATAATGGGCTCAAATTATCTAATTTGGCCTAAAGACATGAACGAACTTTAGTGGGCCCATTAAGTTAATGGACCGTTACTAGAACGAAAGTTAATGGTCGGCCCTCTTACCTCCCGGGTCATTAACAGGCGGACATCGAAGCGGGCACCCAATTTATTTCACGGGCCGTTAACAAGCCGTTACTAAGTTTGGGCTACATATGGCCCAACTATAATGTAGGCCTTTAGCAGGCCGAAAGAGACAGTGGGCTTGTATTGGACCATGAAGAGCATGGGTCGCTAAGAGGCCGAAAGTCAGGTCGTATTGTAAACGGTCCAACTGTGTTGTGGGCCTTTAGCAGGCCGAAAGAGAAATCGGGTTGGTATTGGACCATGAAGGGCATGGACCATTAAGAGGCCAAAACTAAGGTCCGACTACAAATGGCCCAACTCATTTATGGTCCGTTAACAGGCCGAAAGGCACACAGGGCCGGGAATTGGCCCAACACTTAAATGGGTCGCTAAAAGGCCAAAACTCAGGTCCGACTACAATTGACCCAACTGATTTATGGGCTGTCAACAGGCTGAAAGTGACACCGGGCCAGAAATTGGCCCAACACTTAAATGGGCTGCTAAAAGGCCGAAACTCAGGTCCGACTACAAATGGCCCGTCAGATTTATGGGTTGTCAACAGGCTGAAAGACACACCGGGCCGGAAATTAGCCCAACATTTAACAACATTTAAATGGGTCGCTAAAAGGCCGAAAGATGTACATCCTGAAAATTGGCCCATCCATTAAATGGGCCGTTAACAGGACGAAATCTCATCGGGCTGATATTGAGCCCAAATATATAGCGGGCTGTAACGGGCTCGAACTGATGATGGGCTACAATGGTGTCAAATCTTTAACGGGCCGAATTGGCACATCTCGTATGGGCCGTGGGCTTAAATGGACCTGACACAAGTAGGCCTTATATGGGTCGGCCTGCTAATTTTTACTAGGTCGGCCTTTTTCACCGGAATGGGCCACTGTTGGGCCATGCCATGTGTCGACCTATCATAGGCGCCTCTTGTCCAATGAGTAGATGACATCTGTCCCAACGATGAGCCGACACATGTTTCCTCTAGCCAATGATGATTTTACACGTGGAAAATCCCCATTGGTCGGGGCTGTTAACGGGTTATCGGATCTAAAACCCGACCCGATAGCTTAACGATGTTCCGTTACGGTGGATGCCACGTGTCGGTCACCCTTGACGAAAGCACTTCTGTGACGCGTGATTTATTGTCATGGAAGTGGACACTTCCGTGATGATAATTTTGGTAATGTCATGGAACACTTCTACGACAGCACAGTTATGACTATCTTGATTCTGTCATAAATTTGTCATGGATGTACATGCATGACAACAAACGCGACCTACTGTGACAAACACGTATCATCACGGAAGTGTATTTTTTTGTAGTGTCGTCTGCCGGCTCGACGGCCTCCTCGCCGGCAGCCACGGCGCCTCCGACTACCGTTGAGTCCGTAGCCCGGTCAGCGAGCGCATCCCATGCGCCTGACTCGGGTTCCTTGACGGTTTCCGCCGGCCCGGCTGCATCCTCGCCGGCAGCCACGGCACCCCCGATTCTCGTTGAGTCCGTAGCCCGGTCAGCGAGCGCATCCCCCACGCCTGACCCTGGCTCCTCGACGGATTCTTCGTCTGCCTTGTCGCCGGCCCCGTCCGCCTCGCCGGCTGCGCCACCGGCCCTGCCGGTTGCCCCGAACACCCACATGGTCACCCGTGCTCGCGCCGGTATTCACCGGCCCAGCACGCGTTATTCTACGGATGAGTACCTCCTTGCTGCCTCGACGTCTGTGTCATCACCCCTCCCGTCGTCCGCTCGAGCCGCACTTCGCGATCTGTATTGGCTCGCGATGATGCAGGAGGAGTTCGACACGCTGGTGCGCATCTGCACCTAGCAGCTTGTCCCGCGGCCACCCCATGCCAACGTCATCTCTGGCAAGTGGGTCTTTGCTACCTCTTGAGCACTGCGTTGGATTTCCCCGAAGAGGAAAGGATGATGCAGCAAAGTAGAATAGTATATCCCTCAGTTTTTGAGAACCAAGGTATCAATCCAGTAGGAGGTTGCGCGCGCGTCCCCTAGTACCTGCACAAAGCAAATAACTCCTCGCAACCAACGCGATAATGGGTTGTCAATCCCTTCATGGTCACTTACAAGAGTGAGATCTGATTGATATGATAAGATAATATTTTTGGTATTTTTGTGATAAAGATGCAAAGTAAAACAAAGGCAAAGTAAAAAGCAAAGGAAATAACTAAGTATTGGAAGATTAATATGATGAAGATAGACCCGGGAGCCATAGGTTTCACTAGTGGCTTCTCTCAAGAGCATAAGTATTTTACGGTGGGTGAACGAATTACTGTTGAGCAATTGACAGAATTGAGCACAGTTATGAGAATATCTAGGTATGATCATGTATATAGGCATCACGTCCAAGACAAGTAGACTGACTCCTGACTGCATCTACTACTATTACTCCACTCATCGACCGCTATCCAGCATGCATCTAGAGTATTAAGTTCATGAAAACAGAGTAACACCTTAAGCAAGATGACATGACGTAGAGGGATAAATTCATGCAATATGATAAAAAAAACCATCTTGTTATCCTCGATGGCAACAATACAATGCGTGCCTTGCTGCCCCTACTGTCACTAGGAAAGGACACCACAAGATTGAACCCAAAGCTAAGAACTTCTCCCATTGCAAGAAAGATCAATCTAGTAGGCCAAACCAAACTGATAATTCGAAGAGACTTGCAAAGATAACCAATCATACATAAAAGAATTCAGAGAAGATTCAAATATTGTTCATATATAAACTTGATCATAAACCCACACTTCATCGGTCTCAACAAACACACCGCAAAAAGAAGATTACATCGAATAGATCTCCACAAGAGAGGGGGAGAACATTGTATGAGATCCAAAAAGAGAGAAGAAGCCATCTAGCTAATAACTATGGACCCGAAGGTCTGAGGTAAACTACTCACACTTCATCGGAGAGGCTATGATGTTGATGTAGAAGCCCTCCGTGATGGATACCCCCTCAGGCGGAGCTCCGGAACAGGCCCCAAGATGGGATCTCGTGGATACAGAAAGTTACGGCGGTGGAATTAGGGTTTTGGCTCCGTGTCTGGTCGTTTGGGGGTGCGTAGGTATATATAGGAGGAAGGAGTACGTCGGTGGAGCAACAGGGGGGCCACGAGGGTGGAGGGCACACCCCCCTACCTCGTGGCCTCCTCCTTTGTTTCTTGACGTAGGGTCCAAGTCTCCTGGATCATGTTCGGTGAGAAAATCACGTTCCCGAAGGTTTCATTCTGTTTGGACTCCGTTTGATATTCCTTTTCTTCGAAACCCTAAAATAGGCAAAAAAAATAGCAATTCTGGGTTGGGCCTCCGGATAATAGGTTAGTCCCAAAAATAATATAAAAGTGGATAATAAAGCCCAATAATGTCCAAAACAGTAGATAATATAGCATGGAGCAATCAAAAATTATAGATATGTTGGAGACGTATCAGTCTATCGGCATAAGACTCGCCCTGATGGGTCTCTCGAGTGCTATAAGGCTCGGTGGGTGGTCCGCGGGTTTCGGCAGTGTGCTGGAGTCGACTTCACCGACACGTTCGCCCCGATTGTCAAACCGGGCACGATTCGCGCGGTCCTTTAGCTCGCGGTCTCTCGCGCCTGGCCGGTGCATCAGATAGATGTGTCGAATGCGTTCTTGCATGGACATCTCTCGGAGCAGGTTTTCTGTCAGCAGCCGACCAACTTCGTCGACACGGCTCAGCCTGACCATGTATGTCTGCTCTCCCGCTCGTTGTACGGGTTGAAGCAAGCCCCTCGCGCCTGGTACCAGCGGATCGCCGGTTTTCTGCAGCAACTCGGGTTCCGAGCTACTCGGGTTTGTCTACCACCAGGCTCCGGCGACCGCTTACCTGCTCCTATACGTCGACGACATCATCCTGACGGCTTCCTCGCCTGAGCTCCTTCACCAGCATACTGCTCGCCTCAACGCTGAGTTCGCCATTAAGGACCTCGGCACGTTGCACTACTTCCTCGGCATTGACGTGGTACGATGCGCTGATGGGTTTTCTCTACACCAGTAGCAGTATGCACAGGACCTTCTCGAGCGGGCAGGTATGCTTAATTGCAAGCCTGTCCCCACGCCTATTGACACGAAGGCCAGGGTCTCTGCGCTCGACGGCTCACCCGCGCCAGATGCAGCGTTCTACCGCTCCATCGCCGGCGCTCTCCAGTACTTGACCCTCACTCGGCCGGACCTGCAGTACGCCGTCCAGCAGGTGTGTCTCCACATGCATGCCCCTCGCGACACTCATTGGAACCTGGTGAAGCGGATTCTTCGGTACATCCGCGGCACCACGGCTCTGGGTCTTACGTTGACGGTCTCGCCCTCAACTGACCTGGTCGCCTACAGTGATGCCGATTGGGCTGGCTACCCGGACATGCGACGCTCGACTTCAGGCTATTGCGTCTACCTAGGGCCCTCGCTCATACCGTGGTCGTCTAAACTACAACACACGGTATCCCACTCCAGTGTCGAGGCTGAGTATCTTGTTGTGGCCAATGCCGTCGCCGAGTGCTCGTGGCTACGACAACTTCTTCAGGAGTTGCTTCTTGATGTCCCGAAGGCCATCATTGTCTACTGTGACAATGTCTCTGCGGTCTACCTCTCCATGCGAGAGCAGGTGGCTCTTGGGCGCGTCCGCGTTCTTCATGTTCCTACCGCTCAGCAGTTTGCCGATGTCATGACGAAGGGGTTACCGACGCTTACATTTGAGGAGTTCCGGTCCAGTCTATGCGTCACT
>NC_041380.1:432488812-432520006 GCF_002162155.2 Triticum dicoccoides
TATATGTGCATGTATCTGTTAGGATAATCTCCACCTCTAGTTTCCTTGTATAGATGAGGCTGAGGGCTGCCCTTGTACCCATATATACGTCCACCGTGCACCCGATCAATACATCGAGAGTTGCATTGCCTTCAACAACAAGGTTTGCCCGGCTCCGGCGAGGAAGGGCGATGACAGCGGCACGCCTTTGGCTCGCTTCAGTGCTTGTAGTTGTCGCTAGATGGTTTACGAATCTGGATGTAATTTTTATTATTTCTAGTGTTCGTTGTACTACCATGGTTGAAAAATGAATAGATTGGAAGTTTTTTCCGCAAAAAATATTTAGCCGTTACGAAGATAGAAACCACCGAAAACAGTGTCAATCTCCTGATAACAAAACCGTGTCCACCAGAAGTTGGACTCCGCTTAGCTGAGCCAGGAAGCAATCCTGTCTAGGAAGAAACTTCACGCTCGCTTGTCTTCTAGTCTTAGACGAAGCCGTAAGGCAACATGGCACATGCCACTTGCTTGGCGCTTCTTCAGTTCCTCCCCAAATTCCCAGAAAACCCTAGCCACCGACACGCAACATGCACCACCTAATCCCCACCACCACCTCAAATAGATAGAGACGGGGACGTGTTTCACATTCACACCGCGAGCATGCACGCTACGTACGTTCTCTCCATCACCATCACAATGCTATCGGACATATGGGGACAAGTAGCCATCAACCGTTTGAATTTCAGCAGGAGGATATCAGAATACCAGCCCTTTGATCCTGTACTTTTCATGCATGTATACACATCACCATCGATCAAATATTGCTGTCCCCGTAATTTTCATCCGAATCGCCGTCAAGTGACAGCATCCGCAAGATCGCCAGCGAGAGAGCGCGACGGCGCAAAGTTGAACAGCTTTGGTTTGCCAGATATATATCTCAACATCTGGGGCAGTTGATCAGCCTAACAATGCCATCTATGACCGGCGTCAGTGGCCTGGGTGGGTGCGAGCATAGGCTGAGCTGTCTTCAGAGACGGAAGGGGAGCACAGGAGGGTGGCATCATTGAAGACCTGATAGTGACGCCCCAACAAACTGGCCACACCCACGGCGATCATGGCCGTGGTGGTATAAGAAAGAACGAAACGTACCACTGCTAGGAAGCGAGCCTCACTTCTTCGTCTGACCACCACTGACCTCCAGCGTAGGCAGCACCGGGAAGCAACCTCTCTGCTCAGGCTAGCATGGGGAAGGTGTGCTGCAGCAGCGAGTCGGAGGAGGAGGCGGGGTTCAGCTTCCTGGGGCTCCTCGTCGCGGCCGTCATCGCCCTGGTGTTCATGCTCCTCTGCACCCCGCCGAAGCGGCGCTCCGTCACCATCTACCCGTGCTGTTGAGGCTGAGGAGTCTCCAAGGATCTCTGGTTGCTGGGAGGAAGGTTATTCGGTTGTTCATGGGAGAGAGCAGGCCAGGCAATGGTCCCTGGTTTTCTTCGGTTCAGAAAATAATTTCTACTACTGAATTGTAGGGCTCGTCGAAACTGTAAGCCATGTTTTATCGGTATATTATTAGGCTGTCCATCTCCATCTGTAGCATGAACTGATACATCTGGGGAAAATAGATATCATCAGACTTGTTATGTTGTTTTCACTTGTCCTGTTCCCTTCCCTCTTTCTCTCCTCTGTTTATTTTTTGTTTTTCTTTCAGATTTTTGATATGATCGTAACAGAAAAGCATAGATGCTTGGTTATCTGTTAGCGCAGCCAGGATGCAATTAAATAACAGAAAAGTTCAGTGATATTTTTTTGGTGATCAAGTGGTTCTGTAATGACTCCAGGAGGGTGCACGTCTTAGTGCAAGTTCCAGTAGGAAAGCACTGATCAGAAACAGGGCTACAAAATAGTTCAATATTAGGCCAAAGATTCTACACTTCTTAGCTGATCTGAAAATTCTACTAGGCAGTCTGAAGAAGACCATCATTCAACTGTTTGATTTCCTATTTATCAGTTACTGTAGATAACTGTCAGTACATGTTAAGCCGCACCAGGAGCACCAGGCCGGTATTGCTTTGCGGTTCATGGTTATCTCTGTTTGCTTATCTAGGCTCTTTCCCCCGGAAGAATCTCAGACTCCAGTACACCTCTGTAAACTCCCCAGTCTCCAGAAGGGCCTCTACACCTGCAGAATGTCACCCCTTTTCTGAATTTTTCTCCTTTCACATAATTTTCCAGGAATGCCTGCACTCTCCAGATTCAGGAATCTTGCTTGCTAGTTTAGCAGGGATCCATGAAGATCTGCTCAGTCTTCAAGATCTCACTCGGTGCAACGATCTCTTCATGAACACCCATTTCACACTTCAGTTCTATCCTCCGAATTCCGGCACTGAAACTCCTTCCTGAAAATTATTCCTCTCAGATAGGCATGGCTTGACGTCACTTTCTACGGGAAGTGGGACGAAAGTGGACCCCAGGATTGTCATTTGCCAATGCCATGAGATAAACTTTTCGATAAAGGGTGGATTTTATTGCCTCAAAATGGAGCATCAAGAGAATACAACCACTCGCCCAGCCTCCAAGACTACTTGGGCAAGTCAAGTCGACCTAAGGCGGTTTAGCGATCCCAACCTCCTCCCGAGTCACCCCCGTGTGGCTGCCAGGAGGCTCCCAGATCCCGCCGCCCAGCCTCCCCTTCTACTCCTCCTCCCTCGCTGCCGCCCGAGGGCGCGGCAGGGCGAAGCCTTGCCGTCACCGCCGGCGGCAGGGACTCGGGGCCCTCCCGCTCGTGAGGGGCTGGCGCGGGTCGGCGCCCCCGGGCCGGAGCGTGGTGTGTGGCCGAGCGCCACGGCGGGGGGTGGCGGCGATCCAGCGATCCCATACCTCCACGGCAGGCGGCTTCAAGGTCTGGGGCGTCGCGGTCGTCAGGGATGGCGGCGGCGCGACCGGATCGGCGGCGGCACGGCCAGATCTGAGCCCAGGCATGGGCTTGGTCTCCGGGTCGCGGTCGGCACGATGGCGGGTGCGACACGTCGACAGCTGGGCGGATATGCGGATTCCATCCTTGTTTGGTCCTTGATAGCGCGGGCAACTGCGGGGGAACCCCTAGATCTCCTTGGGATCGAGTGATGGCAGTGCTTTTGCGTCGTAGTCCCTTCTCAGGGCATCGTTTTGGAGTTTGCTCCGGTTGAAGGGACCAGCGACGCCGACGGCGCACGCCCGATGGCACAAGTGCCGATGAAAATCACGTCAACTATGAACACGGCAGACGATGGCGACATCTTTGATGTCATTCCCTTGTCGAGGCATCGTCATTGCAGTTTGCATCATCAGGCTCGGGATGCTTCGAGGGAAACCCTAGATCTGGGTCTCCCGGATCGGATGATGATGGCGTTCTCTGTATTGCTTTCCCTCCTGGGGGCATCGTTTTGGAGCAAGTGATGCATGGCTGGAGGTGGCAAGAGGAGGAGCGGTGTTACATCTACCACAAGGCCGATGGCGGATCATGGCGGCTAGCGCTGCGAAGTTTCAGCGATGGGCGCGTGTGGATGGACATGCGCAGGATGGTGGCGTTATCTAACACCATGGTGGCATGGACGGCAGGCCTGGCAAGGTTGGTGCGTCAGGACCTGCTCTAGAGATGGATCAGTGGTTGGTGGTGGGGGCGGCCTCTGAGAGTGCGCCAGACCAGCGTGTGACCCAATCCCGACATTGTGGCTTGGTTGAGGCATCCGGCTTTAGATGTTAGGATTTGGTGCGATGTCTATTTGATATTAGGCTCGGACATTTGGCACCCCTTCATCAAGGGGATAGGAATAGCGACAGGTGTGTTGCTAAGATGGTGGCTTCAGGCATACTAATGTATTACTTTGTAAGGTCCTTGTGAATGATTAATAATATGACCGCATGCATCATCCAGATGCAGAGGCCGGGGATATATCCTCCTTTTCAAAAAAGAAGAGAGAATAATGTTAGACCTTTGAACCTGAGCATTGACAGTTGTGGATGACACTAGGAGAGTTGGGACAATTTTCGTTGGTTTATTTCTCACACAATGCCATGCCAACCTGAGGGGTTGGGGATACATACTTATAGACTGCTAGCCAGCCAAGCATATGCTGAGATGCTGCTAAGATGCCAGTCTAAGATGCTAGTCTAAGATGCCAGTCTAAGATGCTAGTCTAAGATGCTATCCTAACTGCCAATCCTTGATGGTCAGGAACTCTATCCTAACTGCCACAAGGACCATGTGCTGCAGCCCCACAACGACCCTAGTACACAGATTTATCCATCATTCTCCCCCTAAGTCTTGTACGTTGTATTATGGGAGAGTTGAATCATCCCGATCCTAGAGCAAAGCTCGAGGAACATGACCCTCCCAAGAGGCTTGGTGAGCAGGTCTGCGAGCTGGTCCGTGGTGTTGATGTAGCTCGCCTCGATGCTCCCTTCTTCCACACAGCTGCGGATGAAGTGATACCTCAGTTGGATGTGCTTGCTCCATTCGTGGAACACGGGGTTCTTTGCCAGGGCTAGGGCGGACTTGCTGTCCACCAGGAGCTGCACCGTTCTGGTGTCTTGAACGAGAAGATCACCAAGCAGTCGAGCGAGTCAGAGTGCCTGAGTGCAGGCGATGGCGGCCGCTATGTACTCAGCCTCATAGCTGGACAGGGCCACCACCTGCTGCTTGACTGATTGCCAGCTCACAAGACACTTACCAAGGAAGAAGAGGATCCCGCTTGTGCTCTTACTGGTGTCGATGTCACCGGCGTGGTCGCTGTCGCTGTACCCGACGAAGTGTGCCGCCCCGGACACCTAGGGTAGTGGAGGCCATGGTTGAGGGTCCCTGCTACGTAGCGGATGATCCTGTTCACTGCCTGCTGGTGTTCCAACGTTGGTCGCTCCATAAACCGACTGACATAGCCGACGGAGAATGCCAAGTCCGGCCGTTGATACGTCTCCAACGTATCTATAATTTTTGTTTGCTCCATGCTATATTATTTACTGTTTTGAATGTTTATGGGCTTTATTATACACTTTTATATCATTTTTGGGACTAACCTATTAACCCGGAGCCTAGTGTCAGTTTCTATTTTTTACCCTGTTTTAGGGTTTCGAAATAAAGGAAAATCAAACGGAGCCAAAAACCTAATTCCACCGCTGCAACTTTCTATATCCACGAGATCCCATCTTGGGGCCTGTTCCGGAGCTCCGCCGGAGGGGGCATCGATCATGGGGGGCTTGTACATCATCATCCAAGCCCCTCCGATGAAGTGTGAGTAGTTTACTTCAGACCTACGGGGCCATAGCTAGTAGCTAGATGGCTTCTTCTCTCTTTTTGGATCTCAATACAATGTTCTCCCCCTCTCTTGTGGAGATCTATTCGATGTAATCTTCTTTTTGCGGTGTGTTTGTTGAGACCGATGAATTGTGGGTTTATGATCCAGTCTATCTATGAATAATATTTGAATCTTCTCTGAATTCTTTTATGTATGATTGGTTATCTTTTCAAGTCTCGTCGAATTATCAGTTTGGTTTGGCCTACTAGATTGGTTGTTCTTGCCATGGGAGAAGTGCTTACCTTTGGGTTCAATCTTGTGGTGTCCTTTCCCAGTGACAGAAGGGGCAGCAAGGCACGTATTGTATTGTTGCCATCGAGGACAACAAGATGCGGTTTTTATCATATTGCATGAAATTATCCCTCTACAACATGTCATCTTGCTTAAGGCGTTACTCTGTTTTTAACTTAATACTCTAGATGCATGTTGGATAGCGGTCGATGAGTGGAGTAATAGTAGTAGATGCAGAATCGTTTCGGTCTACTTGTCTCAGACGTGATGCCTATATACATGATCATACCTAGATATTCTCATAACTATGCTCAATTTTGTCAATTGCTCAACAGTAATTTGTTCACCCACCGTAGAATACTTATGCTCTTGAGAGAAGCCACTAGTGAAACCTATGGCCCCCGGGTCTCTTTCTCATCGTATCAATCTCCATCTCTTTATTATTGCTTTGCTTTTACTTTATTTACTTTGCATCTTTATACTTACGCTATCAGATGGCCCCCGGTTCAATATTATTTATCATCTCTATCAGATCTCACTTTCGTAAGTGACCGTGAAGGGATTGACAACCCCTAAGCGCGTTGGTTGCGTTGAGCTATTGTTTTGTGTAGGAACGAGGGACTCGAGCATAGCCTCCTACTGTATTGATACCTTGGTTCTCAAAAACTGAGGGAAATACTTACGCTACTTTGCTGCATCATCCCTTCGTCTTCGGAGAAATCCAACGCAGTGCTCAAGAGGTAGCAAGAAGAATTTCTGGCGCTGTTGCCGAGGAGTCTGCGCAAAAGTCAACATACCAAGTACCCATCACAATCCCTATCTCCCGCATTACATTATTTGCCATTTGCCTCTCGTTTTCCTCTCCCCCCAATTCACCCTTGCCATTTTATTCGCCCTCTCTCTCTATCCTCCCTCTCTTTCTTCGTTTGCCTTTTTGTTTGCTCGTGTGTTAGTTTGTTTGCTTGTCGTTATGGCTATTCTCTTATCTTCACCATTAACCCCTGAGTCTGAAATCTTTCACTTTAAACAAAGGGAGGGAGAAAATCTAAAAGATGCTTGGTATAGAATTTGCAATGCTCAAAATAGATCTACCAGGAAGCAATCTACTTCAGTTCTTCTCCGCAATTTTTATGTAGGTGTTAATCCTTGGTATAGATATATCCTTGATACCATTACCGGAGGGAATTTCTTTGGTAGTCATACTTTTTATTCTTATAATGCTATGTTAGATTTATTTGGCTAACCACCTCTTTTGGTTAATGGAACTATGTTAACTTTGGAGCATGTTATGCAAAGACTTGAAATTATTGAAAATAAAGTTGCTACTATTGAATTAATTGAAAATCTAAATAAAAAGATCCATAATCAAATTACTCAATATGGATCTAAGGTAGGAATGACTTTGAAAATATTAAGGAAAAAGGAACCCATAGTTAATGAGAAGATAAACTTAGATTCTATTAGAATTGATAAACTTGAGGGTATCATTACAAACTTGGGAACCGCTTTTTCTTCCGTAAAGAATACTCCAAGTCCTCCTACTAAAATTTCCAAGCTTATGTATGTTCCTAAAAATAAGGGTGACTCATCTATTAAGGAAACTGCGGATCTTAAATCTATAAGTATTCATCCCAATCTCTTTGCTATCATTAAGGAACCACTTGCTACAAATGAATTTTTCGATCTTGTGCCTAAGAGTTTGATAATCACTAGAAAGAAAGAAATTCCTAAGGGAGATAGATGCCTCATCGAAGAATTGCCTACCAAAGATGGCAATACCTAGATCTATTCTTACTTGTTATGCCTAGCTAGGGGCGTTAAACGATAGCGCTTGTTGGCAGGCAACCCAATATTATTTTTATTCCTTGCTTTTTGATCCTGTTTAGTAATAAATAAATTATTTAGCCTCTGTTTTGGTTGTGTTTTTTGTGTTTAATTAGTGTTTGTGCCAAGTAGAACCGTTGGGAAGACTTGGGGAAAGTCTTGATTGAACTTGCTGTAAAAAACAGAAACTTTAGCGCTCACGAGAACTGCTGTCATTTTTATTTGGAAAGTGATATTTAGTTAATTCTTTTTGCAGATGATTAATAGATAAATTCCTCACGTCCAGAAAATTATTTTAGAATTTTTGGGGTTCAGATCTTTTGCTAGCTACAGATTACTACAGACTTTTCTGTTTCTGACAGATTCTGTTTTTCGTGTGTTGTTTGCTTATTTTGATGAGTCTATGACTAGTAAAATAGTTTATAATCCATAGAGAAGTTGGAATACAGTAGATATAACACCAATATAAATAAAGAATGAGTTCATTACAGTACCTTGAAGTGGTCTTTTGTTTTATTTCGCTAACAGAGCTCACGAGATTTTCTACTTTAAGTTTTGTGTTGTGAAGTTTTCAAGTTTTGGGTAAAGATTTGAAAGATTATGGAACAAGAAGTGGCAAGAACCCAAGCTTGGGGATGCCCATGGCACCCCCAAGATAATCTAAGGACACCTAAAAGCCAAAGCTTGGGGATACCCTGGAAGGCATCCCCTCTTTCGTCTACTTCTATCGGTAACTTTACTTGGAGCTATATTTTTATTCACCACATGATATGTGCTTTGCTTGGAGCGTCTTTTATGATTTGAGTATTTGCTTGTTAGTCTACCACAATCATCCTTGCTGTACACACCTTTTGAGAGAGCCATACATGATTTGGAATTTGATAGAGTACTCTATGTGCTTCACTTATATCTTTTGAGCTTTATAATTTTGCTCTAGTGCTTCACTTATATCTTTTAGAGCACGGTGGTGGATTTGTTTTATAGAAACTATTGATCTCTCATGCTTCGCTTAGATTATTTTGAGAGTCTTACTAGCATGGTAATTTGCTTAAAATCCTAATATGCTTGGTATGCAAGATTAATAATAAAACTTTCGTATGAGTGTGTTGAATACTAAGAAAAGTTTGATGCTTGATGATTGTTTCGAGATATGGAGGTAATAATATCAAAGTCATGCTAGTTGAGTAGTTGTGAAATTGAGAAATACTTGTGTTGAGGTTTGCAAGTCCCGTAGCATGCACGTATGGTAAACGTTATGCAACAATTTTGAAACATGAGGTGTTATTTGATTGTCTTCCTTATGAGTGGCGGTCGGGGACGAGCGATGGTCTTTTCCTACCAATCTATCCCCCTAGAAGCATGCGCGTAGTGCCGAGGTTTTTGATGACTTGTAGATTTTTGCAATAAGTATGTGAGTTCTTTATGACTAATGTTGAGTCCATGGATTATACGCACTCTCACCCTTCCATCCTTGCTAGCCTCTTCGGTACCGTGCATTGCCCTTTCTCACATTGAGAGTTGGCGCAAACTTCGCCGGTGCATCCAAACCCCGTGATATGATACGCTCTTTCACACATAAACCTCCTTATATCTTCCTCAAAACAGCCACCATACATACCTATTATGGCATTTCCATAGCCATTCCGAGATATATTGCCATGCAACTTTCCATCATTCCGTTCATCATGACACATTCATCATTGTCATATTGCCTAGCATGATCATGTAGTTGACATAGTATTTGTGGCAAAGCCACTGTTCATAATTCTTTCATACATGTCACTCTTGGTTCATTGCATATCCCGGTACACCGCCGGAGGCATTCACATAGAGTCATCTTTGTTCTAGTATCGAGTTGTAATCATTGAGTTGTAAATAAATAGAAGTGTGATGATCATCATTATTAGAGCATTGTCCCAAGTGAGGAAAAAAAATAGAAAGGCCATAAAAAAGAGAAGGCCCAAAAAAATGAGAGAAAAAAAGAGAAGGGACAATGTTACTATCCTTTTACCACACTTGTGCTTCAAAGTAGCACCATGATCTTCATAGTAGAGAGTCTCTCATGTTATCACTTTCATATACTAGTGGGAATATTTCATTATAGAACTTGGCTTGTATATTCCAACAATGGGCCTCCTCAAGTGCCCTAGGTCTTCGTGAGCAAGCAAGTTGGATGCACACCCACTAGTTTATTTTGTTGAGATTTCATACATTTATAGCTCTAGTGCATCCGTCGCATGGCAATCCCTACTCCTTGCATTAACATAAATCGGTGGGCATCTCCATAGCCCATTGATTAGCCTCGTTGATGTGAGACTTTCTCCTTTTTGTCTTCTCCACATAACCCCCCTCATTATATTCTATTCCACCCATAGTGCTATATCCATGGCTCGCGCTCATGTATTGCGTGAAAGTTTATAGGTTTGAGATTACTAAAGTATGAAACAATTGCTTGGCTTGTCATAGGGGTTGTGCATGATGAGAGCATTCTTGTGTGACGAAAATGAAACATGACTAAACTATATGATTTTGTAGGGATGAACTTTCTTTGGCCATGTTATTTTGAGAAGACATAATTGCTTAGTTAGTATGCTTGAAGTATTATCATTTTTATGTCCATATGAACTTTTGTCTTGAATCTTTCGGATTTGGATATTCATACCACAATTAAGAAGAATCACATTGAAATTATGCCACGTAGCACTCCGCATCAAAAATTCTTTTTTTATCATTTACCTACTCGAGGACGAGCAGGAATTAAGCTTGGGGATGCTGATACGTCTCCAACGTATATATAATTTTGTTTGCTGCATGCTATATTATTTACTGTTTTGAATGTTTATTGGCTTTATTATACACTTTTATATCATTTTTGGGACTAACCTATTAACCCAGAGCCCAGTGCCAGTTTCTGTTTTTTACCCTGTTTCAGGGTTTTGAAGTAAAGGAAAATCAAACGGAGCCAAAAACCTAATTCCACCGCCGCAACTTTCTGTATCCACAAGATCCCATCTTGGGGCCTGTTCCAGAGCTCCGCCGGAGGGGGCATCGATCACCAAGGGCTTCTACATCATCATCCAAGCCCCTCCGATGAAGTGTGGGTAGTTTACTTCAGACCTACGGGTCCATAGCTAGTAGCTAGATGGCTTCTTCTCTCTTTTTGGATTTCAATACAATGTTCTCCCCCTCTCTTGTGGAGATCTATTCGATGTAATCTTCTTTTTGCGGTGTGTTTGTTGAGACTGATGAATTGTGGGTTTATGATCCAGTCTATCTATGAATAATATTTGAATCTTCTCTGAATTATTTTATGTATGATTGGTTATCTTTGCAAGTCTCTTTGAATTATCAGTTTGGTTTGGCCTACTAGATTGGTTGTTCTTGCCATGGGAGAAGTGCTTAGCTTTGGGTTCAATCTTGCGGTGTCCTTTCCCAGTGACAGAAGGGGCAGCAAGGCATATATTGTATTGTTGCCATCGAGGATAACAAGATGGGGTTTTTATCATATTGCATGAAATTATCCCTCTACATCATGTCATCTTGCTTAAGGCGTTACTCTGTTTTTAACTTAATACTCTAGATGCATGCTGGATAGCGGTCGATGAGTGGAGTAATAGTAGTAGATGCAGAATCGTTTCGGTCTACTTGTCTCAGACGTGATGCCTATATACATGATCATACCTAGATATTCTCATAACTATGCTCAATTTTGTCAATTGCTCAACAGTAATTTGTTCACCCACCGTAGAATACTTATGCTCTTGAGAGAAGCCACTAGTGAAATGTATGGCCCCCGGGTCTCTTTCTCATCATATCAATCTCCATAACTTTATTATTGCTTTGCTTTTACTTTGCTTTTACTTTATTCACTTTGCATCTTTATACCAAAAATACCAAAAATATTATTTATCATCTCTATCTGATCTCACTTTCGTAAGTGGTCGTGAAGGGATTGACAACCCCTAAGCGCGTTGGTTGCATTGAGCTATTGTTTTTGTGTAGGAACGAGGGACTCGAGCGTAGCCTCCTACTGTATTGATACCTTAGTTCTCAAAAACTGAGGGAAATACTTACGCTACTTTGCTGCATCATCCCTTCCTCTTCGGGGAAATCCAACGCAGTGCTCAAGAGGTAGCAAGAAGAATTTCTGGCGCTGTTGCCGGGGAGTCTGCGCAAAAGTCAACATACCAAGTACCCATCACAATCCCTATCTCCCGCATTACATTATTTGCCATTTGCCTCTCGTTTTCCTCTCCCCCCAATTCACCCTTGCCGTTTTATTCGTCCTCTCTCTCTGTATCCTCCCTCTCTTTCTCCGTTTGCCTTTTTGTTTGCTCGTGTGTTAGTTTGTTTGCTTGTCGTTATGGCTAGTCTCTTATGTAGCAAAGTAGCGTAAGTATTTCCCTCAGTTTTTGAGAACCAAGGTATCAATACAGTAGGAGGCTACGCTCGAGTCCCTCGTTCCTTCACAAAAACAATAGCTCAACGCAACCAACGCGCTTAGGGGTTGTCAATCCCTTCACGGTCACTTACAAAAGTGAGATCTGATAGAGATGATAAATAATATTTTTGGTATTTTGGTATAAAGATGCAAAGTAAATAAACTAAAAGCAAAGTAAAAGCAAAGCAATAATAAAGTGATGGAGATTGATATGATGAGAAAGAGACCCGGGGGCCATAGGTTTCACTAGTGGCTTCTCTCAAGACCATAAGTATTCTATGGTGGGTGAACAAATTACTGTTGAGCAATTGATAGAATTGAGCATAGTTATGAGAATATCTAGGTATGATCATGTATATAGGCATCACGTCCGAGACAAGTAGACCGAAACGATTCTGCATCTACTACTATTACTCCACTCATCGACCGCTATCCAGCATGCATCTAGAGTATTAAGTTAAAAACGGAGTGACGCCTTAAGCAAGATGACATGATGTAGAGGGATAATTTCATGCAATATGATAAAAAAACCATCTTCTTATCCTCGATGGAAACAATACAATACGTGCCTTGCTGCCCCTTCTGTCACTGGGAAAGGACACCACAAGATTGAACCCAAAGCTAAACACTTCTCCCATGGAAAGAACAACCAATCTAGTAGGCCAAACCAAACTGATAATTCGAAGAGACTTGCAAAGATAACCAATCATACATAAAAGAATTCAGAGAAGATTCAAATATTATTCATAGATAGACTTGATCATAAACCCACAATTCATTGGTCTCAACAAACACACCGCAAAAAGAAGATTACATCGAATAGATCTCCACAAGAGAGGGGGAGAACATTGTATTGAGATCCAAAAGGAGAGAAGAAGTCATCTAGCTACTAGCTATGGACCCGTAGGTCTAAAGTAAACTACTCACACTTCATCGGATGGGCTTGGATGATGATGTAGAAGCCCTCCGTGATCGATGCCCCCTCCGACGGAGCTCCGGAACAGGCCCCAAGATGGGATATCGTGGATACAGAAAGTTGCGGCGGTGGAATTAGGTTTTAGGCTCCGTCGCCGATCGTTTGGGGGTACGTGGATATATATAGGAGGAAGAAGTACGTCGGTGGAGCTTCGAGGGGCCCACGAGGCAGGGGGCGCACCCTAGGGGGGCGTGCCCCTACCCTCGTGACCACCTCATGGCTTTCTTGACGGAGGGTCCAAGTCTCCTGGATCTTATCTGATGAGAAAATGACGTTTCTGAAGGTTTCATTCCGTTTGGACTCCGTTTGATATTCCTTTTCTTCGAAACCCTAAAACAGGCAAAAAACTGCAATTCTGGGCCGGGCCTCCGGTTAATAGGTTAGTCCCATAAATAATATAAAAGTGAAAAATAAAGCCCAATAATGTCTAAAACAGTAGATAATATAGCATGGAGCAATCAAAAATTATAGGTACGTTGGAGACGTATCAAGCATCCCAAGCTTAATTCCTGCTCGTCCTCAAGTAGGTAAATGATAAAAACAGAATTTTTGATGCGGAGCGCTACTTGGCATAATTTCAATGTAATTCTTCTTAATTGTGGTATGAATATTCAGATCCGGAAGATTCGAGACAAAAGTTCATATTGACATAAAAATGATAATACTTCAAGCACTAACTAAGCAATTATGTCTTCTCAAAATAACGTGGCCAAAGAAAGTTCATCCCTACAAAATCATATAGTTTAGTCATGTTTTATTTTCGTCACACAAGAATGCTATCATCATGCACAACCCCGGTGACAAGCCAAGCAATTGTTCCATACTTTAGTAATCTCAAACCTATAAACTTTCGCGCAATATATGAGCGCGAGCCAAGGACATAGCACTATGGGTGGAATAAAATATAATGAGGGGGGTTATGTGGAGAAGACAAAAAAGGAGAAAGTATCACATCAACGAGGCTAATCAATGGGCTATGGAGATGCCCACCGATTGATGTTAATGCAAGGAGTAGGGATTGCCATGCAACGGATGCACTAGAGCTATAAATGTATGAAAGCTCAACAAAAGAAACTAGTGGGTGTGCATCCAACTTGCTTGCTCACGAAGACCTAGGGCACTTGAGGAGGCCCATTGTTGGAATATACAAGCCAAGTTCTATAATGAAAAATTCCCACTAGTATATGAAAGTGATAACATGATAGACTCTCTACCATGAAGATCATGGTGCTACTTTGAAGCACAAGTGTGGTAAAAGGATAGTAACATTGTCCCTTCTCTCTTTGTGTCTCTTTTTTTTGGGCCTTCTCTTTTTTTATGGCCTTTCTCTTTTTTTGGGCCTTCTCTTTTTTATGGCCTTTCTCTTTTTTTTCCTCACTTGGGACAATGCTCTAATAATGATGATCATCACACTTCTATTTATTTACAACTCAATGATTACAACTCGATACTAGAACAAAGATGACTCTATGTGAATGCCTCCGGCGGTGTACCGGGATATGCAATGAACCAAGAGTGACATGTATGAAAGAATTATGAACAGTGGCTTTGCCACAAATACTATGTCAACTACATGATCATGCTAGGCAATATGACAATGATGAATGTGTCATGATGAACGGAATGATGGAAAGTTGCATGGCAATATATCTCGGAATGGCTATGGAAATGCCATAATAGGTATGTATGGTGGATGTTTTGAGGAAGATATAAGGAGGTTTATGTGTGAAAGAGCGTATCATATCACGGGGTTTGGATGCACCGTCGAAGTTTGCGCCAACTCTCAATGTGAGAAAGGGCAATGCACGGTACCGAAGAGGCTAGCAAGGATGGAAGGGTGAGAGTGCGTATAATCCATGGACTCAACATTAGTCATAAAGAACTCACATACTTATTGCAAAAATCTACAAGTCATCAAAAACCTCGGCACTACGCGCATGCTTCTAGGGGGATAGATTGGTAGGAAAAGACCATCGCTCGTCCCCGACCGCCACTCATAAGGAAGACAATCAAATAACACCTCATGTTCCAAATTTGTTGCATAACGTTTACCATACGTGCATGCTACGGGACTTGCAAACCTCAACACAAGTATTTCTCAATTTCACAACTACTCAACTAGCATGACTTTGATATTATTACCTCCATATCTCGAAACAATCATCAAGCATCAAACTTTTCTTAGTATTCAACACACTCATACGAAAGTTTTATTATTAATCTTGCATACCAAGCATATTAGGATTTTAACAAAATTACCATGCTAATAAGACTCTCAAAATAATCTAAGTGAAGCATGAGAGACCAATAGTTTCTATAAAACAAATCCACCACCGTGCTCTAAAATATATAAGTGAAGCACTAGAGCAAAATTATAAAGCTCAAAAGATATAAGTGAAGCACATAGAGTACTCTATCAAATTCCAAATCATGTATGGCTCTCTCAAAAGGTGTGTACAGAAAGGATGATTATGGTAGACTAATAAGCAAAGACTCAAATCATAAAAGACGCTCCAAGCAAAACACATGTCATGTGGTGAATAAAAATATAGCTCCAAGTAAAGTTATCGATAGAAGTAGATAAAAGAGGGGATGCCTTCCATGGCATCCCCAAGCTTTGGCTTTTAGGTATCCTTAGATTATCTTGCGGGTGCCATGGGCATACCCAAGCTTAGGTTCCTGCCACTTCTTGTTCCATAATCCATCAAATCTTTACCCAAAACGTGAAAACTTCACAACACAAAACTTAAAGTAGAAAATCTCGTGAGCTCCGTTAGCGAAGGAAAACAAAAGACCACTTCAAGGTACTGTAATGAACTCATTCTTTATTTATATTAGTGTTATACCTACTGTATTTCAACTTCTCTATGGATTATAAACTATTTTACTAGCCATAGATTCATCAAAATAAGCAAACAACACACGAAAAACAGAATCTGTCAAAAACAGAATAGTCTGTAGTAATCTGTAGCTAGAGCAGGATCTGGAAACCCAAAAATTCTAAAATAAATTGCTGGACGTGAGGAATTTATCTATTAATCATCTTCAAAAAGAATTAACTAAATATCACTTTCCAAATAAAAATGACAGCAGTTCTCGTGAGTGCTAAAGTTTCTGTTTTTTACAGCAAGTTCAGTCAAGACTTTCCTCAAGTCTTCCCAACGGTTCTACTTGGCACAAACACTAATTAAACACAAAAAACACAACCAAAACAGAGGCTAAATAATTTATTTATTAAATAACAGCAAGGAAAAATATTGGGTTGTCTCCCAACAAGCGCTTTTCTTTAAAGCCCTGTTTAGCTAGGCATTGATAATTTTAATGATGCTCACATGAAAGACAAGAATTGAAGCACAAAGAGAGCATCATAAAACATGTGACAAATACATCTAAGTCTAATATACTTCCTATCCATGGGCATCTTATAGGAAAACAAATTATCATGGCAAGCAAAAACTAGCATATGGAAGGAAGCGGAAAGAAACAATAGCAATCTCAACATAACGAGAGGTAATTTAGTAACATGAGAATTTCTACCACCATATTTTCCTCTCTCATAATAATTGTATGTGGGATCATAAGCAAATTCAACAAAATAGCTATCACATAAAATATTTTCAACACGATTCACATACATGCAAAGTTGACACTCTTCCAAAATAGTGGGATTAACATTAACTAAAGTTATGACTTCTCCAAACCCACTTTCAATAATATTGCAAACACTATTATCAATCTCATATTCATCATGGGGCTTAAATAAATTTTCAATATCATAAGAAGAATCACCCCAATCATGATCATTACAACAAGTAGTAGACATAGCAAAACTAGCATCCCCAAGCTTAGGGTTTTGCATATTATTAGCATAATTGACATCAAGAGAATTTATAGTAAAATCATTGCAATCATTCTTTTTATTCAAAGATCTATCGTGAATCGCTTCATAAAGTAATTTATCACACTTTTCAGATTTGCGAATTTCAAGCAAAACTTCATAAAGATAATCTAGTGCACAAAACTCACTAGCAATTGGTTCATCATAATTGGATCTCTTAAAAAGATAAGAAAGTGGATGAGGATCCATAGATCTTAGGTTATTTGTTTAGTAATAAATAAACAACTATTCCAACCATACGAGTAAACAAGAAACAGGCAAAAAGAGGCAAATAAAGAAAGAGAGGGAGGATGGAGAGAGAGAGGGCGAATAAAACGGCAAGGGTGAAGTGGTGGAGAGGAAAACGAGAGGCAAATGACAAATAATGTAATGTGGGAGATAGGGATTGTGATGGGTACTTGGTATGTTGACTTTTGCGCAGACTCCCCGGCAACGGCGCCAGAAATTCTTCTTGCTACCTCTTGAGCACTGCGTTGGATTTCTCCAAAGAGGAAGAGATGATGCAACAAAGTAGCGTAAGTATTTCCCTTAGTTTTTAAGAACCAAGGTATCAATCCAGTAGGAGGCTACGCTCGAGTCCCTCGTACCTACACAAAAACAATAGCTCAACGCAACCAACGTGCTTGGGGGTTGTCAATCCATTCACGGTCACTTAAGAAAGTGAGATTCGATAGAGATGATAAATAATATTTTTGGTATTTTTGGTCTAAAGATGCAAAGTAAATAAAGTAAAAGCAAAGTAAAAGCAAAGCAATAATAAAGTGATGGAGATTGATATGATGAGAAAGAGACCCGGGGGTCATAGGTTTCACTAGTGGCTTCTCTCAAGAGCATAAGTATTCTATGGTGGGTGAACAAATTACTGTTGAACAATTGACAGAATTGAGCATAGTTATGAGAATATCTACGTATGATCATGTATATAGGCATCATGTCCGAGACAAGTAGACTGAAACGATTCTGCATCTACTACTATTACTCCACTCATCGACCGCTATCCAACATGCATCTAGAGTATTAAGTTAAAAACAGAGTAACGCCTTAAGCAAGATGACATGATGTAGAGGGATAATTTCATGCAATATGATAAAAAACATCTTGTTATCCTCGATGGCAACAATACAATACGTGCCTTGCTGCCCCTTCTATCACTGGGAAAGGACACCGCAAGATTGAACCCAAAGCTAAACACTTCTCCCATGGAAAGAACAACCAATCTAGTAGGCCAAACCAAACTGATAATTCGAAGAGACTTGCAAAGATAACCAATCATACATAAAAGAATTCAGAGAAGATTCAAATATTATTCATAGATAGACTTGATCATAAACCCACAATTCATCGGTCTCAACAAACACGCCGCAAAAAGAAGATTACATCGAATAGATCTCCACAAGAGAGGGGGAGAACATTGTATTGAGATCCAAAAAGAGAGAAGAAGCCATCTAGCTACTAGCTATGGACCCGTAGGTCTGAAGTAAACTACTCACACTTCATCGGAGGGCTTGGATGATGATGTGCCCGCTCCAGCGGAGCTCTGGAACAGGCCCCAAAATGCGATCTCATGGATACAGAAAGTTGCGGCGGTGGAACTAGGTTTTTGGCTCCGTCCCCGGTCGTTTGGGGGTACGTGGATATATATAGGAGGAAGAAGTACGTCGGTGGAGCGCTTCGAGGGGCCCACGAGGTAGGGGCGCGCCCTAGGGGGGCGCCCCCTACCCTCGTGACCACCTCGTGGCTTCCTTGACGGAGGGTCCAAGTCTCCTCGATCTTATCTGATGATAAAATCACGTTTCCGAAGGTTTCATTCCATTTGGAATCCGTTTGATATTCCTTTTCTTCGAAACCCTAAAGCAGGCAAAAAACAACAATTCTGGGCTGGGCCTCCGGTAAATAGGTTAGTCCCAAAAATAATATAAAAATGGAAAATAAAGCCCAATAATGTCTAAAACAGTAGATAATATAGCATGGAGCAATCAAAAATTATAGATACGTTGGAGACGTATCACCGAGCTCCTTAGCGAACGCAAGACAACCAAAGACCCGCAAATGGGAGACCGCCGGCTTCCGCCCATGCCAGGCCTCGTACGGTGTCCTGCCGTCGAGTGCCTTAGTAGGCGAGTGGTTGAGGATGTAGACGGCCGTCAGCACCGCCTCTCCCCAGAAAACAGCCGGCATCCCTCTCTGCTTGAGGAGATCTCGAGCCATCCCCACGACCGTCTGGTTGCGCCGCTCGACGACTCCGTTTTGCTGCGGGCTGTACGGCGCGGAGTAGTGGCGCTGGATGCCCTCATCGGCGCAGTACGACGCGAATTCAGCCGTCGTTGTCAGTGCGCAACACGCACAATTTGCGGCCGCTCTCCGCCTCCACACAAACCTGCGCGCGCCTGATGGCGTCCGCCGCTTCTCCCTTGCTACCGAGAATCATCGCCCACATGTAGCGAGAGAGATCGTTAATGAGCAGCAGGAAGTAGCGTCAACCTCCTGGTGTGGCTGGCGTCACCAGGCCGCACAAATCTCCGTGCACGAGCTCCAGCTTCTCCTTGGCCCGAAAACTCGCCTGTTGGGGAAAGGGGAGTCGTCTCTGCTTCGTCAGTACGCAGATGTCGCAGAACTGCTCCACATGGTCGAGGTATGGCAGGCCTCGTACCATCTCCTTGGCACTTAGACGCTTCAGAGCCTCAAAATGAAGGTGCCCAAAGCGCTCATGCCATTGCCACGCCTCGTCGTCCCGACGGACAGCGAGACAGAGCGGTTGTGCCACCTGCACATCAAGGACGTAAAGTCGATTTTCACCTCTGGGTACCTTGGCGAGAAGGCGACCCTGGCGATCCCAGATGCGTAGGACCCCATGCTCAATCAGCACGCGTGAGCCGTTCTCATCCAGCTGTCCCAAGCTAATGATGGAGTTCCTTAGCGCGGGGATGTAGTAGACACCGGTGAGCAGTCGGTGCTCTCCCGTCTTGGTGGTGAAGATGACGGAGCCGATGCCCTTAATTTCCACTGCGGAGGCATCCCCAAACTTGACGGAGCCTCGCGCATCGGAGTCAAGCTCGGCGAAGAATTCCCTTCGACCGGTCATGTGGTAGGTGGCGCCGGTGTCGAGGCACCACCCCGTAGTCTTGTCTTTCCCGAAGCCATCTCCGAGAAGAGCGTGTGCTTTTGGCTCATCAAGGTGGATGAGAGCTTTTGCGACTGGTGTCGCTGAAGATAGCTCAATGCTTGCATGCGCCATGAACAGAGCCATCTCCTCCTCCTTCGCCTGTGCGACGTGAGCCTGGCCTTGTCGTGGTTGCTGACACTCATTGGCCCAATGGCCAAACCGGCCACAGTTGTGGAAACTGTTGTCTTGTGCCGGCTTGGGCTTGCCAGCGGCGCCGTCCTTGGTGCCTCCGCGGGCGTCACCTTCGGCATGTGCTTGTGCCCTGCCCGGGGGGCCTCTTCGCGTCTTACGCTGCTTGCCACGCTTGCGGCCGCCCGTCATGGAAGAAGGCTCCCCCTTCTTCCTGTCACCAAGGCTGGCATCCCACGGCTCCCGAGTTAGGAGCAGCTTCCCGCCGGTGGTGATGGGCCCCGAGGAAGGTTGTGGCTCGTCGGTGTCGACGACCTTGAGGCTACCTATCGCCTCCTCGATTGTCATCGTGGAGAGGTCCAGCAAAGACTCGATCGACCGAGCCATCTGCTTGTACTTCTCGGGGATGCACCAAAAAAGCTTCCCAACAGCTCTCTCCTCGGTGTAGTTGGCATCACCAAACTTCACCAACTTCCGCAGCAGAGTGTTGAGACGGAGAGCAAAGTCATCAACGTCCTCACCTGGCTTGGAACCCAGGCTCTCCCACTCCTTGCGAAGTGCCTGCAGAGTGGACTTGCGAGCGCGGTCGCTGCCGATGCGTGCCGCGGCGATGGCATCCCAAGCTTCCTTGGCAGTCCGCTTGCTGGAAAGCGAGAGCTGCATCTCGGGCGGGGACTGCGGTGATGAGGGCGTCCAGCTCCCGTCGGTCCTCTTGGTGGTCAACATTGCTGTCCTGGACTGCCTCCCACATGCGCTGCACCTGGAGCCTGATCTTCATGATCCCGGCCCACTCGACGTAGTTGGTTTTAGTGAGGGTAGGCCACCCAGCACTGGGACCAACATCCCCGACCACAGTCCAGACCTTGTAGAGGCTGCGGTCCTGGTCGTTGCAGCCGTCGTCGCGGTGCGCACCTCCACCTGGAGCGCGGGCGTGCTCGGCTGCCCACTGCGCCATCCGCTCTTGCGCCACTTTGGCGTGGTCTGCGTCAACACCGTCGTCCGCAGGCGCGGAGCTATTGGAGCTGCCGGAGCCGCCGCGGAGTGCCTTGGCATCCGTCGTAGCCTCACGTGATGCGTCTGCTGCTGCTGCTGCTTCTACCTCCGCCCTGGCTGCTTCTACCTCCGCTCTGGCCACTGCCAGCTCCGCTGCAACCAGCCTCGACACCCTTGCTGCCGCAGCAGCTGTTGCTACAGCTGCTCGCTCACGCTCCTCTGCCACGGCGCGCTCGGCCTCCTGCCGGCGTCGTATGCTCGAGGTAGCAGTGTGCTAAGAACGACCTGCAGACATGGCTCGCTGCAGGGGGTTGTTGCGTGAAGAGGAGGCTATTGAAGACGAACTGCTGCTCGACAGTCCGAAGGGAGGAAGGTAACCAGAGGCAGACGGAGCAGCTGTTGCTACCGACTTAGGCTGCTCACATGAAATGCTCAGGGTACAAGTTAACGAGGCTCTGATACCACTTGTTAGACCTTTGAATCTGAGCATTGATAGTTGTGGATGACACTAGGAGAGTTGGGACAATTTTCGTTAGTTTATTTCTCACACAATGCCATGCCAACCTGAGGGGTTAGGGATACATACTTATAGGCTGCTAGCCAGCCAAGCATATGCTGAGATGCTGCTAAGATGCCAATCTAAGATGTTAATCTAAGATATTATCCTAACTGCCAGTCTTTGATAGTCAGGAACTCTATCCTAACTGCCACAAGGACCATGTGTTGCAGCCCCACAGTGACCCTAGTACACAGACTTATCCATCAAATACAACCACAAAGAATACACATCCTACCTCTGCATAATTAGGATACACACGACTATGAGATAAACTAAAGTAATCCTTCAAACTTTTTGAAATGATGTGTCAGAGTTAGACGAAACCTAAGGCCGCTACACAGTCCGAGAACAAAAGAAGATGCAAGATAGGACTAGGGAGAACGCTCTAAGCTTGATACCAGCTCGCACCGCTCAGTGGGACGCGAGACAAAGGGGAACTTCAGTTCAAGATCAAGGTGAGAGTATCAAGCTTGTCATCACCTGCAACTGCAAATGTCTCTTTGTCGTTCCCGGTCATAGTGACACACTGCCACCGCCTGTGGTCAGCTGGGCTGCGTTTGCGGCGTCCGGCCGGGTTCAGTGGTGGCGGAGCCAGAAGCGTTTTATAGTGTGCGTCATGGTTTCAAAATTTTCTTCCTTTTTAGTATAATTTTCTGCAGTGTCATGTTTCTCATTTCTAGAATGTACTGGTAACAATTTGGCCTCAATGCCACGGCATGCTTTATTAATTAAGCATTGAAATGCCGTAACCTTAACGAGGAACTCCAGTTCCTTCGTCTTAAATAATAAACAGAGTAAAAGAAAGAGAAAAAATAGTTTGATATGGTGGTATACATGTGTATTTTTTTTAGATTTTCTTGAAACTGAAAATTTTGATTTTTTTTCCCTTTTTTTAATAAAAAATTGGCCTCCAAATTGCCCTACTCCTCAAGGCGGCGTTATACAAATTTCCATGTAACAAGTCTACTACTTCTGTCTATTAGACCCTATCTTTCTTTAGTTAAATTTTGAACATAAATTTAACTAAAAAAACTATATGTCACAAAAATTATAACGTGCAAAATCTCTTTCATATACAAATCTATCTAATTGTATTATTTGACCCAAAATTCGTAAACCCAGATGGAGGAAGTACTCAGTAAAAGCTTTTAACTCCTTGCTCCATTTTCTGTTGTTTGTTTCATCATCACTTTTTTTTCTTCTTCTTACAACGTTTTTTCTACTCATTGCCTACTTGAAATTCAAAATTGACAAGTATTTCCATCTTGTTTCTAAAAAATTCAATCTGACGTAATTTGTTTTATTAACGAATAAAACAGTTCGTTTCTCAAACAACATGTAATACAACCCTGAAGTAGGATGATGTATTCTCTCGTAAAGGAAATTAATTAATACATAGACCATACAGAAACGAGAGAACATCAGATGTTAAACAGAACTGGCATTGTCAATTTGTCACCAACGTGTTTATACACCAAGTCACAAGTCATGGCGAGTTTATTATTTGTATTGGACTATACAACAACAGTGTTTGGTATTTCCCCATCTCTATTGTTCCATACTTCCATTTACATCAAAGCAGTGCCACGAGGGCATCAAGATACAAAAGGATTGGCATATATTTACAAAAGGTCCAGCAAAGCCAAGTACAGATGTTTGCATCCTATAAGTTCAGTTATTTGTACCCACCAAACTGACCTGGAGACGAAATACCTCATGGACAGCACCACGGTTGAGAATGACTAGAACTTTTGCCCCGTCGTCGCTGGTGAGCCAACTCAGTGAGTTTTTGTACGACTCATAGTCATCAGGCAACCTAAAACCATAGAACCATCGACCAAGCTTGAGCAAGCTCACACACACCTTCCTTTCTGCTACCTGGCAGGCTTGAAGTGCTTTATCCACCTCATTGGGCTGCAAGAATAATTGCATGTCAAATCCGCATTTTAGGAGCATATATCCAAACTTGGTCAGATTACTCAAGCAAGAACATATGTTGTGAAGCAAAATAAAACTTCACAAGGCTTGACAATTATATTGTCCAAAGCTTTCTGATGTTACCAATCATATATTATCTGAAGTAGTAAAGTGTTCTCTTGAGGTATGTCATAGTACGTTTACCAAACATGGCATGCCTGTGCAAAGGGACTACCCATTTGTCCTTACGGTGTGCATAGTCTGCTATTAAACACCTGAAGTGCTTCAAGCTAACATAAGCTTCCAGAACAAAACTTGACCTTGTTTGAGGAAAAAGACATAATGAAGCTTGACCTCAGTGCAACAGAGTGTGACACGCTGAACCTAACAATGGTGAATTTTGGAGGAAAGATGAGATCAAAGATTCGAGGGGACTAATAAAGTTTGTTTACATCTGAATGATATAGCTCTCTATACCAGGTAATAGGTAATGGTATTTCAAGAACAACAGTGAAAAATGGTTCCAACAACTTTCTATAGCAAAAAAAAAAAAGTAGTATAAACTTATTGGGTCACAGAGAGCATGTATCATAAGAAGAGCTCAACAAGAACATCAGGAATCATAACTCACCAGTATATGCAAATATGCAATGGAGTAATGCAATCCAATAAGATTTATTATCGCACTGCGATTTCTTGAAAGCAAGAAAAACTGGACATTGACGAAGCCTATATCCTTCATCAATGCCAAATCAGACATAGCTTTCAAATAACATTCAGCTTCAAGCGAACCGTTATGCGTGCTGCTCTCCACAAATTCAACCACTCTAGAGATAGCCACAGAAGTTCTTCCATGGTTGTTGATGTAGAGAGCTTTCCATCCCTACAGTACAAGTTACACCAAAAAGCAAGGTTAATCTGTTATGCTTTGGGCAGCAAGGAATAGGTGAATGTGACGAGAAATACAATCTGGAATGGATTAAATAGTTCTTCAAGTTCATTTTATACAACAGACAAGTGAAGACCTCACAAATAATATAGGTACCATTCTGGTCCTACACCTATGAAGAACACTACATTTTAAACTGATCCGAGACATTTTAAACAGTTCTGCATAATATTCTGGCTAAGAGACCCCTCTTTTTTTCTTTTTTTTCTTTTTTTTTGCGAACTGGCTAAGAGGCCTCATGAAGGGAAGGAAAACCTGGGGTGCCTATTGGCTCTACACAAAAATTGGACCTTAGACTGAACTAGAACCCAAGTTCAAGTGCGTCTTTCCTCTACAAAAGCGAAGACATATTTTAGTAAGAAACTCATGAATTGTCCTAGTATCCGAGACTTATTTGTGAGGTCTTCACTTGTCTGTTGTATGGTATCGCGACAAAATAATTCCTAGTTGACGTACGACAGTGAAATTAGCTTCACATCAGTTTCTGCACAGAATCTAGCATGACACACCGACTTTAGTAGCATAGCAAACAACACTGCAGGGTGTGAAAGCCCTGAATAAGTATTAAACTGAACTTGAAGAAGCAAACACTAAATGAAAACAGTACCAACTACCAAGTGCCAAAAGCTACATCAGATTTGTTACTTATATGAACTATCATAGTTGTTCAATCTAGTATGCAGGCCACATGAACTGTGAACCCAAGAGAAAAATCTGTTGGGGGAAATGGACATGAGAGCTGTATTCTGCTCTCTGCAGTCTGTACCCACCTGCGCACGGGAAGCCCCTGCCCCTCCGGCCGCCATAGCGGCCGCGGTGGCCGGCCAGCGGCGGCGGAAGAGGCCCTCCCACACGAAGTTGGCGTCGCAGGCGCGGCGCCAGGACCGGGAGCACCCGCCGAGAGCGCACACGTCGGCCTCCTGAGCACGGCTCGAGCCAGTCAACGAGCGAGCCACATACATGCTTCAGCGAGCTACGCGTATACAGAGGAACGGTGAGAGAGAGGCGCACCTGGAGGCGGGACGCGACGGCGATGGCTATGTCGTCGGGAAGGTCGTCCCACCTCCCCTCCGGCGAGGACGGCGACGGCGAGAGCCCCATTCCGATTCCCCTCCCCTCTGCTCCGATTCTGCAGTGTCAAGCTAACGTAACTGCTTTGTGTCGGGGAAGCGGCGGGACTCGGATCATTTGCGGCCGCGCGATCGGGCCACGTCAGGGCCACGTGGAGGAAGGGCCTGGGTCGCACGCGTACCCCGGGGATTCTTTGTGGCGGATCCGTCTCGGGTCGCACCTCTCCCCCTCCTCAATCAATTCCCGACGGCGACCGAGGTGGACCAGCACGCCACGAGCGTAACCAGCACCTAATCAAATTAAAACGCCCCTAGTAGTAGTAAAAAAAATTCAAAAAATAACGTGCCGTGTTAGGAGACCGCGGATTATTTTACTCTACTCCGTATTTTATTTTATTTACCGCCCCCTTCAACTTTTTGCCATATATACGTATTTTCTTTCGTACTTTCGCTTGCCCTGCACTTCTCCTACTCCGAATATTTCTCTCTCGCAGGCCCGACGCGACGCGACCCCCTCCCCTCCCTAATCATTGATTGATTGCCCCTCGCTCGACCGGGCCGAGGTTTCTCCCGCCGGCGAGGAGCGGGCCCGCTCGCGCGCAGACAGAATCCGGTCTGAAGGGCGGTTTTGCTCGGCTCCGGCTCGGTGTGTTTGGTGGATCGAGGGGATGGAGCGGCGGCGGTGGCTGCAGGCCGCGGTTCTAATGTGCTTGCTGCTGCTTTGCTCCGGGAGAGGTACGGCTGCTCGCTTTTCTCTCGCCCTGACTGTAGTTTCTACATGTGCTGCGAACCTGCCCTGCTTGCCGGTTAGTCTTGCCTCGGGTCAGGGCAATGTTGTGGCTATGTTCATGAGTCGATTAGGAGCTACAACGCCATTATTAACCAGCAGTTGTCTGGTCACTAGTTCACCACATGTTGTTTGATACTTTGATTGACTCCTGTTATGTGCTCAAACTCCAAAAAACTTATATGCTTGTGCACACCTTGTCATCCTCTGCAATGATTCTTAGCCTAGCTACTCGGTTCTATACCGTGTCATGATCGATTACTCAACGCATTCTTGTATTCTCATGTTGGTCCTGTTTTCTTCATTCAGAACTTAAGAACAAAAGACAAGCGCCAGCATATAATTCCACTCTCGCCAAGACGCTTGCAGAGTATACTTCAGCAGTAAGTTTGCCTGTCATCTTGTCTTCTTCATCGTCCAATTCAGATTTCTAGTGTAATATCTATCCAGTAGTAATGGGTTTAAACATTGCTGCTGTTTTTTACAGGTTTATACTAATGACCTGTCACAGTTATTCACCTGGACCTGTGAAAAATGTGGTGACTTAACGGAGGTATTCTTCCTCTTCTCTTATGCATGATTTTTTAAAGAAAGGGCAAGAAGATGGTTTTGTTCAAGATTTATCATTATTCATATGTAGTTTGGTGTGGTTGACTGATTAGGTTTGTTTTATGCCGCAGGGGTTCGAGGTGATCGAGCTGATTATTGATGTGAAAAATTGCTTGGAGGTTATCCCTCTATCCATGATCTTTCTTTTTTACCTTGAATATACTCTTCTTTCACATTGATGTTGATAGTTTTGATGAGCCAGGCATATGTCGGTTTTGCAAGTGACATGAATGCTGTTGTAGTTGCATTCAGAGGGACTCAGGAGAACAGGTTCTTCTTCTATATCTTTTCCTTATTAGTGGTTATTACTTATTATAAAGGCTGCTTTGGAATGTATTATTCAGTAAGCATATAACATCAGAAACAATGAATTATTTCTAACATGTGAGGTATCTTAAATTGATACCTGAAGTCTTGCTCAATCAGATAAATCTGACATAGTTCACATCCTGCTATTTTTATGTAAATAATGTTTCTCCTCCATTCTCTCAGCATCCAGAATTGGATTGAGGACTTATTTTGGAAACAACTTGATTTTGACTATCCAGGCATGACTGAAGCAAAGGTCAGCATGGCTAAAGTTTTTGTGATGAAAATGCTGGTTCATGCACTGTATTAATGTTGGTGATCTATCTGTTTATAGGTGCACAGTGGGTTTTATTCTGCATATCATAATACAACATTGCGTGATGGAGTCATCAATGGCATCCAGAAGACCAGGGAAGCATATGGCAATATTCCCATCATGGTGACAGGACATTCCATGGGAGGGGCCATGGCTTCGTTTTGTGCCCTTGATCTAATTGTGGGTGCTAATATTTGTCTGAAGAAGATATGCTTTCATTTATTTAGAAGTTTATCTACTTTTCATGAATTCATCCTCCTGCTAAATTCTACTACAAGCTGTCCTTTTTGAATGGAATAGGGTGCATTGTTGGGGATTCCATTCCTCCTCTGTTCTTAGTTTTAATCAATTCATTCATCTGTATAAAATGCATTGAAAGAACTTCTAACATCACTAAAATCAATACTACATAATTAGTGCACAATTCTCAGACTGAACTCTCTTTACATTTGATAGACTAGTTATTACTAATATTTTGTTGGGGATCACAGCAAGTGTCAGCCGATCAAGAACCTCAGTGATAGTATAATCTGATTTCTGTGCTTGTTCTTCTAAATACAAAAATCTTAGACGTGGCAGATGTAACTATCTTTGTTCATGTGTGGACAGTACACCTTCTGTATATTTGAACAGTTGCATCAAGCATAAGTAATACTAGCGTCTGTTTTTGTCATCCTGAAAAGTAAGACATTCTTCTGATTTTAGCCACCATGGTAACACATATTTCTGTGTTCTTGTAGGTCAACTATGGGTTAAAGGACGTGACCCTGCTGACATTTGGGCAACCTCGGATTGGTAATGCTGTGTTTGCTTCCCACTTTAAGAAATACTTGCCAAATGCAATTCGAGTTACCAACGCACATGATATTGTGCCTCATCTACCCCCGTACTACCAGTACTTCCCACAGAAAACCTACCATCATTTCCCACGAGAGGTATACATCGTTCTGTCTCACTTCCACCTTTGCTAATAACTAAAACTCTAGACTTACACCTGATGTTTATGCTTTTCTGGGAGATGTGGTGAAAATTATCCGTCATTTAACCGTCTCCTGTCCATTTTCTGGCGCATTTCACATATATTTTCAGGTATGGGTTCATAATATTGGACTCGATAGCCTAGTATACCCGATCGAGCAAATCTGTGACGATTCTGGTGAAGACCCCACTTGCAGCAGGTCCTTCCCGCTCTCACGTTTTAACATTCTGTCCTTAGTGAACTCTTTGCCAGCTGATGTTCTTTCACCCTAACATTGCTTTTCTGATCAGGTCCGTGAGTGGAAATAGCGTGCAAGACCATATCCACTATCTTGGCATTAGCATGCATTCTGATTCGCGCGGATCATGCAGGATCGTCACGGATGACAATATGCTCAGGCACAAAGTTGACACTGTAGACGGTGCTATTGTCTTCTCGAAGCAGCCTGGTTTATCAGTTGATCAGCTACTCAGTACACAGTAAACAAGCTCAAGATTACATGGATTTATTTTGATGGTTCTTTTTTTTTCCAAAGTACAATATTCTTGTTGGCAATCAAAGCACTATCTCATGTATATATACGCGCGTGATCCTGGCTGGATTAAATTGTCCTAGCTGAGGGTGTATTTCTGAAGTGTACAAACATATTTATGCTGATTAATTTGTTCATATTCTTGTATATAATTTAATTTGTTTAAGCATGGTGGTTGCTTTCATTATGTATGGTGAAGTGCACAGGTCAGTTTGTGGTATCAATGTTTTCAAAAATGTTGAGGATGTCTGTACACAATGGTTTTTGACATTCCTCCCATCAAATGCTTTGTTTTACAATTGCCTGGTTTTGATATTCAAGTTAGACTATTAAACTTTACAAGGATGTGGTAAAAATTTAAAAATCTGCACAACTATAGTACATACATTCCATTGGATATGGAAATCAAGTGTCTCCCTAAATAGAAATTCTTTTTTTGGCTTCTCCTTTAAGACAGACTGAACACAAGGGGTTTACTAATCAGAAATAATTTCTATGTCAGAAAATAACAGATGTGTTTATGTGTGATGATGAACCTAATGAAGATTACATCCACCTTTTCTTTTTATGTGACTTTAGTCGGAACTTCTGGATTGCACTTGGTTTTTAATGGAATGCCATAGTTGATATGCTGATGGAAGCCAAAAATAGAAGGACCCTGATAAGTGGCACACATGTGGCACGAACACATGACAACTCCGAACTTTTTTATGACAAGTTTAGTAACACGATGATGGCAACTTCCTTTTTGGGTGGCAATTTTCAGTTTTTTGGAGGCTTATTTTTTCTTTTTGGACGGCAACTTCAGTTGTAAAAAATGTTAGGGTTGGAGTGCTTCGTGTCACAGGTGTAACACTTACCATTTAGAAAATAGAATGCCAATTCCATGTTTCAAAGAGTGCCTGATCACTGGATGTTGGAGCATATGGAAGCAGAGAAATAGTACAAATTTGACCACAAGCAAAGAAATCTAGAATACTGTATCAGTAGCTTCGGGGAACATTTTGCTATGGTAATCAAGAAAGGCTTAAGGAGGGTATGCAATCATGGTGATTATTTGTAGACAGCATTTGTAAGATTCATACATACATGATAATTCATAAATATTCATGTACTGCTATCATGTTCCACCATAGAAATATGAATCCTATTACCGGGTGTAGTTACACTCATTTCTCGTATACTACCATATGATAGTATATACTATACTTTATTATTTTTAGTATGTTCATATACTATATCTAAGATACTTCAAAGCGAGTTATATGAAAAAATTACAAGTGAGCTCATAGTTTTATTGTATTTATGAAATACGTACATATTTGTACGTGAAATGAAGTATACACAAAATATAGTACATACTATCAAAAAAGTAGAATATATACTATCTAAATATACTACTCCCTCTGTCCCAAAATAAATGAGTCAAAATCGAGTTATTATTTTGAGACGAAGGAAGTATATAATACGCACGAAATAAAAATGGGAGTAACTACACTCGGTAGTAGGAAAAATTTGTCCTATATACAACAACAACGACAACAACAACGACAACAACCAACAACAACGACAACAACGACGACAACAACAATGACGACGACAACAACAACAACCAACAACAACAACAACAACAACAACAACAACAACAACAACAACAACAACAACAACGACGACGACGACGACGAAGACGACGACGACGACAACAACAACAACAACAACTATTACAACAACAAGTACAACAACAACTACTATATCTAAGATACTTCAAAGCGAGTTATATGAAAAAATTAAAAGTGAGCTCATAATTTTATTGTATTTATGAAATACGTACATATTTGTACGTGAAATGAAGTATACACAAAATATGGTACATACTATCAAAAAAGTAGAATATGTACTATCTAAACATTCTTATATACTACTCCCTCTGTCCCAAAATAAGTGAGTCAAAGTCGAGTTACTTATTTTAAGACGAAGGGAGTATATAATACGCACAAAATAAAAATGGGAATAACTACACTCGGTAGTAGGAAAAATTTGTCCTATATACAACAACAACAACAACGACAACAACGATGACGACAACAACGACGACGACAACAACAACAACAACAACCAACAACGACGACGCCAACAACGACGACAACAACAACAACAACCAACCAACAACAACCAACAACAACAACAACAACAACAACAACAACCAACA
>NC_041380.1:432520278-432569001 GCF_002162155.2 Triticum dicoccoides
ACTACAACAATGACAACGACAACAACAACAACCACAACCACAACAACAACAACAACAACAACAACAACCAACAACAACAACAACAACCAACAACCACAACAACAACAACAACAACAACAACAACAACAACAACAACAACAACAACAACAACCAACGACGACGACAACAACCACAACAACAACAACTCTGAACATCCCCTTTGTTCTTGAAGATTGGTACTAATATATCCGTCTCCATTCTTCTGGCATCTTGTTTACCCGAAAAATGAGGTTGAAAAGCTTTGTTAGCCATACTATCGCTATATCCCCGAGGCTTTTCCACACCTCAATGGGGATACAATCAAGGCCCATCGCCTTGCCTCCTTTCATTCTTTTTAAAGCCTTCTTGACCTTAGACTCCTGGATTCGCCGCACAAAAGGCATGTTGGTCTCATCAAAGGAGTCGTCCAGTTCAACAGTAGAACTCTTATTCTCTCCATTGAACAACTTGTCGAAGTACTCCTGCCATCTATACTTAATCTCCTCGTCCTTCACCAAGAATTGGTCTGCTCCGTCCTTAATGCCTTTGACTTGGCCAATATCCCTCGTCTTTCTCTCTCGGATCTTGACCATCTTATAGATGTCCCTTTTCGCCTTCCTTTGTGCCTAACCGTTGGTAGTGGTCCTCATATGCCTGACCCCTTACTTCACTAACAGCTCGCTTTTCGGCCTTCTTCGCATCTTGTACTTCTCTATGTTGCCTGCACTCCTATCCAGGTATAGGCGTCTGAAGCAATATTTCTTCTCTTTAATCGCCTTCTGGACATCATCATTCCGCCACCAGGTATCCTTATCTTCGCTTCTTCTTCCCCTAGGCACTCCAAACTCCTCCAAGGACACCTTACGAATGCAAGTCGCTATCTTCATCCACACATTGTTCGCATCCCCTCCTTCCACCCAAGGGCCCTCCTTAATGACCCTCTCTTTGAACGCCTAAACTACCTCCCCCTTGAGCTTCCACCACTTCGTTCTAGCGACTTTGGCACGGTTATCCCACTGGACACGAATCCAAAAGCGGAAGTCAGCAACCACCAGCTTGTGCTGAGGTACAACACTCTCTCCAGGTATCACCTTACAGTCTAGGCTCGCACGCCTATCTTCTCTTCTTGAGAGGATGAAATCAATCTGGCTAGAATGTTGGCCACTACTAAAAGTCACCAGATGTGATTCTCTCTTTCTAAAGAGGGTGCTAGCTACAATCATGTCGTAGGCTAGAGCAATCGTGTTAGATGTACCCACGTGGCCATTGAGGTCTCCTCCTATGAAGAGCTTCTCGCCAATCGGTATACTCCTAACCATGTCTTCCATGCCTTTCTAGAACTCCCTCTTGGTGTTTTCATCGTGGCCTACTTGCGGGGCCTACGCGCTGATAACACGCACGCCCACATACACACACACACAGTTGATAAAATTTGTCTAAAATGGTTGTGTACTCCTGGGAGTACGTACTCCCACTCCTCATACACTACATAGATGAATATTTTATACCTTATTATTTTTTCTAATATACTTCATTAATAATTACTAGATACCCCAAAATGAATTTCATGAAGAGAAAAATCATGTGTCTCATATTTTTGAACAGTTACGTATATACTGATTTGTTTGTACGTGAAAAAAGTATATACAAAAAGTACGCCGCAATGATATATACATACTCTCAGGAGTACAGAAAATTAATCCTATATATAATCACACGATATCCAAAGTTTCCATAAACATGAGACGAACATCGAGGTTCACATCCAAGTACACATACATGACATACATCATATCCAGGTTCACATATACATCATGAGCAGCACAAAAGTGACTTTAACTGAAAGAAATTAGATGATGTTCACAAGCTGAGCCTTCTTTTGCCTCTTGTGCTAATTGTAGGGCTGTCCAAGGTTTACTTGGCTTCTCTTGCCCATTGCAGGGTTGTCAAATGACATCATAGGAATGTTTTCATCCTTTTTAGCAAGCACTATCTTTTCCCTTTTGGCCCTTGCCTTCACAGCATAGTCTGCTTGCTCCGTAGGAACATGAATAGGCTCAAGAATGAGCTCAGGTTTATTAGATCCAGTTCTTGATCTACATTTGTCCATGGATGGTAGGCGGTAGCAATAATTTTAGAGCAAATAACAACATTAACCATGCATAATATTCAGAACTCGCAAAGCTCACCTTTTACCCTCTTTTCCTTTTTTTTTTCTTATTTGTAGTCTCCAACCTTTGGCTATGGATTAGGTCAATACATATAAATCGAAATTAATTTTCATTTGGCACAAATCAATCTCGGTTTTCATTTCGCACAAGTGGAATTGCTAACCTTGATAGAAAACACATAGCGGTTGTCGGTGCCTCATCCTCTCTTGACACAATGGATGACTCGGGTAGTGTTTCTCCTCTTCTTTGGTGGTTCTCTACATGAGCAATTTTTTTAACATGTATGGTTGAGTACAAAACACTAATGCCCGAAAGTATAAGAAATTAGAAAACAAGTTGATTAACTCACAACCATCATAGTAGCAATGTCATCTGGGTTACCCTTCTTGAAATTGCGCCAATGGTGTCTCCTTACAATTTTGTTGAGGTCATGGGACGAGGCACATGATATACATGCAGTCAACAGTAAATAAAGTATATGTTCTCACCTTCCATTTTAACTAAAGTCCGAGCAAACCAGTATTAGATGCATCCATTTGAGGAAGAAGCTTGAGACAAGCTTTTTGGGACGGAGGAAGTATTTTTTAAGAGCATGCACAGTGGTTTATAAGACAATAAAACAGTGTACAATGGGCATAATGCAATAAGAAAGTATACAATGTGCATAAAAAACATCTTCCTCTTGGTTCTCACTCCTTTGTTTCGCACTTAGTAACTAAATACCTCTAAATATGTGGTTCTCGTTTTTAGCCCACAACCGTACGAGGTGACCATTTCGTCGTTTTGTATTACCCATGTAGCAGCTCAATTTTAGCCGCTCCCAGTCAAGAAAAAAGAAACAATGAGTGGAATAAGCGTGGGCCACAATACTAGGAGCACTCACCTCACCTCACTCTCCACCAAGCTTCAGTTTTGGGATCCCAAATTCGCATCCCAAGAAGGGGGTTTTGATTTTTAGCCACCACTTACTTCACACTTTGATAATTTGCCACTCTTTACATTATAATTGATGTGTTGCCACTTAATACTTTGCACTTTGATTTTTTATCCTCTGTCAAGTGGGTCCCATGTAAAATGACTAGAGTACCCCGCCCTACATATTGATTATTCCCACCCTCTCGCCCGCAACGAGGCTAAATTTCGTGTTTTGACCCTTTTCTGAAACCTATTCGAGATCCCTAGTTTAAAAAAATTTCGAGATCTGACCCTTTGTGCATGCCCTACCGCCAAAAATCTTCTAAGTATTGAACACAGTGCATGCTCGTACCTCCCGCCAAGCACCTTGGCGGTAGGGTTGTGCAGGCTACCGCCAGCCCGGTTGGCGGTAGCGATGTTTTCTACCGCCAAAGTCCCTAGCGGTAGGCTGTTAGACCCTACCGCCATGGACTCTGGCGATAGCAAAAGGGTCAAATCTCAAAAAAATTCAAACTAGGGTCAAATCTTGAATAGATTTTAGAAAAGGGTCAAAACACGAAAATTTGCCCCGCAACGATGGCAGAGACGGCGGCAACGCTCGTCATCCCCGGCCAAGCCCCGTTCTGCCTCCTCCCTCCCTCGATCCGCGCCATAGCCGCCGCCTAGAACCGTGAGTCATGACCAAACAGGCACTGGGCGGGCACCGGAGAGAGCGCATGCTGGCCTGGCGCGGTGCTTCAGCGACCGAAGCGCGCTCGTCAGCCGCGCTGGCGCGTGCGGAGTGGATCCGGCGGCCGTTGTCACGCGCACATCCACTTCCTCGTCACTGACAAGACGACGATGGAAAGAGTTGCTACTGCCGTCGCGCTTGACCACGTTGCTGCTCCTCTGCTTCTTCTCCATGAACTGCGGCGCCGCGCCCCTGTCCACTCCGTCGGACACAAGCAGCAGCAGCTCCATGGACGTACACGCTACACATACACAAAGCTAGCTAAGGTAAGCTATTGATTGATTCTTTGGAAGACAAGCACGTACAAGCTACACCTACGCAACTGCCAAAGCTGCTTAATTGATTCTCGCAAATAATGCAACACTCAGACAACGCACGAGACACCTACGCACGTGAAAAGAGATTGATTCAAGCTACAACTCCACTATGGAGAGGCAGCGGCGACGACGGGGAGCAGCAGCACGGGGTGGGGAGCAGCACGACCCACGTCACTGACCGCATCTGGTATTCCGACGGCGCGGTCGCTGAAGACTGGAGGAGAGCGGCGCGAGGAGGCCACCATCAGCAACCACATGACACATGTGATAAGCAATTCAAACAATTCCAAAAAAAGGAGGCCGCCATCAGCAGAGGGCGGCGGCGGTGTACCGGTTCATCGCCTCTTTGTGAATCGGCCGGCATCGGTGAAACTAGCACAAAGGCAATTTTGGTCCACTGATTTATGTACACATTATGTCAATTGTTTAGAAGTATTGTTTTTGTGTGTAAAAGTGGCAAAAGATCAAAGTTTAAAGTAAAAAGTGGCAACAGATCAATTACAATATAAGGGGTGGCAAATTATCAAAGTGCAAAATAAGTGATGGCAAAAAATCAAATACCCCCCTCAAGAATCCCAGCTTCGCGACGCCATGGATAATGGATTGACCTAGAACCTAACAGACCAAGCACCTGGGAGGGCAAAGAGGAGTGATTACCTGGGAAGAACTACCGCTCATCTTGAAGGGTGGCCAGCTCCACGTCCATCCATCGGCGGCGGCGAGCGGCAGTCAGCACGAGGTCTGGATGGAGGGCCACGAGCACCAGGAGGCACGTCGAGGGGCACCACGAGGCACCATGGTCACTGCGGGAACACGCCCAACCTGAAGGCCATCACCAGCCGCCGTCCACGCTCCGGAGCTTAGGTAAGCAAATCCATTCCCCTACCTTTGGGTAGTCAAGGTAAATCCTTTATGCTTGAGGGTACCAGAACAGACTATTGAGTGAATGAAACTTGTGGTTGGCTGCTATATGTGTTGTTTGATGCTTGGTTCAGTAGAAAAATTGCATAAATTTCAGTTTAATTTAATCATCACTCGGCTTCAGGATTATGTATCTCTGCACTAAGATTTCCATGTTTAGAGAAAAACCTGTATGTTAAAACAAGATGCCACCGTGAAGTAATTTACACCGAGATAGCATCATGTTCTCATCAGAAAAAGGAGTTAAAGTTTCAACCATGATAGAGACCTATTAAAAATGGAGTAGTGCTAAAAGGAAAAATTAATTGGATGCACACTGCATATTATTTCTAGGAAGGCATGTGTGAAACATTTCCAGGAAGCCACGTGTAAACTTTTTTCATGAAAACATTCTAAGATAGTAACCAAGGTCTGTTTCTTTTATCACGAAAATTTTGCAAATGCGCAACCTTTCAACAGTATGTAAAGATTTCCTCACATATGCAAGAGTAGCCTCACAAGCCCACCCCTGTAAGGAATGATTTACCTAAGAACACCAACTGCTGGCATATCTATATTTGGGTGATGACTGGAAAAGCTTGCACTCGCATCTCTGAAAATGCAGCAGAGACTTAATTCCTGGGAACACGCCAAACCCGAAGGCCATCACCAGCCGCTGTCCATGCTCTGGAGCTTTTTTTCCGAAAAGGTGGTATGCCCCAGCCTCTGCATCTGAATGATGCATACGACTAATATTATTAAAAAGCAAAATATCCAAAAACAGTCTCCAAGTCTCGACCAAGAAAGGTAAAAGGCTCCACCAGAGCTAAACAGAAATAAAGAAAAGCCACAACCGGCTGGCATAAAAAGAGAATAGCACTACATGCCTATCCTATTACATGACTGCCATACAAATTGGTTGAAAATACCCCGTGTTACCATCTCCCATCAGGTAGACACAGTAACCAAACGCTCCCTGGCCTCCGTCGGAGTGAATAGCGACCACATATGAATCAACGCAGTGGCCCTGAATATAACCTGCAAAAAGTGAATATTTGTTGTTCTGGTAAAAACCAAATCATTTCTGCAATTCCAGACTGCCCATAATAAAGCACACACTCCCACATGAATGAGTCTCGTAATCTCAAAATTTATCCCATCTAACCACATTCCAAAAAGGCGAATCAGTCGGCCTCACTGTCACCTAGGATAAGGTTCTGGAGTGAAGGTACTTGTTCCGCAAGATCTGAGCCCAAGTGGCCTCCGTCCCGACAGAAAGCTTAAACAACCACTTGCTAAGGAGACATCTGTTCTTCACTTCCAGATTCTCAATACCAAGACCCCCTTGGTTTTTCGGCCTACAAATGATATCCCATTTAGCAAGTCTGTATTTTCTCTTAACATCATCACTCTGCCAAAAGAATCGTGATCGATAGAAATCTAGCCTCTTCCGGACTCCCATCGGAACCTCGAAGAACGAGAGAAGAAACATGGGCATACTCGTGAGGACCGAATTAACTAGAATTAATCGTCCTCCGTATGACATCAGCTTGCCTTTCCAGCAACTCAATTTATTCTCAAAGCGATCCTCAATACACTTCCATTCTCTGTTGGTTAGCTTACGATGGTGAATTGTTATACCTAAATACGTGAAAGGTAGAGCCCCCAATTCAAATCCGAACGATTGCTTGTACGCATCTTGTTCATCATTAGCTCTTCCAAAACAAAACAACCCGCTCTTGTGGAAGTTAATCTTTAATCCGGACAATTGTTCGAACAAGCATAACACGAGCTTCATGTTACGGGCTTTAGCCAAGTCGTGCTCCATGAAAATGATGGTATCATCGGCATACTGTAGAATGGATACACCTCCGTCTACTAAGTGCGGGACGAGGCCTCCTACCTGACCTGCATCCTTGGCCCTTCCTATAAGAATTGCCAACATATCAGCCACTATGTTGAAGAGGATAGGAGACATCGGATCCCCTTGCCTCAGTCCTTTGTGTGTTTGGAAATAGTGTCCTATGTCATCATTCACTTTAATTCCAACACTCCCTTTTTACGTAAAGGAGTCGACCTGGTGTCTCCAGGCCTGATCAAAACCTTTCATACGCAAAGCCTGTTGTAGGAATGGCCATTTGACCTTGTCGTATGCCTTTTAAAAGTCCACTTTGAAAACTACTCCATCTAGTTTTTTTGAGTGGATTTCATGGAGTGTTTCATGCAAAACGACAACCCCTTCCAGGATATTTCTGTCTGGCATGAAAGCAGTTTGGGACGGCTGCACCACAGAGTGCGCGATCTGCGTAAGCCTATTAGTCCCGACCTTGGTGAAAATTTTGAAACTTACATTAAGAAGACAGATGGGCCGGAAGTGCTCAATACGAACAACCTCTGTCTTCTTGGGGAGTAAAGTAATCGTTCCAAAATTAAGTTGAAACAACTGAAGTTGTCCAGAGAAAAGATCATGGAACATTGGGAGTAAATCCCCTTTGATGATGCGCCAGCATTTTTTATAAAACTCTGCCGGGAAGCCATCCGGACCGGGAGCCTTATTGTTCTTCATTTGTGAAATAGCCTCAAACACCTCTTTCTCCGTAAAAGGGGCAGTCAAGACTCCATTCTCGTCCGATGCAAGTTGAGGTACATCCTCAACCCTGGACTCATCTAGGGACACACAGTTATCTTCCGGCGGCCCAAACAACTGCCTATAGTAATTCGTAATATAGACTTTCAGATTTTGTTGACCTACAATCGTCCCCTCATCCTGCTCAAGATGAAATATCCTCTTCTTGCGGTGCTTGCCATTGGCAATCATGTGAAAGAATTGAGTGTTGTCATCCCCTTGGACGATCTTGCGAACCTTAGCCTGCAATGCCCACTTCAATTCCTCCTCCCGAAGGAGATCTCTTAATCTTAATTCCACCTCTACCTTAGTTTCCAACTCCCTAGCATCTAAAATACTGGATTCGGCTTTTAAGTCTAGGGACTGAATAAGTAAAAGGAGTCTTTCCTTCTCAGCCTTATAAATCCCATGTGTATGTTTAGCCCATCCATGCAGGAATCTTCGCAGATTCCTAATCTTATTCTGCCATCTCTCGATAGGAGACTTTCCTCCTGAATCTTTAGCCCATTCTCTAGCCACCAAGTCAAGGAACCCTTCTCTATCAAACCACGAGAGCTCAAAAGAGAATATATTCTTATTCCCCACATGAGATGGATCGCCAGAGTCAACTAGCAACGGAGTGTGATCCGAAATTCCACGCGATAACGCCTGGACAGTTACGAGAGGGAACTTTTGTTCCCATTTGACACTAGCGAGAACACGATCCAGCTTCTCAAAGGTCGGGTTAGGTAGCGAATTAGCCCAAGTGAATTTCCTACCATATAGTTCTATCTCTCTAAGATCCAAGCTTTCGATTGTGGTATTGAACATGAACGACCATCTGCCGTCAAAATTATCATTATTCTTCTCCTCCCTCCTTCGAATAATGTTAAAATCACCCCCAACTAGGATTGGGAGTTGCTCGCTACCACAAATACGAACCAGATCGGCCAGAAAATCTGGTTTGAGCTCTGGTTGCGCGGCCCCATAAACTGCCACTAAAGCCCAATTAAACCCATCGACCTTTGATCTGACCCGAAACTTTACCGCAAAATCCCCCATGACCACACTCCGCACTTCCAACGAGTCACACCTAACCCCGAGTAGGATCCCGCCGGACCTTCCTCTTGGAGGTAGGCAGTGCCAGTCAAAGTCAATACCTCCGGATAAAGTACTAAGGAATTGGGGTGTAAAATTGTCCCTTCTAGTCTCGGAGAGGGCAATAAAATCCAACTGGTGTTCAATAGATGCTTCCGCTAGAAACCGTCTTTTAGCCAAGTCTTTTAGACCTCTGCTATTCCAAAAAATTCCTCTCATATTTCATCATGGAATTTTTTTAGATGTATGGATCCTAGCACTTCTACGCACAGCCTGAAGGAAATATGCCCTAGAGGCAATAATAAAGTTATTATTTATTTCCTTATATCATGATAAATGTTTATTATTCATGCTAGAATTGTATTAACCGGAAACATAATACTTGTGTGAATACATATACAAACTAAACGTCACTAGTATGCCTCTACTTGACTAGCTCGTTAATCAAAGATGGTTATGTTTCCTAACCATAGACATGTGTTGTCATTTGATTAACGAGATCACATCATTAGGAGAATGATGTGATTGACATGACCCATTCCATTAGCTTAGCACCCGATCGTTTAGTATGTTGCTATTAATTTCTTCATGACTTATACATGTTCCTGTGACTATGAGATTATGCAACTCCCGTTTGCCGGAGGAACACTTTGTGTGCTACCAAACGTCACAACGTAACTGGGTGATTATAAAGGTGCTCTACAGGTGTCTCCAAAGGTACATGTTGGGTTGGCGTATTTTGAGATTAGGATTTGTCACTCTGATTGTCGGAGAGGTATCTCTGGGCCCTCTCGGTAATGCACATCACTTAAGCCTTGCAAGCAATGCAACTAATGAGTTAGTTGCGAGATGATGTATTACGGAACGAGTAAAGAGACTTGCCGGTAACAAGATTGAACTAGGTATTGAGATATCAACGATCGAATCTCGGGCAAGTAACATACCGATGATAAAGGGAACAACGTATGTTGTTATGCGGTCTGACCGATAAAAGATCTTCGTAGAATATGTAGGAGCCAATATGAGCATCCAGGTTCCGCTATTGGTTATTGATCGGAGACGTGTCTCGGTCATGTCTACATTGTTCTCGAACCCGTAGCAAGCAAGTTGTTGCTCAGGAGAAGAAACCCAAGTCTGGACCTAAGCCTGAAACTGAGTGCTTCTACTACAAGCAAACTGGTCACTGGAAGCGGAACTGCCCCAAGTATTTGGCGGATAAGAAGGATGGCAAGGTGAACAAAGGTATATGTGATATACATGTTATTGATGTGTACCTTACTAGAGCTCGTAGTAGCACCTGGGTATTTGATACTGGTTCTGTTGCTAATATTTGCAACTCGAAACAGGGACTACGGATTAAGCGAACACTGGCGAAGGACGAGGTGACGATGCGCGTGGGAAATGGTTCCAAAGTCGATGTGATCGCAGTCGGCACGCTACCTCTACATCTACCATCGGGATTAGTATTAGACCTAAATAATTGTTATTTGGTGCTAGCGTTAAGCATGAACATTATATCTGGATCTTGTTTGATGCGAGACGGTTATTCATTTAAATCAGAGAATAATGGTTGTTCTATTTATATGAGTAATATCTTTTATGGTCATGCACCCTTGAAGAGTGGTCTATTTTTGATGAATCTCGATAATAGTGATACATATATTCATAATGTTGAAGCCAAAAGATGTAGAGTTGATAATGATAGTGCGACTTATTTGTGGCACTGCCATTTAGGTCATCGGTGTAAAGCGCATGAAGAAACTCCATACTGATGGACTTTTGGAACCACTTGATTATGAATCACTTGGTACTTGCGAACTGTGCCTCATGGGCAAGATGACTAAAACGCCGTTCTCCGGTACTATGGAGAGAGCAACAGATTTGTTGGAAATCATACATACAGATGTATGTGGTCTAATGAATGTTAAAGCTCGTGGCGTATATCGTTATTTTATCACCTCCACAGATGATTTAAGCAGATATGGGTATATCTACTTAATGAAACATAAGTCTGAAACAGTTTAAAAGTTCAAAGAATTTCAGAGTGAAGTTGAAAATCATCGTAACAAGAAAATAAAGTTTCTACGATCTGATCGTGGAGGAGAATATTTGAGTTACGAGTTTGGTCTACATTTGAAACAATGCGGAATAGTTTCGCAACTCACGCCACCCGGAACACCATAGCGTAATGGTGTGTCCGAACATCGTAATCGTACTTTACTTGAAATGGTGCGATCTATGATGTCTCTTACAGATTTACCGCTATCGTTTTGGGGTTATGCTTTAGAGACGGCCGCATTCACGTTAAATAGGGCACCATCAAAATCCGTTGAGACGACGCCTTATGAACTGTGGTTTGGCAAGAAACCAAAGTTGTTGTTTCTAAAAGTTTGGGGCCGCGATGCTTATGTGAAAAAACTTCAACCTGATAAGCTCGAACCCAAATCGGAGAAATGTGTCTTCATAGGATACCCAAAGGAGACAATTGGGTACACCTTCTATCACAGATCCGAAGGCAAGACATTTGTTGCTAAGAATGGATCCTTTCTAGAGAAGGAATTTCTCTCAAAAGAAGTGAGTGGGAGGAAAGTAGAACTTGATGAGGTAACTATACCTGCCCCCTTATTGGAAAGTAGTACATCACAGAAACCGGTTTCTGTGACACCTGCACAAATTAGTGAGGAAGCTAATGATGATGATCATGAAACTTCAGAACAAGTTACTACTGAACCTCGTAGATCAACCAGAGTAAGATCCGCACCAGAGTGGTACAGTAATCCTGTTCTGGAAGTCATGCTACTAGATCATGATGAACTTATGAACTATGAAGAAGCGATGGTGAGCCCAGATTCCTCAAAATGGCTTGATGCCATGTAATCTGAGATGGGATCCATGTATGAGAACAAAGTGTGGACTTTGGTTAACTTGCGCAATGATCGGCAAGCAATTGAGAATAAATGGATCTTCAAGAAGAAGACTGACGCTGACGGTAATGTTACTGTCTACAAAGCTGGACTTGTCGCAAAAGGTTTTCGACAAGTTCAAGGGATTGACTATGATGAGACCTTCTCACCCCTAGCGATGCTTAAGTCTGTCCGAATCATGTTAGCAATTGCCGCATTTTATGATTATGAAATTTGGCAGATGGATGTCAAAACTGCATTCCTGAATGGATTTCTGGAAGAAGAGTCGTATATGATGCAGCCGAAAGGTTTTGTCGATCCAAAGGGAGCTAACAAGGTGTGCAAGCTCCAGCGATCCATTTATGGACTGGTGCAAGCCTCTCGGAGTTGGAATAAACGCTTTGATAGTGTGATCAAAGCATTTGGTTTTGTACAGACTTTTGGAGAAGCCTGTATCTACAAGAAAGTGAGTGGGAGCTCTATAGCATTTCTTATATTATATGTGGATGACATATTGCTAATCGAAAATGATATAGAATTTCTGGATAGCATAAAGGGATACTTGAATAAGAGTTTTTCAATGAAAGACCTCGGTGAAGCTACTTACATATTGGGCATTAAGATCTATAGAGATAGATCAAGATGCTTAATTGGACTTTCACAAAGCACATACCTTGACAAAGTTTTTAAGAAGTTCAAAATGGATCAAGCAAATAAAGGATTCTTGCCTGTGTTACAAGTTGTGAAGTTGAGTAAGACTCAATGCCCGACCACTGCAGAAGATAGAGAGAAAATGAAAGATGTTCCCTATGCTTCAGCCATAGGCTCTATCATGTATGCAATGCTGTGTACCAGACCTGATGTGTGTCTTGCTAGAAGTCTAGTAGGGAGGTACCAAAGTAATCCAGGAATGGATCACTGGACAGCGGTCAAGAACATCCTGAAATACCTGAAAAGGACTAAGGATATGTTTCTCGTATATGGAGGTGACAAAGAGCTCATCGTAAATGGTTACATTGATGCAAGCTTTGACACTGATCCGGATGATTCTAAATCACAAACCGGATACGTATTTACATTAAACGGTGGAGCTGTCAGTTGGTGCAGTTCTAAACAAAGCGTTGTGGCGGGATCTACATGTGAAGCAGAGTACATAGCTGCTTTGGAAGCAGCAAACGAAGGAGTCTGGATGAAGGAGTTCATATCCGATCTAGGTGTCATACCTAGTGCATCGGGTCCAATGAAAATATTTTGTGACAATACTGGTGCAATTGCCTTGGCAAAGGAATCCAGATTTCACAAGAGAACCAAGCACATCAAGAGACGCTTCAATTCCATCCGGGATCTAGTCCAGGTGGGAGACATAGAGATTTGCAAGATACATACGGATCTGAATGTAGCAGACCCGTTGACTAAGCCTCTTCCACGAGCAAAACATGATCAGCACCAAGGCTCCATGGGTGTTAGAATCATTACTGTGTAATCTAGATTATTGACTCTAGTGCAAGTGGGAGACTGAAGGAAATATGCCCTAGAGGCAATAATAAAGTTATTATTTATTTCCTTATATCATGATAAATGTTTATTATTCATGCTAGAATTGTATTAACCGGAAACATAATACTTGTGTGAATACATAGACAAACTAAACGTCACTAGTATGCCTCTACTTGACTAGCTCGTTAATCGAAGATGGTTATGTTTCCTAACCATAGACATGTGTTGTCATTTTATTAACGGGATCACATCATTAGGAGAATGATGTGATTGGCATGACCCATTCCATTAGCTTAGCACCCGATCGTTTAGTATGTTGCTATTGCTTTCTTCATGACTTATACATGTTCATGTGACTATGAGATTATGCAACTCCCGTTTGCCGGAGGAACACTTTGTGTGCTACCAAACGTCACAACGTAAGTGGGTGATTATAAAGGTGCTCTACAGGTGTCTCCAAAGGTACATGTTGGGTTGGCGTATTTCGAGATTAGGATTTGTCACTCCAATTATGGGAGAGGTATCTCTGGGCCCTCTCGGTAATACACATCACTTAAGCCTTGCAAGCAATGCAACTAATGAGTTAGTTGTGAGATGATGTATTACGGAACGAGTAAAGAGACTTGCTGGTAACGAGATTGAACTAGGTATTGAGATACCGACGATCGAATCTCGGGCAAGTAACATACCGATGACAAAGGAAACAACGTATGTTGTTATGCGGTCTGACCGATAAAGATCTTCGTAGAATATGTAGGAGCCAATATGAGCATCCAGGTTCCGCTATTGGTTATTGACCGGATATGTGTCTCGGTCATGTCTACATTGTTCTCGAACCCTTAGGGTCTGCACGCTTAACGTTACGATGACAGTTTCATTATAAGTTTATATATTTTGATGTACCGAAGGTTGTTCGGAGTCCCGAATGTGATCACGGACATGAAGAGGAGTCTCGAAATGGTCGAGACATAAAGATCGATATATTGGACGGCTATATTCGAACACCGGAAGTGTTTCGGGTGATTTCGGAGAAAACCGGAGTACCGGAAGGGTTACCGGAACCCCCTGGGGAATTATTGGGCCTTAGTGGGCATGAGGGGAGAGAGGGGGCAGCAGCCTAGGAGATGGCGCACCCCTCCCATGAGGAGTCCGAATTGGACTAGGGGAGGGGGGTGCGGCCCCTCTTTCCCTCTCCCTCTCCCTCTCTTTCCTTCCCCCTTCTCTCTTCCTAGTTGGACTAGGAAAGGGGAGTCCTACTCCTACTAGGAGGAGGACTCCCCCCTCCTTGGAGCGCCCCAAGGGCCGGCCGGCCTCCCCCTTGCTCCTTTATATATGGGGGCAGGGGGGCACCTCTAGACACACAAGTTGATCTTCGTGATCATTCTCTTAGCCGTGTGCGGTGCCCCCCTCCACCATAATCCTCGATAATATTGTAGTGGTGCTTAGGCGAAGCCCTGCAATGGTAGAACATCAAGATCGTCATCACGCCGTCGTGCTGACGGAACTCTTCCCCGACACTTTGCTGGATCGGAGTCCGGGGATTGTCATCGAGCTGAACATGTGCTATAACTCGGAGGCGTCGTAGTTTCGGTGCTTGATCGGTCGGGTCGTGAAGACGTACGACTACATCAACCGCATTGTCATAACGCTTCCGCTTTCGGTCTACGAGGGTACGTGGACAACACTCTCCCCTCTCGTTGCTATGCATCACCATGATCTTGCGTGTACGTAGGAATTTTTTTGACATTACTACGTTCCCCAACAGTGGTATCAGAGCCTAGGTTTTATGCGTTGATGTTGTGCACGAGTAGAACACAAGTGAGTTGTGGGCGATATAAGTCATACTGCTTACCAGCATGTCACACTTTGGTTCGGCGGTATTGTTGGATGAAGCGGCCCGGACCGACATTACGCGTACACTTACGCGAGAGTGGTTCTACAGACGTGCTTTGCACACAGGTGGCTGGCGGGTGTCAGTTTCTCCAACTTTAGTTGAACCGAGTGTGGCTACGCCCGATCCTTGCGAAGGTTAAAACAGCACCAACTTGACAAACTATCATTGTGGTTTTGATGCGTAGGTAAGAACGGTTCTTGCTCAGCCCGTAGCAACCACGTAAAACTTGCAACAACAAAGTAGAGGATGTCTAACTTGTTTTTGCAGGGCATGTTGTGATGTGATATGGTCAAGACATGATGCTAAATTTTATTGTATGAGATGATCATGTTTTCTAACCGAGTTATCGGCAACTGACAGGAGCCATATGGTTGTCGCTTTATTGTATGCAATGCAATTGTGCTGTAATGATTTACTTTATCACTAAGCGGTAGCGATAGTCGTGGAAGCATAAGATTGGCGAGACGACAACGATGCTACGATGGTGATCAAGGTGTCGCGCCGGTGACGATGGTGATCATGACGGTGCTTCGGAGATGGAGATCACAAGCACAAGATGATGATGGCCATATCATATCACTTATATTGATTGCATGTGATGTTTATCTTTTATGCATCTTATCTTGCTTTGTTTGACAGTAGCATTATAAGATGATCTCTCACTAAATTTCAAGATAAAAGTGTTCTCCCTGAGTATGCACCGTTGCCAAAGTTCGTCGTGCCCAGACACCACGTGATGATCGGGTGTGATAAGCTCTACCTCCATCTACAACGGGTGCAAGCCAGTTTTGCACACGCAGAATACTCAGGTTAAACTTGACGAGCCTAGCATATGCAGATATGGCCTCGGAACACTAAGACCGAAAGGTCAAGCGTGAATCATATAGTAGATATGATCAACATAATGATGTTCACCATTGAAAGCTATTCCATTTCACGTGATGATCGATTATGGTTTAGTTGATTTGGATCACGTGATCACTTAGATGATTAGAGGGATGTCTATCTAAGTGGGAGTTCTTAAGTAATATGATTAATTGAACTTTAATTTATCATGAACTTAGTCCTGGTAGTATTAGCATATCTATGTTGTAGATCAATAGCTCGCGATGTTGCTCCCCATTTAATTTTTATATGTTCCTAGAGAAAACTAAGTTGAAAAATGTTAGTAGCAATGATGCGGATTGGATCCGTGATCTGAGGATTATCCTCATTGCTGCACAGAAGAATTATGTCCTTGATGCACCGCTAGGTGACAGACCTATTGCAGGAGAAGATGCAGACGTTCTTAACGTTTGGCTAGCTCAATATGATGACTACTTGATAGTTTAGTGCACCATGCTTAACGGCTTAGAATCGGGACTTCAAAGGCGTTTTTAACGTCATGGAACATATGAGATGTTCCAGGAGTTGAAGTTAATATTTCAAGCAAATACCCGAGTTGGGAGATATGAAGTCTCCAACAAGTTCTATAGCTAAAAGATGGAGGAGAATAGCTCAAGTAGTGAGCATGTGCTCATATTGTCTGGGTACTACAATTGCTTGAATCAAGTGGGAGTTAGGTGGCCTTTGTTTGGGCTGCAGCTTCCGATTCCCAGATTCTAACCCTTCCAGCAGCTGAATCCTAAACAAACACTCAGCTTCCGAACGGGGTTCCTAGAATCGATTTTGGAAATGTACTACGAGCGAGCCCAAAATCAGAAGCTACAAAACCGCTGATTCCCGAGCTTCCCAAGCCCGTTTTCAAGTCAGCCCAATGCTCTGATCGTTATTACAGAGCAAATGCCACTGAAGGAAACAGAACACGCCCCTTCCCTTCTCTCGTCATCCCCCCGATCCCCTTTCTTCTCCACCCGAACCAACACAGCGAGAGGCGGCCAGGCTCCGACGGCTGCACCTGCGCCGCCACCGTCGGTGCCCAAGTAGCGGATCCCAGCGCCTCGCCCCATCCCTGACCTCCGGCGAACATCCTCTGCCCCGCCCCTAGTCACCATCCTCCGCCCCACACTCAACCACCATTAACCGCCGCCCATGAGCTCCGCCAGCGCCCGCCCTTGACCTTCGACAAGCACCTTCGCGGGCTCGCGCCACCCGTCCCGACCTGCGCCAGCCTCGAGTAGTATCTCCCCTGTGAAGGTTCACCTCCTATGCTTGAAGCTCTAGTATTCAGGGGCGATACGAACATTTCACAATCCTCCCGATTCCTGCAGCTGTTCAACAATACCGTAAACAAACGGCCCGCTTCTGATTCTCGGGAATCCGCAGCTGCAGCTAATTCTCAGGAATCACTGCCATAGCGATTCTAAAGAATCTATAGCCCAAACAAAGGGGGCCTTAATCTTCCAGATAAAATAGTGATTGACAGAATTCTCTAGTAACCATCACCAAGTTAGTAGAACTTCGTGATGAACTATAATATGCAAGGGATAACGGAAACGATTCCCAAGCTCTTCGCGATGCTTAAATCGATGAAGGTAGAAATCAAGAAAAGCATCAAGTGTTGATGGTAAACAAAACCACTAGTTTCAAGTAAAGGGACAAAGGGAAGAAAGGGGAACTTCAAGAAGAACGGCAAGCAAGTTGCTGCTCAAGTGAAAAACCCAAGTCTGGACCAAAGCCTGAAACTGAGTGCTTCTACTGCAAAGGGACTAGTCATTGGAAGCGGAACTACCTCAAGTATTTGGCGGATAAGAAGGATGGCAAAGTGAACAAAGATATATTTGATATACATATTATTGATGTGTATTTTACTAGTGTTTGTAGCAACCCCTCGGTATTTGATACTGGTTCAGTTTCTAAGAGTAGTAACTCAAAACGAGAGTTGTAGAATGAACAGAGACTAGTTAAGGGTGAAGTGACGATGTGTGTTGGAAGTGGTTCTAAGATTGATATGATCATCATCGCGCACTCCCTATACTTTCGGGATTAGTGTTGAACCTAAATAAGTGTCATTTGGTGTTTGCGTTGAGCATGAATATGATTTGATCATGTTTATTGCAATACGTGTTCACACACGAACACATCACCGTGTACCCTTGACGCCGGGGGTGATGCACCGCAGCTCGCGTCGAAGGAGATCCGACCGGCAGCGTGATACGCAAGACAGCCGGCAGATGCTTTTGTAGACCCGAAGCCCCGCTTGCCCGGGAGGGACCCCGTCAGGGCTCGCGGCGGCTATGGGCTACTCCAGGTCGATTTGCTCGCCCCTAGAGCCTCGTGGATTCACAGCCCTCCAACATGAAGAACTAGCGAAGAACGAGAAGAAAGATACAAGGGAGAGATGAAAAGTAGATGAACATGAAAAAGTAGTAGATGTGTTTGTTCGATTGGTGTTGTTCAATCGGCCATCACCCCCAACATATATAAGAGGCGGCTGGACTTCCCGTACAAGCAAAGGATTCATCCAGGCCTTCCTTACAAAAAAAATACATCAATTCACGTCCTACAGTCCTAGTTCTATTCCAACTCGGATTCAGTCTAAATCTGGCCCATCTTTTGTCTTCCTCCTTGCACGGGCCGCCGAGCTTGCATATGACCTCCAATCAAGACGGCCCAAATATAAAACTTGTGCGCCTCGACGAGACGAACAATCCTTATGTTGAACACTTCTCCAAATAAGACCATCTTGAATACTCTATGAAGCCATCTTTAATATCCAGTCGGATTCGGTCATGTAACAAACTAGATTGTCCGAGTCTCGTAGTGAACTTACAGGCCGTATACTATCTCATATGATAACGACTCCAAAACCAAAGTTCACCGTTTTGACGATGCGCACAACTTTCGTGTTGATCACTTTTCCATCCGAAGTCATCTGGATTACCTTTCGGGCACATCTTCAGTTTCACTCGGATCCGAGCTATCCACTCGGATATTAGAGTTTTTCGTCCGACTGGACCTTTTCACTCGGATGTTAGAGTCTTTCACTCGGAAGACAATCTTTCACTCGAATGACTATAATTTAACTCGGAAGACAATCTTTCACTCGGATGACTATATTTCGCTCGGAAGGCAATATCTTATTTGAACGTCAAGTTTCCATTCCGATGGTAATCTTTTCACTCGGAATAACTTCACTCGGATGATAATTTCACTCAGCTTGCTATATTTTCACTCGGAAGCCAATCTTTTACTCGACCGATAAGTTTTTCACTCGACCTTTTACTCGATCGGTAGGTTTTCACTGGGATGGTAAACTTTTCACTCGGATTTCCCGACTGAAAACACAGCCTGATCTCGATTTGCCTCTCCAGGTTGCATACGACCTCGGATTGAGATAAATTTTATATGAAAAACGATCGGCTCGACGAGACAAAACTTTTTCGTGTTGAGGGTTTTTTGATTCAAGACCGTCTTGATGGCCGAATTACTCGCGCAACCTATCAGACAAGTGTCTGGCACCTCACGCCATATTTCCGTTGAGATTCGGTCTGCAGTGTATTGCCTCTAACTTTTGCATATGAACTCGGATTGAGATGATTTATATATCAAAATCGATTGGCTCGACGAGATGAAGACAATTCCTTAAGAGTGCTCCTTCATCCGAGGTCATCTTGAAAACGTGATTGGCCAAAAACCACTTGAAACATTGAATTATGACACTCAGAGTATAGTTTCGGTCCGTAAGATAAGGTCGAATGAATATAACCGAAACATCAAAGTTGTTCCACTCGGCGGCGTGAATCTTTTCATGCTGAAAACCCGTTTACTCGAGACCATCTTCATTGCAATCTATATCTTGCCAAAATCAGGTGTCAACACATGCCCCCCTGTTTTCTGGCAGAGCTTGCGTGCCAGAAAATACCTTGCTTAAGGTAATGTTTAAGCACGATGTCAACACTCCATCGGCTGTGCATGTTGAGTATGATAATTTTAATCATCCATATGCTCATGTTTGTTGCTTCTTCGGTAGAGCCTCTTGGATAATAGTTGTCTGAAAACAACAATTGGATGTCACAAAGGCTTCCACGTAAGTTTCTTATGTCAATCCGGACCTTGCATTTGTCCAGGCATTCCCTGGGAATATTAGAACCCTTCAACGAAGACGGTTGCCGAACGATTATGACCATGCACCTCAAAGGAATACCGTCAACTGTTCGGCGACTCAACTCGTTATCAAAGTATACCATCAAGCCTCCGTCGAACAACGTCTGTCTCCTGACTTGGATCCTGCAAATAAACCATATTTGGAGTCAGGGCTCTTTTATGCACTAGACCCTTGATTTGTGGTCGACTCAATAATTAAGTCGGCCTCGCCAGTATTGGCAAACAATGAGCATCGGCTATAGGAGTAGGAAATCAACCATGGTGAACACCGTTAGCCAGATGTCGGGTTTGTCAACACAATGAATTCTGAGGGCGATATGCAAATATCGGCCATGCGTTCTTATCTCAAAAGTTCTCGGGAGTCCGTCCACCAAAGTGTGAATAGCCGAAATAAGTCAGATGTTTCGGCTGAGGATAAATTCCATAGCGTTGATTTTGATGGTACAATTGAAGAATATGGATGAGACGCCTCCTGGAGTCTCCTATATGAAAATTGTCATCCTCGCCTACGGGCTTTACACTTGTACTCCCTTATTTCTGCTGGCTTCGCAACAGGAGATATGATGCCGCTCTTGACTCGAGGATTTCCCTTAGGAACCCAGGCCATGTTCTTCTTCTCCAGCTCTTTGGCCCTAAGCCGTTTTAGCTTCTTCTGTTGCGAATATGGTAAGCCGAGTGGGCGTCCCGGCTGGGACTTTGGTTTATGCACTGGCAAATTCTTCCTGGCTATTGGATCCTTGAAATTTACTTGCTTCACTTTCTTGTCCTTAGCAGCCAACATAGGCTCGGCTAGCTTTTTGTCATTTGGAGTCGAATCTGAAATTGCACTCTTGCGGCCATCCTTTTCGTTCTTCTTTTTTTAACACTTGTTGCAATAGAAGGTCGGACATCATTTCTATTTTGACTGCTCCTCTTGGGAACCCATGCCATGTTCTTCTTTCTCAACTCATGTGCACTAAGTCTTTGTAATTCCTTCTCTTTCCAATGTGCTAAGCCGAGTGGGCACCTCGGCTGTGATTCTGTTTCAACCAATGCCAACTCTTTTTTGGCCTTGTGCACTCTCAACTTCTTCCCTTCAGATTTGGCACTTGATTGACTTGCCTCGTTGCCTTTTGTAGCCAATGTCAATACTTTAACTGGCTCTTTGTTATTTGAGAACAAATCTGAAGTAGCACACTTACGACCATCTTTCTTGACCTGGTACACTTACTTGACCGCCTCTTTCTTGTTCCTTGAGCTCCGGATCGATTCCTTATGATTGAAACGGTCGTTGACGTGTGATTGTTCATTCAAATGTTAATCTTTTTGGAGCTGCATAATGTTGGCGAGATGATCTAAAATAAGATGGATAATTTGCCCTTGTATCATACCTGCCCCATGATGGATATGGATTTACACGAGCGTAGGGAGGCATCCACGACATTGGCATTGGCGTCCCAAAAGCAGGATATGAAGTCTGCTTGCTCAACGTCTTCCTTTGCCAATCCAAGTCTTCAGATTTATGCCTTGGGGGTGACTTCGATGCTTTTGCTTCACTCGGCCGATAAGCACTCTTTGCCTCACTTATCTTTTGGTACTTTTCTAATAACTGCACGAAAGTGACTTTCGGCTTTTTGATTTTGTGCTTACCATGGCATTTGCTTTCTTTGGTTGTGCGTGCACCGGTCTTTGAATTCTCTTGTTGCCCCCTAGTGCTAGATGTCACCATTGTAGCTTTGATAGAATTTCCGTCTTCAAGATTGTTCTTGATGCACTTCTTAACAATATCCTTGCTCGAAGAATTGACCCCATCATCACTGACGTGTACATGTCCACTTTTAGATAAATCAGCTGAAGATAGTCGAGTCAACATTTGATGGCCGTCAAAATGATCCGACTGTCCAAATGATCGTGCCTCAACAAATTCCAATCGTCATATCTTATCCGATTGCTTGACTTCATGGATCATGTTGCAATCTTTGACATTTTGCTTGAACGAACATTGCGTTGGCTCTTGTCTTGACGGCTCGACGTCGTGATCAATTATAATAATAGGATTAGTCAGCGATGTACCAATGATGTGATCCACTATGACTGCACTGGACGTACACTCCTGGTCCATTAACCGATATTGTGATACCGGCTTCGATACAAAACAACCGAGCGGTGTCAGTTTAACTTCATCCGACTCGTCTATGCATTGATTTTCGTCCTCTTTTCCCGATGCTCTTGAATCGGTTATCCTGGAGAACTTTGAACCTGGCTTTATATTCCTGCAACCAAAAAATTACAGAGTATACATCTCATCTGAGACCAAATGTTAGCCAGGCATGAAACAAACAAAGTTGCCCATATGAATATAAAGTTCAGTCGGCATGACGGGAACAACTTTGGTTGCGATAAGTTGTCACTATTAGCCTCTATGAATGGTGCCATGTGTTGATCAGCATGATTAGTAACAAGATAATTCGAAACAAATAGATTACTCATCTTGACTGGTCTTTCAAAATTAATTAGAATCTTACTAACGGGTGCATCAACAATATGATTTTGACCGAATCGAAAACTAAGTAAACTCTCGGCTAGGTGTACCTTTGTGAAGTCGTTGGAACGAGAAGATGGTTGCACCACTGGAACAATACCTTGCTCCACTTCTGAATAATTCTCGAATGCATCTTCCTCTTTTTATGGATCTCGTGCCTCATCACTCGGATTATCTGAATAGATTTGACTTGGATTTCCCGAGTAGATTTCACTCGGATTACCCGAATGGATTCCACTCGGCCGCTCTTCGTCAGCTATACTTCGTTCAGCTGCACGCTCTGGTTCTTGGTCTTCGTCACTAGTCAAACTTTGTTTGGCCATATAACTTTGCTCTTGATGCTCATCAATTTATTTGGCACAGAACTCATAGGGCAGCATGTAAGCTCCCTCACATCCAAAAAAATCGAGCACGGCCAATTTGTTGCGTTTACCGTTCTTTTTCTCGGTGAAGCTTGCATCTTCTATTTTGGTACACGCAACAATAACTGGCTTGATGCACTCGGCTCTAGCGGCTTTAACCAGTGATGCACTCGTCTGGAATGATGCACTCGGCTGACACGATGCACTCGGCTGGCTCGATGCAACGCACTCGGCCTTAAATGTCTCAGTGGTCAACTTGGTTTCAATTGAATCCACCATTGTCTTGTCACTAAAGGAACTGTTCAACTTAGCTGTAGACGACTTAGTCATATTTGACTCAGTTTCAACCGAATCAACCGTATTAGCCGAGTGAACCCTTTCTTGACGATTTTCTTGCAAAGCTTCTTTTTTATCTTGCCCCAAAATTGCAAAGGAGCCAACATGGTTGCTACATGGAGGAAGGCACTTGACGTATTCTTGCAAATATTCCACTCCACGTTTCTTCTTGAGTGCTTCATAAGCATGCCGATATTTTGCTGGTAATTCCTCAAGAGTTGGCATAGTAAATTCGTTGACGCTATTCCCTGTGAGCTTTGGCTTGATCTTGTCCACTTGGGCCACATGTTTTTCTTTAAACTCAGCCCTGCTTGGATCAGCTTGCCCCCCAATACTTTTATGATCTTTCGGCAATGAATTGATGTTGCCGAAATTTTGCGATTGTATAGGGGGGGTATAACATGCTGCAATGATAGGTGAAGACATGTGCACTGTTGTTGAATATTTTCTCATGCCAATTTGATCAATCGGTAACACTTCATCTTCTTTCAAAACCCTAGCTTTTATTGCCTCATAATCAGGAACCAAACCTTTATCATGTTGCTCAAGGCAAAGAGCGGTAATCTTCTTATTTTGCGCTAAGCTTTTTAACGCAGCCAAAGTCACCTCATCTCCTGCAATATTAGACACATACACTCCTGTAGAATCTCCATTCACTCGGCCATACAAGTGAGCCGAGTCATGAATACTTTTAGTTGCATATGATGCTGAACAATTAATATCATGAGGTGTATTATATGATGACTGAGGATAACCAGTCAAATAGCTAATGGAAGCATGGCCGATTGCCTCATTCATCGGCATGCTTGGGGATAAACCCGCATATTGCAAGTTGGCTGCCGATGGATAAAACTGTGAGATGCCCTCCTGCACATGAGGTGTCATATATTGATCACTCGAACAAATCGTGTTGTTCACCGACATATTGAAAGATGTTGCCGATGCACGAAAGTTCAGATTCATAAGTTGCATGTCGCGATTATGTAAATTCCAAGTTTCTCCAACGGAATAACTAGTCGGCCTTTGCTCGTTAGGGCTAGCCGACACGACATGTCCATTGAAAGATCTAGCAACATCAACATAATGGCTATTTGCATCTACGTAAGGAGATTGATGATACATGTTACCGTTGTAGATTGCAGCCGCTCGATGATGCTCTCCTCATAGCAAGAACCGGCTGGAGATTGTTCAAAGCTTCTTCCCCAGCGGAGTCACCAAAAAGTGTGTTCACACACGAACACGTCACCGTGTACCCTCGACGCCGGGGGCGATGCACCGCAGCTCGCGTCGAAAGAGATCCGACCGGCAGCGCGATACGCAAGACAGCCGGCAGATGCTTTTGTAGACCCAAAGCCCCGCTTGCCCGGGAGGGACCCCGTCAGGGCTCGCGGCGGCTATGCGCTGCTCCAGGTCGATTCGCCCGCCCAAGAGCCTCGTGGATTCACAGCCCTCTAGCATGAAGAACTAGCGAAGAACGAGAAGAAAGATACAAGGGAGAGATAAAAAGTAGATGAACACGAAAAAGTAGTAGATGTGTTTGTTCGATTGGTGTTGTTCAATCGGCCATCATCCCCAACATATATAAGAGGCGGCTGGACTTCCCGTACAAGCAAAGGATTCATCTAGGCTTTCCTTATAAAAAAAATTACATCAATTCACGTCCTAGAGTCCTAGTTCTATTCCAACTTGGATTCAGTCTGAATCTGGCCCAACTTCTGTCTTCCTCCTTGCACGGGGCGCCGAGCTTGCATATGACCTCCGATCAAGACGGGCCAAATACGAAACTTGTGCACCTCCACAAGACGAACAATCCTTATGTTGAACACTTCTCCAAATAAGACGATCTTGAATACTCTATGAAGCCATCTTTAATATCCAGTCGGATTCGGTAATGTAACGGACTGGATTGTCCGAGTCTCGTAGTGAACTTACAGGTCGTATACTATCTTATATGATAATGACTCCAAAACCAAAGTTCACCGTTTTGATGATGCGCACAACTTCCGTGTTGATCACTTTTCCATCCGGGGTCATCTGGATTACCTTTCGGGCACATCTTCAGTTTCACTCGGATCCGAGCTCATCCACTCGGATATTAGAGTTTTTCGTCCGACTGGACCTTTTCACTCGGATGTTAGAGTCTTTCACTTGGATGACTATAATTTCACTCGGAAGACAATCTTTCACTCGGATGACTATATTTCGCTCGGAAGGCAATATCTTATTCGAACGTCAAGTTTTCATTCCGATGGTAATCTTTTCACTCGGAATAACTTCATTCGGATGATAATTTCACTCGGCTTGCTATATTTTCACTCGGAAGCCAATCTTTTACTCGATCGATAAGTTTTTCACTTGACCTTTTACTCGATCGGTAGGTTTTCACTCGGATGGTAAACCTTTCACTCAGATTTCCCGACTGAAAACACAGCCTGATCTTGATTTGCCTCTCCAGGTTGCATACGACCTCGAATTGAGACAAATTTTATATGAAAAACGATCGTCTCGACGAGACAAAACTTTTTCGTGTTGAAGGTTTTTCGATTCAAGGCCGTCTCGATGGCCGAATTACTCGCGCAACCTATCAGACAAGTGTCTGGCACCTCGCGCCATATTTCCGTTGAGATTCGGTCTGCAGTGTATTGCCTCTAACTTTTGCATATGAACTCGGATTGAGATGATTTATATATCAAAATCGATTGGCTCGACGAGACAAAGACAATTCCTTAAGAGTGCTCCTTCATCCGAGGTCATCTTGAAGACGTTATTGGCCAAAAACCACTTGAAACATTGAATTATGACACTCGGAGTATAGTTTCGGTCCGTCAGATAAGGTCGAATGAATATAACCGAAACATCAAAGTTATTCCACTCGGCGACGTGAATCTTTTCATGCTGAAAACCCGTTTACTCGAGACCATCTTCATTGCAATCTATATCTTGCCAAAATCAGGTGTCAACAATACGGTTATTCATTTAAGTAAGAGAATAAATTGTTGTTCTGTTTACATGAATAAAACCTTATATGGTTACACACCCAATGAAAATGCTTCGTTGGATCTCGATCGTAGTGATACACATATTCATAATATTGAAACCAAAAGATGCAAAGTTAATAATGATAGTGCAACTTATTTGTGGCACTGCCGTTTAGGTAATATTGGTGTAAAACGCATGGAGAAAATCCTTGCTGATGGGCTTTTGGAATTACTTGATTATGAATCAATTGATGCTCGCAAACCATGCCTCATGAGCAAGATGACTAAGACTCCGTTCTCCGGAACAATGGAGCAAGCAACAGATTTGTTGGAAATCATACATACTGATGTATGTGGTCCGATGAATATTGAGGCTCACGGCAGGTATCATTATTTTCTGATCTTCGCAGATGATTTGAGCAGATATGAGTATATCTACTTGATAAAACACAAATCTAAAACATTTGAAAAGTTCGAAGAATTTCAGAGTGAAGTGGAGAATCATCGGAACAAAAATAAAAGTTTCTACGATATGATCGCAGAAGGAAAATATTTGAGTTACAAGTTTGGCCTTCAGTTAAAACATTGTGAAATAGTTTCACTACTCATGCCACCTGGAACACCATAGTGTAATGGTGTGTCTGAACGTCGTAACCGTACTTTATTAGATATGGTGCGATCTATGACGTCTCATACTGATTTACCGCTATCGTTTTGGGGTTATGCATTAGAGACAGCTACATTCACGTTAAATAGGGAACCATCTAAATCCGTTGAGACGACACCGTATGAACTATGGTTTGGCAAGAAACCTAAGATGTCGTTTCTTAAAGTTTGAGGTTGCATTGCTTATGTGAAAAAGTTTCAACCTGATAATCTCAAACCCAAATCAGAGAAGTGCGTCTTCATAGGATACCCAAAAAAAAATGTTGGGTACACCTTCTATCACAGATCCGAAGGCAAGATATTCATTGCTGAGAATGGATCCTTTCTAGAGAAGGAGTTTCTCTCAAAAGAAGTGAGTGGGAGGAAAGTAGAACTTGATGAGGTAACTGTACCTGCTCCCTTATTGGAAAGTAGTTCATCATAGAAATCTGTTCCTGTGACTACTACACCAATTAGTGAGGAAGCTAATGATGATGATCATGTAACTTCAGATCAAGTTACTACCGAAACCTCATAGGTAAACCAGAGTGAGATTCGCACCAGAGTGGTATGGTAATCCTGTTCTAGAGGTCATGTTACTTGACCATGACGAGCCTACGAACTATGAGGAAGCGATGATGAGCCCAGATTCCGTGAAATGGCTTGAGGCCATGAAATCTGAGATGAGATCCATGTATGAGAACAAAGTATGGACTTTGATTGACTTGACCAATGATCGGCGAGCCATTGAGATTAAATGGAACTTCAAGAGGAAGACGGACGCTGATATTTGTGTTACTATCTACAAAGCTAGAATTGTCACAAAAAGGTTTTCGACAAGTTCAAGGTGTTGACTACGATGAGAGTTTCTCACTCGTATCTATGCTTAAGTCTGTCCGAATCATGTTAGCAATTGCCGCATTTTATGAAATCTGGCAAATGGATAAACAAAATTGCATTCCTTAATGGATTTATTAAAAAAGAGTTGTATATGATGCAACCAGAAGGTTTTGTCAATCCTAAAGGTACTAACAAAATATGCAAGCTCCAGCGATCCATCTATGGACTGGTGCAAGCATCTCGAAGTTGGAATATATGCTTTGATAAGTTGATCAAAGCATATAGTTTTATACAGACTTGCTGTGAAGCCTTTATTTACAAGAAAGTGAGTGGGAGCACTACAACATTTCTGATAAGTATATCTGAATGACACATTGTTGATCGGAGATAATGTAGAATTATTCTGCAAAGCATAAAGGAATGTTTGAAAGGAGTTTTTCAAAGAAAGACCTCGGTGAAGCTGCTTACATATTGAGCATTTGGATCTATAGAGATAGATCAAGACACTTGATAAGTTTTTCAATGAGTACATACCTTGACAAGATTTTGAAGTAGTTCAAAATGGAACAGTCAAAGAAGGAGTTCTTGCCTGTGTTACAAGGTGTGAAGTTGAGTAAGACTCAAAACCCGACCACGACAGAAGATAGAGAGCAAATGAAAGTCATTCTCTATGCCTCAGCCATAGGTTCTATAAAGTATGCCATGTTGTGTACCAGACCTATTGTATACCCTGCCCTGAGTTTGGCAAGGGAGTACAATAGTGATCTAGGTGTAGATCACTAGATAGCGGTCAAAATTATCCTTAGTGGAATAAGGATATGTTTCTCGATTATGGAGGTGACAAAAAGGTTCGTCGTAAAGGGTTACGTCGATGCAAATTTTGACACTGATCCAGATGACTCTAAATCTCAATCTGGATACATATTGAAAGTGGGAGCAATTAGCTAGAGTAGCTCCGTGCAGAGCATTGTTGACATAGAAATTTGCAAAATACTTACGGATCTGAATGTAGCAGACCCGTTGACTAAACTTCTCTCACAAGCAAAACATGATCACACCTTAGTACTCTTTGGGTGTTAATCACATAGCGATGTGAACTAGATTATTGACTCTAGTAAACCCTTTGGGTGTTGGTCACATGTCGATGTGAACTATGGGTGTTAATCACATGGTGATGTGAACTATTGGTATTAAATCACATGGCGATGTGAACTAGATTATTGACTCTAGTGCAAGTGGGAGACTGAAGGAAATATGCCCTAGAGGCAATAATAAAGTTATTATTATTTCCTTATATCATGATAAATGTTTATTATTCATGCTAGAATTGTATTAATCGGAAACATAATACATGTGTGAATACATAGACAAACAGAGTGTCACTAGTATGCCTCTACTTGACTAGCTCGTTGATCAAAGATGGTTATGTTTCCTAACCATAGACATAAGTTGTCATTTGATTAACGGGATCACATCATTAGGAGAATGATGTGATTGACTTGACCCATTCCGTTAGCATAGCACTTGACCGTTTAGTTTGTTGCTATTGCTTTATTCATGACTTATACATGTTCCTATGACTATGAGATTATGCAACTCCCGTTTACCGGAGGAACACTTTCTGTGCTACCAAACGTCACAACGTAACTGGGTGATTATAAAGGTGCTCTACAGGTGTCTCCGAAGGTACTTGTTGGGTTGGCATATTTCGAGATTAGGATTTGTCACTCCGATTATCGGAGAGGTATCTCTGGGCCCTCTCGGTAATGCACATCACTTAAGCCTTGCAAGCATTACAACTAATGAGTTAGTTGCAGGATGATGTATTACGGAACGAGTAAAGAGACTTGCCGGTAACGAGATTGAACTAGGTATTGAGATACCGACGATCGAATCTCGGGCAAGTAACATACCTATGACAAAGGGAACAACGTATGTTGTTATGCGGTCTGACCGATAAAGATCTTCGTAGAATATGTGGGAGCCAATATGAGCATCTAGGTTCCACTATTGGTTATTGACCGGAGACGTGTCTCGGTCATGTCTACATTGTTCTCGAACCCGTAGGGTCCGCACGCTTAAGGTTTCGATGACAGTTTATGAGTTTTGATGTACCGAAGGAGTTTGGAGTCTCGGATGAGATCGGGGACATGACGAGGAGTCTCGAAATGGTCAAGACGTAAAGATCGATATATTGGACGACTATATTCGGACATCGAAAAGGTTCTGAGTGATTCGGGTATTTTTCAAAGTACCAGAGAGTTACGGGAATTCGCCGGGGAGTATATGGGCCTTATTGGGCCATACGGGAATAGAGGAGAGAGGCCAAAAGGAAGGAGGCACGTGCCCCCCCTCTGGTCCGAATTGGACAAGGGGTGCAGCCCACTTTTCCTTGTTCCTCTCCCCCTCTTTCCTTCTCTCCTACTCCAACAAGGGAAGGAGGAGTCCTACTCCCGGTGGGAGTAGGACTCCCCCCTTGGCGCGCCCTCCTCCTAGGCCGGCCGCCTCCCTCCCTTACTCCTTTATATACGGGGGCAGGGGCACCCCATAGACACAACAGTTGATCATTGATCTCTTAGCCGTGTGCGATGCCCCCCTCCACCATAGTCCTTGATAATATTGTAGTCGTGCTTAGGCGAAGCCCTGCGACAGTAGAACATCAAGATCGTTACCACGCCGTCGTGCTGACGGAACTCTTCCTCGACATTCTGCTGGATCGGGGTCCGGGGATCGTCATCGAGCTGAACGTGTGCTAGAACTCGGAGGTGCCGTAGTTTCGGTGCTTGATCGGTCGGGCCGTGAAGACGTACGACTACATCAACCGCGTTGTGCTAGCGCTTCCGCTTTCGGTCTACGAGGGTACGTGGACAACACTCTCCCCTCTCGTTGCTATGCATCACCATCATCTTGCGTGTGCGTAGGAATTTTTTTAAATTACTATGTTCCCCAACACTCCTCTCTCGTGGCCTTGTTGGGGGTAAGACCGCCTGCCCGGCCCCCAACAGAACTTAACTGAACTGGATCGGCCGAAAGATCACCAGGAATCCTCGAGGCCTCTCGCGGCCTTGGCCGGTGTCCGGATCCCGGAGACGCCACAAGATCCCCACCAAGCACAGGCGCAACACCAGCACCCGTGAAAGCTGAGACGGGCGATGCCGCAAGAGTAGGTTGGCGCGGCGAAACAGCGGAAGGCCCCTAGCCGCCCACACCAGGCGACCCTCCCACCAGGGCAGCCATCGCCAGTGATGGCACCGCAGAAGATGTTGGGGGACGCATCGCCAGGGAAGGAGAAGGTGGTGCGCAGGCCTCCTGCCCGCACGCCCCTCCCAGGCCCGCCAGAGCCACTAGGTGGCCCCTAGCCGCCGAGTTTGCCTTGGGTCCCCCAGAAGCAGTTGTAGAATCGGCAGATGAGGGCCGGACCTCCTGCCCGCCCACCGCTGCCGAATCGTCCGGAGCAGCCGTCACCTCCATCCTAGGCAACGGAGATGAAGGTGGAGTAACATGGACCTCGTGCCCACCGGTTGCTCCCACTCCGTCCATGACCAACAGAGAGTCAGACCCAGCAATCGCCGGCGGAAAATGTTCCGACGGATCATCCATATCGACGCGATCACTCCAAAGACGAGGAGGCGCTGAAAAAGCTCCCAAGGATCCCAGCTGCAGCATGTTAGATGGAACAGAAGTCGGCAATTTCCCCTGAGCAGACTCTCCTGCCTTAGACGAATCTGCATGCCCTGTGGCCTTGTCACCATCATTGGGTGCATTACCATCCTGGTTCCCCTGAGCATCTCCCCCCTCAGAAGTATCCATATGATGTATCTCCTCAAAATCCTGAAACAGATCAGGGTCCTCATACTCGATATCCAACATATATGCAATTCCATCGTGAGTCCATCTTACCACATCCGGTAAGAACCGAATGTTAGCCACACTAACCAGCAAGCGCGCCACACCATGAGCACACGTGAAGGGCATATCTACCTGCTCCATCTTGCCGAGCAGGGATCCCAGGCTCCAAGTGACCAGGAAGTTATCCAGGGGTTCAGATGGCACCCCCGAAAAACGAACCCAAATCTGAGTCAATGGTGTACCTTGAGGCTCTTTCTTTTTCCACTCATCAAATTGTAACACATAGCTTGTTCCAGTAACTCTACACATGCCAAACTTGAGAATTCTCATCTAATCCTCCTTAGAAGGGAAGTCCACTTTGTAAGTCTGATCTGATAACTTCAACAGAGACCAGTTAAAATTCCCCGGTGCCAACTCCTGCAACTGCTGAATAATCTGAGCTTCAGTAAGAGGTCCATTTACGACCTTAACCACACCTGGGAAGGAAGTTTCAATCACGGGAGCCACCGGAGCCATACTTTGGTGACTCAAAGAACATCAACTCAGAGCAACAGAGCCCATAAATATTAACCGTCGGTTTGGGCCCTAAAAGAAGCGGACATTCAGCCGCCGTATGCTTCGGTTTCCGACATATATCACATAACTCAGCAGAGCAATCAACCATAAAGTGTCCCGTTTCACCGCACCGGAAGCAGGTCAACTTTTTTTCTTAGCCACCCATTTGGACGGCTTGTCACCCCCGGACTTCTCCGTACCTTTGTCAGATGCAGCATCAGCAGGCTGAATGGACTCCGGCACCGTCACGTCTGCGAGGGCCCGGACTGTATCCACCGCAACCTGAGGTAGACCAGCACCATCGGTGGGCACCTCCTCAAGGCCCGTGACCGAACCCGTGGCAACGGGCAGATGGCGCGGGGGAGGAGGGTGCCGGTGACCACCACGACCTCGGTAGCGGCCCCGGAACCGGTTATTGGGGCCAACCGCACCCTCAACAAAGTTTCCCGGTGGTCCTTGAAACCCTTGACCGGCAACACCGTGATCAGTCCAAGCATAGCCATGCCCACCACCGGTGGACGACGAACCTCGATGAAGGCCATCCCCGTAAGCATCGTAGCCATCGTCCCCCCACTGACCACGGGGGGGATAGCGGCTGTAACCTGCGAACATGCCCGAACCGCGGCCAACAGCTCCACGAGCAGCTCCACCCCGCCCGCCGGCCATCTGTCTAGGCCACGAGTGATGTGACTGAGGGGGCGCAGCCTCTGTTAGCGGCGGCGCCGCAGCCCTGGCAGGGGGCACCGTGGCCCACGCTGGCGCCGGAGCGGCCGCACCCGAAGCCGCCGCAACCGCAACAGCAGCCCCCGACGGTGTCTTCGCAGGCGCAGCCTTCGCCGGTTGCGGAGCCTTGGGCGGCATCACGACCTCGCCGGCCAACGCCGCAAGCGCGCCAAACTGGCCCGATGCCTTCCTCGCATGGCGACACACAAAAGTAGGAAAACCAATCCGTCCTCGGCGGCGAACCCTAGCGACAGCACTGTTTCGGCAGGAACACGATCGTGCATGCGAGGGCACCCAATCTGATGTAGACCCATGCACACTGGCCTCCATAGCCCGTGCGCCGCCAGCCAGTTTTGCCTGGGCCACTAGCCCCGCTAATCCCGGCCCACGCGCAGACGATGCATCCTGACGCGACAGCCCAAGCTCAGGTACACCCACACAGCGGCCCACCGCTTCCAGCCCGTCAGAGCCCAACAGCATTTTCAAACGCGAGATCCGCTCCGCCCGGATCACGCTCGATCGGTCGATCGCCGGCGCTGGCGCCTGCGCCGCCGACGTTCGTCGTTTCTCCTTCCTCTTCACTACCTTCCACGATCCCTCTGTAATGAAATCAGACAAAATCGGTTTGGGGAGACTCACCTTCAGAAGAGGCCCCTTCCACGGCCGGATTGCCGTAGCTGCCGTCCATCGATGAACCACTCGTCTGATTAGCTCGATCCCATCCTCTGACCGCAAGCCTCGTCTCGCCGGATCATCGAAGGGAATCGCCAAATCCACCATCATTGCCACCTCTTCCTCCGGATATCCCACCCGCAAGGCTTCGCAGACGGCATCAGACGGCGTGGGAGATGCCACGCCCGCCAGGCCACCGTCGGAGTCGCCATCTTCGCCGTCAGAGTCGCCAGTGGAGGCCTCAGCTAGCGCCCAAAATCGGCCCCCCGCGCATCTCTCGCCGGCGGGGGCAGCGACGGCGAGCCCGGGCGTCGGCGAAGTCATCGCCCCCTAGTCGCCTATCGCCCCCTTAGCAAGTAATTTTGATGAAAGGGCTTTTTTCATGCTCTGGAGCTTAGGTGAGCAAATCCATTCCCCTATCAGATTCAGATATCTTTGGGTAGTGAGGGAGTCCTGGATTAGGGGGTCTTCGGACAGCCGGACTATCTCCATTGGCCGGACTGTTAGACTACGAAGATACAAGATTGAAGACTTCGTCTCATGTCCGGATGGGACTCTACTTGGCGTGGAAGGCAAGCTAGGAAATACGTATATGGATATCTCCTCCTTTGTAACCGACCTTGTGTAACCCTAACCCTCTCCAGTGTATATATAAACCGAAGGGTTTTAGTCCGTAGGACAACAATCACAACATACAATCATACAATAGGCTAGCTTCTAGGGTTTAGCCTCTCTGATCTCGTGGTAGATCTACTCTTGTAACACCCATATCTTCAATATTAATTAAGCAGGATGTAGGGTTTTACCTCCATCAAGAGGGCCCGGACCTGGGTAAAACTTCGTGTCCCTTGCCTCCTGTTACCATCCGGCCTAGACACACAGTTCGGGACCCCTACCCGAGATCCGCCGGTTTTGACACCGACATTGGTGCTTTCATTGAGAGTTCCTCTGTGTCGTCGCCGTTAGGCTTGATGGCTCCTACTATCATCGGTAGCGATGCAGTCCAGGGTGAGACTTTTCCCCCCGGACAGATCTTCGTATTCGGCGGCTTTGCACTACGGGCTAATTCGCTTGGCCATCTGGAGCAGATTGAAAGCTACGCCCCTGGCCATCAGGTCAGATTTGGAAGTTTGAATTACACGGCCAACATCCATGGGGACTTGATCTTCGACGGATTCGAGCCACAGCCGGGCGCGCCGCACTGTCGCGATGGGTATGACCTAGCTCTGCCACCAGACGGTACCCCAGAGGCCGCACCCGCATCAGCTCCGACCCTTAGCTCGGAGCCAACTACGCCAATCGAGGACGAGTGGCTAGACACCGCCTCAGGGGCTGCAGTCTCGACGGTGATCGAGCCAAACACCAGCATAATCCTCCGCATGGCCCATGACTCCAAGGTGCCGGACTCTCTTCCGGACCCCAAACCATCCGCGCCCCTGCCAATCGAATCCAATTGGGCGGTGATCATGGAATTCACCGTCGTGGATATCTTTCAGCACTCGCCCTTCGGCGACATCCTGAATTCACTAAGGTCTCTCTCTTTGACAGGAGAGCCCTGGCCGGATTATGGCCAACAGGATTGGGATGCGGACGACGAAGAAATTCGACGCCCACCCACCATCCACTTTGTAGCCACTATCGATGATTTAACCGACATGCTCGACTTCGACTCCGAAGACATCGACGGTATGGACGACGACATAGGAGACGAACATGAACCAGCACCTATAGGGCACTGGAAAGCCACCCCGTCGTATGACATATACATGGTGGATACACCCAATGAAGGCAACGGTGACGAGATAGCGGAGGGTGACCCCTCCAAGAAGCAACCCAAGCGCCAACGTCAGTGGCGCCGCTCTAAGCCCCGCCAAAGCAAAAGTGGTGATATCAGCACAGGAGATAATAACACTCTGGATAGCGCCGAAGACAACAACAATCCCCTCCAGCAAGATTTAGAGCAGGAGGATGAAGGAGCCAGCTCTCCTGAGAGGGCGGCTGGCGGAGAGGAGGAGGATGACAATTACATGCCCCCTCCGAAGACGAGGCAAGCCTCGGCGACGATGAATTCGCCGTACCAGAGGATCCCGTCGAACAAGAGCGCTTCAAGCGCAGGCTTATGGCCACGACAAATAGCCTAAAGAAAAAACAGCAGGAGCTTCAAGCTGATCAAGATCTGCTAGCTGACAAATGGACTGAAGTCCTCGCGGCCGAGGAATATAAACTCGAGCGTCTCTCCAAGAGCCACCTAAGGCGCAGGTTATTACCCCGACTGGAGGAAGAAGCATATGATACGGCTGATCGGCCACCTCGTGGCCATGATAGAGAGGCATTCCAGCCAAAAGCTCAGCCTCCACCCCAACGCCATCCAAATAAAAAGGCATGGGGAGATATGTCAGACCTGCGAGACATATTGGAGGACAAAGCAAAGCACTCAAGATCGATCTATGGATCATGAGGGCCCACACTCTATGAGATGGTAAACGTCACGCCGGATACAGTAAAAGCAAATCCGGCCGGGCCAAACACAGTGGGCAGGGCCCATATGAGCTGCGTCGCGATATAGCCCAATACAGAGGTGCCGCACACCCCTTATGCTTCACGGACGAAGTAATGGAACATCAATTCCCAGAAGGTTTCAAACTTGTAAACATTGAAACATACAACGACACAACAGATCCCGCAGTATGGATTGAGGACTTCCTCCTCCACATCCACATGGCCCGCGGTGATGACTTACATGCCATCAAGTACCTCCCACTAAAACTCAAAGGACCAGCGCGGCATTGGCTTAATAGCTTGCCAGCAGACTCCATTAGTTGTTCGGAAGATCTGGAGGCCGCATTCCTCGACAACTTTCAAGGCACTTATGTGTGACCACCAGACGCCGATGACTTGAGCCACATAATTCAGCAGCCAGAAGAGTCGACCAGACAATTCTGGACTCGGTTCCTTACAAAGAAAAATCAAATCGTCGACTGTCTGGATGCGGAGGCCTTAGAGGCTTTCAAGCACAACATCCGAGACGAGTGGCTAGCCTGGCACCTTGGCCAGGAAAAGCCGAAATCTATGGCAGCTCCCACGACGCTCATGACCCGCTTCTGTGCGGGAGAAGACAGCTAGTTGGCTCGCAGTAATAACATATCAAAGAACCATGGTACCTCCGATACCAAGGACGGCAATAGCTGGTCACGTCGCAACAAGCATAAGCGCCGCATTAATAGCGAAAGTACTGAGGATACGGCAGTCAACGCCGGATTCAAAGGCTCTAAACCCGGTCAGCAGAAAAAGTCATTCAAACAAAGCACGCCGGGTCCGTCCAGCTTGGACCGTATACTCGATCGCTCATGTCAAATACACGGCACCCCAGACAAGCCAGCCAATCACACCAACAGGGATTGTTGGGTGTTCAAGCAGGCCGACAAGTTAATTGCCGAAAACAAGGACAAGAGGCCGCATAGCGATGATGAGGAAGAACCCCGACAGCCGCACTACAAGTGCGGACGGTGAACATGATATACGCAACCCACATCCCCAAGAAGGAGCGGAAGCGTGCGCTCAGGGACGTATATGCGTTGGAGCCAGTCGCCCCAAAGTTCAACCCTTGGTCCTCCTGTCCGATCACCTTCAATTGTAGGGACCACCCCACTAGTATCCGTCATGGCGGATTCGCCGCACTGGTCTTAGACCCAATCATCGACGGATTTCACCTCACTCGAGTCCTTATGGATGGCGGCAACAGCCTGAACCTACTTTATCAGGACACAATGCGCAAAATGGGTATAGACCCCTCAAGGATCAAACCCACAAAAACGACCTTTAAAGGCGTCATTCCAGGCATAGAGGCCCACTGCACAGGCTCAATTACACTGGAAGTGGTCTTCGGATCCCCGGATAACTTCCGAAGCGAAGAGTTAATCTTCGATATAGTCTCGTTCCGTAGTGGTTATCACGCGCTGCTCGGACGAACCGCATTCGCTAGATTCAATGCGGTACCACATTATGCATACCTCAAGCTCAAGATGACAGGACCTCGCGGAATTATCACAGTCAATGGAAACACAGAGCACTCTCTCCGAACAGAGGAGCACACCGCGGCCCTTGCAGCAGAAGCGCAAAGCAGCCTCTCAAGGCAATCTACCAGTTCGGCGTTTCAAAGCCCGGACACCTTCAAGCGCGCTCGGGGCAATCGGTAGACAGACCGCCTGGCGCGATCTGAGCTCACATAGCAATATGGCGGCCACCCCAATCCCAGCCCAACGGCGTTGTTCATGCCGCGCATACGTAATTACGCATTAAAAATACCATGGGCACAGGTAGGGAGGGGGGCACAACTACGGCACGCCCCAAAACGCGGCCTAAACCGCACCAGGGGCTTCCCGTTTGGTTATTTTTCTTTTTCTTTCAGGACTTCAATCTCTGGAAACACTGTCCGGCAGCTCTATTGCCGAACACATGATACAGCAACCAAGGAGGCCGACAACTACGGAATTCCCAGGTGGATTACAGATTTCATATAATTCCTCAGCTCGCCCTTGGAAGGGACATAGTCCTACTCTTTTGCTTATTACACTATCTGTATCACTCTGCTTTAATGCAATTTTTTAATACAATGCATGACATTAAGACTATTATCGCATTTTTGTTATATGTATACATATCTATGTGTTCATTAATGACGCCTAGCAACCGTACACTCTGGTACGACCAATGCACCAGGGGCTTACGTACCCACAATATGGTGTTAAAAGTCTGAACACTTTCACAAGTGCGGCACCCTGAACTTATAGCATTATATGCATCAGCTCCGAATCATGTCTTTGGTCAAATGTTGGGTTTGCCCGGCTCCTATGTTTTGGTACCTTACGTTCCGCTCTATCGGCTAAGGTAGAGCTAGGAGAACTACTGCAATTGTGTCCCGGTTCTACCAGGCCGAGCACCTCAGTAGAGAAAGCTAAAACTGACTGCCATGATAAGGCAAGAGACTGATCGCTGTTCGGCGAGGTTTTTCGAGTCCCTAAAGACTTATGCCGCTTAGGGCGAGGGGCCGGCTCCGTCCGGCTTACAGGCGTGTATCGCGCCCCAAATTCAGTCTTCCGAATACCAGGGGCTTCGCCGAAATTTAAAATTATAGAATTCTATGGCTAAGTGAGAGTGATAAAGCATTATTAGTTCGGTTTCCTTGTTCGTTGTGCTGAGCACCTCCCTCGAAGGACCCAAACATGGGAACAAGATTGCTCAGGTTTATCCCGAACACCCCGGCACTCGTGGCATGGGGGCAGAAGCCGAGGACTAGCCATCTCTCAGATTGGATAAACAGCCAAACAAAAGGTAATATTTTAAATTCATACAAGCGTTGCATAGCGAATACGATCCAAGTTTTCATACATACAGGACAAAACGAGCAAGTCTCATTCAAATATTACATTTTGTGAACACTCATCCGCGATAAGACGGGCGCCCGACAGAACACCCTCGTAGTACATCTCGGGGTGGCGGTGCTCCTTGCCCTCCGGCGGCCCCTCCTTGATCAGCTTCACGGTGTCTAGCTTGACCCACTGTGTTTTTACACGGGCAAAGGCCCGGCGTGCACCTTCAATGCAGACGGATCGCTTGACGACCTCCAGCCGTGGGCAGGCATCCACAAGTCGCCTCACCAGGCCGAAGAAGCTATTGGAAAGGGCATCGCCAGGCCACAACCGGACTATGAATCCCTTCATGGCCTGATCGGCCGCCTTATGTAGCTCGACCATCTGCTTCAGCTAGTCGCTCAATGGCACCGGATGTTCGGCCTCCGCATACTGAGACCAGAACAGCTTCTCCGTCGAGCTTCCGTCTCCGGCCCAGTAGAATTGTGCGGCATCGGACACACTACGCGGCAAATCTGCGAATGCTCCTGAAGAGCTCTGGATTCGGGTAAGTAATCGGTAATTCACCTTTACATGCTTGCTTTGCATATAGAAAGCCTTACCCGCCGCTATCTTCTTCATCGCGTCGATCTCCTGAAGGGCCTTCTGGGCCTCGGCCTTGGCACTCTTCGCGCTCTCACGGGCCGCGGCAAGCTCAGACTCTCGCGTCTTCAAGTCAAGCTCCAACGCCTCGTGCTTCGTCACGAGAGCCTGGAGCTCTTGCTGCACCTCACCCACCCGAGCCTCGTGCCTCTCTCGCTCGGTGCGCTCCTGGGCCGCCTTCTCTTCGGCCTGGGATAGTGCTTGCTTTAGGGTCGCCACCTCGGTCGTGGCCCTTGGCAACATACAATGATCCTGTCATTTAGCAATCGCGTCCTTTTTCTCATCTATAGACGGGGTATTACTTACCCTTGTTCTCCTCGAGCTGCCTCTTAGCAAGGCCGAGCTCTTTTCGGGACCCCTCGAGGGCCTCCTTCAGTACGGCGACCTCCGCAGTCAGTGCGGCGGACGCCAGCAGCGAAGCCTGCATATGCATATTGACATACTTATATTAGACTCATGCGGCATTATTTGATCCTCTGTTCGGCTTTTCTTTGTGAACACCGAACAAAGCATCAGGGGCTACTGTCTATGCGGTAATATTTCTACTACATTTTAAAACACTTACCTCGAAGCCTGTTAGGAGGCTAGTACAGGCTTCAGTCAATCCGCTCTTGGCGGACTGAACCTTCTGGATCACCGCACTCATGATAGTGCGGTGCTCCTCCTTGATGGAAGCGCTGCGAAGCGCTTCCAACATAGTGTCCGGCGCCTCTAGATGGACAGAGGTCACCGGCACAGGTGTCTCACCCCCCTTAGAAGGGGACTGCCTGCCCGAGCTCGGAGACGTTGGAGGGTCCGGCGCTGTGTTCGGCTGAGGGCCGAACTCAGAGCTCTTGGGGACCCCGTCCCCTCGGCTCCCGGAGTCCGGAAGGTCGCCTTGAGGCGCCTCCGGGACTATCCCCCCTCGATCCGGTGCCTCTTGAGACAGCACCTCGGCGTCGACGCCTAGATGAGGGGAGGTGGCGGTCGGGACTGGATCGCTATCCATGTCCGACGAGCCCAGGGAGCCGTCCGAGGATACCTCGACATTGGCTCGGGGCGGCCTGCACAATTGAGTTTGGCGTTAGGGAAAGCAATGCAACAAAGGAATCCTATGGGTTACTTTGGTATCCGAATACTTACGATCTCCCCTGGGGCTTGGCCCTGGGCAACCACTCGTCTTCACTTTCGTCGGCGGCGGTGGAGCTGTCCGGAAGGAGCGTCCTTCCCTTCTTGGACCCTCCGGCCTCCCCAGTTGGGGCGGCCTTCCTTTTCTTGTCTCCCCTAGTCGGTGGGGGAGCCCCTTCTTCCTCTTCCTCGTCTTTGGGGGAAGAGTGCGCCGCAGAGTCATCGGACGGTGAGTCCGACGACGCCTGGTGTCGGGAACTCTTTCGAGCTCCCTTGGCCTTCTTGGTCTTCTCCGGCACCTTATAAGGGGCCGGAGTCAGCATCTTCGTCAGAAGAGCGTCTGCGGGGCCTTCGGGCAAGGGAGCCGGACAGTCGATCTGTCCGGCCATCTTCTGCCAGTCCTGTTAACGGCACGGGAGTTTAGATCCCGCATAGAGTTAATCTATATAGAAAACAAGTATCCTGTGAAAGGTAAAACAACTTACCGCACTGGCGTGGCGCTTCGCGCTGAATCCGCGATCCTCAGTAATGGGGGGAGGGACCGCGGCGCCCTTGAACAGCACCTTCCAGGCATCTTCATGAGTCCTGTCGAAGAGCCTGTTCAAAGTTCGGTGCTGCGCCGGATTGAACTCCCACAAGGTAAACTCCCGTTGTTGGCACGGGAGTATCCGGCGAACGAGCATAACCTGGACTATGTTGACAAGCTTGAGCTTCTTATCCACCATGTTCTGAATACATGACTGGAGTCCGGTCAGCTCTTTTGAATTACCCCGGGACAGGCCCTTCTCTTTCCAGGAGGTGGGCCGCATGGGGATGCCAGATCGGAACTCGGGGGCCGCTACCCATGCGGGGTCGCGTGGCTCGGTGATATAGAACCACCCCGATTGACACCCCTTTATGGTGTCCACGAAGGTGCCCTCGAGCAATGTGATGTTGGGCATCTTGCCCACCATGGCGCCTCCGCACTCCTCCTGGCGGCCGCTCACTACCTTCGGCTTGACATTGAAGGTCTTCAGCCATAAGCCGAAGTGGGGCTTGATGCGGAGGAAGGCCTCGCACACGACGATAAACGCCGAGATGTTGAGGATGAAGTTTGGGTCCAGATCGTGGAAATCTAGGCCGTAATAAAACATGAGCCCCAGACGAAGGGATGGAGAGGGAGTCCCAGTCCGCGGAGGAAATGGGTGAGGAATACCACCCTCTCATGGGGCTCGGGGGTGGGGATGAGCTGTCCCTCATCTGGGAGCCGGTGCGCGATATCGCCGGGCAGGTATCCGGCTCTCCTCAGTTTCTTGATGTCTCCCTCCGTGACGGAGGAGACCATCCACTTGCCTCCCACTCCGGACATGGTTGGAGAAGGTTGAGATGGAAGTGAGGACTTGGGCGCTAGAGCTCGAGTGTGCGGGAGCGGATGAGCAGAGGAGGAAGAAGGCGTGGATAGAAAGGTGAATCCTTATCCCTTTATATGGGCGGACAAAATTAAACGTCCCCACTTGTCTGGTAAAACTCGCTTATCCCCCAAGCACCACAATTGATGGCGCGGTTGGGTTACCCACGCCCGTATTGATGAGAATCCCGTAATAAGGGGACACGATCTCTGCTTTGACAAGACGTGTCGAAAAACTGCCTCGCATTATGTGCGGGGCTGGTTAAAAGAAACGGTTCGAATAATCACCGGGCCATGATGTAACGTCATGTGGCCAAAACAAGCTAGCGGATTAGATCTGCGAAAACATTATTCTCTCTATGGTGAAATGTGGAACTTATTTTGCAGGGTCGGACACTATCCTCGTATTCAGATTCTTCTGTGATGTATTCGGAGAAGGAACCCGCCTTGCAATGTCGAAGACAACTGCGCGCCGGACTCATCGTCATTGAAGCCTGGTTCAGGGGCTACTGAGGGAGTCCTGAATTAGGGGGTCTCCGGACAGCCGGACTATCTCCATTGGCCGGACTGTTAGACTATGAAGATACAAGATTGAAGACTTCGTCTCGTGTCCGGATGGGACTCTACTTGGTGTGGAAGGCAAGCTAGGCAATACGTATATGGATATCTCCTCCTTTGTAACCGACCTTGTGTAACCCTAACCCTCTCCGGTGTCTATATAAACCGAAGGGTTTTAGTCCGTAGGACAACAATCACAACATACAATCATACCATAGATTAGCTTCTAGAGTTTAGCCTCTCTGATCTCGTGGTAGATCTACTCTTGTAATACCCATATCTTCAATATTAATCAAGCAGGACGTAGGGTTTTACCTCCATCAAGAGGGCCCGAACCTGCGTAAAACTTCGTGTCCCTTGCCTCCTGTTACCAACCGGCCTAGACGCACAGTTCGGGACCCCCTACCCGAGATCCGCCGGTTTTGACACCGACAGGTAGACAAGGTAAATCCTTTATGCTTGAGGGTACCATGAACAGACTATTGAGTGAATGAAACTTGTGGTTGGCTGCTATTGTGTTGTTTGATGCTTGGTTCAGAAGCTCCAGTTTAATTTAAACATCACTTGGCTTCAGGGTTATGCATCCTGTACGTATCAGATTTCCATGTTTACAGAAACAAACTATGTTAAAGTAAGATGTCACGGTGAATTAATTTACACCAAGATAGCATCATGTTCTTATAAAAAAAGAGTTAAAAGTTCAGCCATGCCAGTGACCTGGTTAAAAATAGAGTAATGCAAAAGGAATAAATAATTTTATATATATATATATATATATATACCTCACAAGCCCAGCCCTTAAGGAATATATATACCTCACAAGCCCAACCCTTAAGGAATGATTTACCTAAGAACACAAACTGCTGGCATATCTATATTTGGGTGATGATTGAAAAAGCTTGCACTCACATCTCTGAAAATACAGCAGAGACTTATTCCTGGGAGTTTAGGACTGTTGTGGTGTATATGCACAAATGACATGCTTGGATGTTCATTTGATCTAGGTGTATATATATACTAGAGTTAAACAGAACCATACTAATTCTAAAATCAGGTTTGGACATGATCTCCAAAAGTTTGAATGTTCCAGTAGCACTCAGCTTGATAGCCGTGTGTGGTTTGCTAGGGCTTGCAGCAGCACCGCTTGCAGGGCTTGCAGCAAGCACACAAGCATGTTCAAAAGCTAAGTAGGTGTACGCACTGTCTGTAGAGGACATGAACAATGTGCTGTAGGCCTGTAGCTCTTCCTTTGCTGTAGCACTTTGCAAAAAGGATCCTCAATCAATTGTAATCCTTGCTTTTCTTTCTCTTTACAAGTCATTCTCCACTTATTTACTTGTCATCGTTCTTTCCGTTTTCACTTTGACAGGGAGTAGTATTATTTTCACCAAGACGGGGGGAACTGGAGCCGGTCCACTTTCATCAAGGCTTGCTGGAGATGTTGGATGCTGTAGCTGACACTGCTGCTTGTTGGTGCTCTGTTCTTGGATTTGGATGTGTTGCCACTTGCCAGGAGGAGGCTTGAAGCAGAGTATCTGGAAGAATAGCAGATATGTTGATCAAAACCTTTATCTTAGCTTTCTGTCTACTACTTCCTTATGTCATTAGATAAAAAGATCATTAGAGACACCGGCTTTGGAGATATGCAGCTTACAATTTCTTCCTAAACTCAGCAATGCTATGCTAGTGTTACAAAGGGCTATTTTGTGGATGTTGTTGGAGTAGTGTAGTTTTCTGTATTTAACTTAGTTTTGTGTAAGGTATAATTTGATCTTTAGGCCTCTAGTGCTTGGTTCCTACAAATCTTACAGTGCAGATGAAGTGTTAATGTTCTGCATGCATTCTACTCAGTAGATGGGAGTTTAACTGACGATGTATTGAGAGTTTTTAGTCGAATATCCAATTCTGTGCCAGGCTCATCTGCACCCGGTGAGCAGTGTCATCTACAGCATCCAACATCTCCAGCAGGCGTTGACAAAAGTTGACGGGGTCTGTTTGTAGTGGGCATGGGCAGTGTACTGTAGGCCTGTAGGTCTTCCATGGCAGTAGCACTTTGCAAAAAGGATCCTTAGTCAGTTGCAACCCTTAATTAAGTACTCCAACTTAGCATAAGCTCTGTTCCCAGTCCTTAGGTTAGAATCATCACCGAGTGTTGGCCAAGGACATGTTTCTTTGCTTTTCTTTCTCTTTACAAGTCATTGTCCTCTGATTTACTCCAACTATTTTCACCAACGCCTGCTGGAGATGTTGGATGATGTAGCTGACACTGCTGTGTGTTGGTGCTCTATTCTTTGGGTAGAGATGTGTTGCCTGCCTGGAGGAGGCTTGAAGCAGAGTATCCCGGAGACTAGCAGATATGATGATCGAAACTTTTATCTTAGCTTTCTGTCTCTACTACTTCCTGATGTGATTATTAGATGAACGATTATTGGTTGAACTCTGTGCTTTTTTGTTTGGACCCTAGGCCATATAGGTCAAGGACGAACCGCACTGCTGTTGTCTGGAATCTTAAGTTTGGACGTGGAGCATCCACTGCACTGTAGCTTTTTTGTTGATTGGGTACCTCTTTCTCCACCAGCCAGCCAAGGGACGACACGCCCTCTCCCACTGCTCTCCACACTCAGTGCACTCAGGGCATGGGCGTCTCTTCAATCAACACTCTGACACGTATCATATACCCCCGTCGTCCTCTCTCCCTTCCTCTCCGTTGCCTATTAAGACCACCACCACCCCTCCTCACACAGCAGCCACCAGTTCCACCCTCACCCTCTTCTACCCATTGGAAATCGCAGCTCTGAACTCATGTCCAAGCTCTCAAGCCTCTCTCCATCTCTCTCTTGCACCTAACCTAGTCTTCTTCCAGGTTTCAGCCGATCCCAACCATGTCGTCCTTCGCCCACCTCCTACTCTCACTCACCCTCATCTTCCAATATCTCACAAAGGCTTCTCCTAGCCATAAAAAATACATTCTCCTTTTGAGGCCACCCGCCGACGCCGGCTGCTTCACGTGGACATCAGTCCATCCACAGCATGTGTACACTTCGTGGGTGTGTGTAAGACAATAGGCTTTGGGGGAAACCAGCACAACCCTCTAGGGGTAGCCTATCACATATATATATATATATATAATGAGGTGGTATACAACGTTACAATATACACATGTAAATACAGTCTAACACCCTCCCTCAATCTTAGCCACTTTCTAATGAATCTAGAAGGGTAAGATTGCGCCTGCAAGTCTCAAACTGTGGCAAAGGCAATGGCTTGGTGAAGATGTCAGCAAGTTGATCCTTGGAAGAAATAAACTTGATCTGTAGTTGCTTCTGAGAGACACGTTCACGCACAAAGTGATAGTCAACTTCAATGTGTTTCGTTCGGGCATGGAATACCGGATTTGCAGAAAGGTATGTAGCACCAATGTTATCACACCAAAGAACAGGAGGCTGTGATTGGGGTATACTTAACTCCTGAAGCAAGGACTGTACCCAGATGATCTCTGATGTGGCATTGGCCACAGCCTTATACTCAGCCTCAGTACTGCTACGCGAGACAGTAGCCTGTTTCCGAGCACTCCAGGCAATCAGGTTAGAGCCAAAGAAGACATCATAACCCCCCGTGGATCGCCTGTCATCCGGATTGCCAGCCCAGTCTGCATCAGAATATGCTGAAAGACAACCAGAGTCAGACGGCCGAATATGCAAACCATGAGCCACCGTGAAACGAATATAGCGCAAAATCCGCTTAACAGCAGACCAATGAGTGTCACGGGGTGACTGCAGATACTGACAGACTCGGTTAACAGCATAGGAAATGTCTGGTCGCGTGATCGTCAAGTACTGGAGCCCACCAACAATACTCCTGTACTCTGTCGCATCAGAAGAAGAAAGAAGCACACCATCAACAGCATTGAGCTTATCAGTGGTAGACATGGGTGTAGTCGTCGGTTTGCACTTAAGCATCCCAGCTCGCTGCAACAAATCCAGAGAGTACTTCTTTTGCGTCATAACAAGGCCAGCATCACGAGAAGTAACCTCCACACCAAGAAAGTAATGAAGCTTCCCAAGGTCCTTGACCGCAAAATCAGCACCAAGTGAGCGAACAAGCGCAGTAGCAGCCGACTGAGAGGAGCTGACCAAAATGATATCATCTACATAGACCAACAAGTACATAGTAACCTCAGGCCTTTGAAGAAGAAACAATGAGGAGTCAGCAGTTGATGATGCAAAACCATGAGCACGAAGAGCCATTGCAAGACGAGCATGCCAAGCACGAGGAGCCTGCTTCAGACCATAAATTGCCTTGGACAGACGACAGAGATGATCAGGGCGATCCGGATCAGAGAAACCCGGAGGCTGGCGCATGTAAACCTCCTCCGCCAAGACACCATGAAGAAAAGCATTTTGAACATCAAGCTGACGAAGAAACCAACCTCGAGTAACAGTCAGAGAGAGAAGAAGTCTGATGGTAGTAGGCTTGACCACTGGACTGAAGGTGTCTTCATAGTCAAGTCCAAAACGCTGCCGAAAACCACGAGCAACCAGACGAGCCTTATAGCGCTCAATGGACCCATCAGAATGCCTCTTCACTTTGAAAACCCATTTGGAATCAATGACATTTACCCGTGATTGTGGAGGAACAAGAGTCCATGTCTGATTGCAAAGAAGCGCTTGATACTCCTGCTCCATGGCCTCTCTCCAATGAGGAATGCGCATAGCAGCTTGATACATGCGTGGCTCAGAGGATGGATCTGCGAGAGCAGCAGACATGCACGCCGCTAACCAAGCAACTGTGCCATCGTGACGTTGCTTAGGCTGAAAAATGCCACTCCGACTGCGCGTATGTGGACGTAGAGCAGCAGCAGGAGCCGGCGGAGGCGAAGGTGACGGAGACGTGACGGTCGCCGGAGATGCAGGAATCACCTCAGGCGAGCTCGGGACAGACGACTCCGGGCTGCATGGCGAAGACTGGCCCGACGACAGGGGCTCAGAGGCCATGGGCGAACTGAGAGTGGGCGAGGCCAGCTCCGGTGACACCGGCCCAGACGGCCTTGGCGAGGCGGAGGCGAGAGCAGGCGAGGCCGGCCCTGGTGAGAAGGGCCCAGACACCCTGGGCGAGGCAGGGGCGGGCGAGGCCAGGCCTGGTGATGACTGCCCCGACGCCCTGGGCGAGACAGGGACCGAGGAGGCCGGCCCAGTCGGCGGGGTTGCAGGGCGCGACGATGGCGAAGGCAGCCCAGAAGCCAGAGGCGACCGGGCCAGGACGTCGATCGGCCGTGCATGAGCACGGAAACCAAGGCCATGCAGGGGCGCCATGTGCTCCTCATGCACAACAGAAGGTGCCGAGGATGAAGGCGATGGCGACGAAGAGGAAGATGGCACTTCCAGAATCTCCAAACGAGCCCCACGACCAGTGCCTGCACCATGGTTAGGCAACAATAGAGGAGAATATGCAGCATCATCAAATTGGTCAGAAGCAATAGAGGATGAATGCATGACAGGTGGCTCGGTAGTGGACACAGGGAGTTTGGCAAAGGGAAAAACATGCTCATCAAACACAACATCCCGAGAGATGTAGACACGATTAGTGGGCACATGAAGACATTTGTATCCTTTATGAAGAGAGCTATAACCAAGAAAAACACACTTCTTGGAACGAAACTCGAGCTTACGCTTGTTATATGGACGGAGATGGGGCCAGCAAGCACACCCAAACACCTTGAGAAAGGTGTAGTCCGGTTGTTCATTAAGGAGAACTTCAATGGGAGTCTTCATATTCAAAACACGAGTGGGAGTACGATTGATGAGAAAACATGCAGTGGTGAAAGCATCACTCCAAAAACGAAACGGAACAGATGCATGGGCCAAAAGAGTCAGACCAGCTTCAACAATGTGACGATGCTTACGTTCTACTAAACCATTCTGCTGATGTGTATGTGGACATGCTAAACGGTGAGTGATCCCAAGCGACTGAAAGAAGGAGTTGAGGTTGCGATACTCGCCACCCCAGTCCGACTGAACATGAACAATTTTGTGCTTGAGAAGGCGTTCAACATGTTTTTGGAACTGAACAAAAATGTCAAACACAT
>NC_041380.1:432569990-432617765 GCF_002162155.2 Triticum dicoccoides
TGTGCTGGCATGGGCGTGGAGTTGCCCCTCTCATTGATGATCTCGACTAGGGCGTCATACTCCTCATCAAGACCATTGACAATAAACGAGTTGAACTCGGAGTCGGTGAGGGGCTGTCCAATGGAGGCCAGCGTGTCGGCGAGACTCTTGACTTTGTTGTAGAACTCAGTGGCGGTGGAGTCAAGCTTCTGACACTCCCCAAGTTGGCGACGGAGCCCAGATACACGAGCCTGCGACTGTGCCGCAAACGAGCGCTCAAGAATAGTCCATGCCTCGTGGGACGTCTTGGCGAAGACAACAAGCCCAGCAACGGCCGGAGAGAGCGACCCCTGGATGGAGGAGAGGTTCGCCTGATCCTGCCCTGTCCAGACACGGTGAGCCGGATTATAGACCGGACCGTGCACGCTGTCAACCAGCGCAGGAGGGCAAGGAAGAGAGCCGTCGACATAGCCAAGCAGATAGTGACTCCCAAGAAGCGGAAGAACCTGCGCGCGCCAGAAGATGTAATTGTCCGACGACAACTTGATGGTGATGAGATGGACGAAGTGAAACGGCGGCGGCGGCTGCGATCCCATCGAGAAGACTGGCTGAGGTGAGACCACCGTGGAGACAGTCAGAGGGGCAGCCGGCGCGGTGACAGAGGGCGCGATGGCCGCGGTTGACGCCGCGAAGCCTGCCAGCGGCGCAGTGGCCGAGGGCGCGACAGCCGCGGTTGACGGGGCGGCGGCGGTGTGGGCCACAAGCGCCTGCTCGGGCGAAGTAGCAGCCGGCGGGAGCGCGAAGAGGGAGCCGACGCTCCGTGTCCCGATCGGCGCCTGAAGGGAGGCGGCATCCAGCGGCCTCGAGAGAAGTGCCGCGAGGGAGGCCGGCAGAAAACCGGTGGCGGTGGAGCCGGACGCAGCGGCGGACGTCATAGCAGTCGGGCGACGGCGACGGCGGGCGCGACGGCGGCGGCGGTGGCGGCGGCGGCGGCGGCGGCGGTTTAGGGTTTTTAGGCGGAAGCGGACGTAACCTAGCGTGATACCATGTAAGACAATAGGCTTTGGGGGGAACCAGCACAACCCTCTAGGGGTGGCCTATCACATATATATATAATGAGGTGGTATACAACGTTACAATATACACATGTAAATACAGTCTAACAGTGTGACTCCGCTGACATAGTAGCCGGGATAGACGAAGCTATCAAGGATGGGGTTGATGTGCTCTCACTCTCCCTCGCCCCTGTCTGTTTTTTATGTTAAATTCAGTCGAGACATGTCTGTAACTAGTAGGGTTTCCATGTCTGTAAAATAATTCAAGTTTGGACATGTAGCATCCATTCCTCTATAACTCTGTTACTTTGAAAATGTAAATGATTTGGTATCAGATCATTTGGTTCATATGGTTTGCTTACATCTGTATGGAAACATGCAACACTATGTTGTTTGGATACTGAACTATGCTGGTTGTCTTATGCTTTGTATTATTTATGGATTCAGCCATGTGGACATGCTCTTAGCTACAAATGTTCTGATGAAGGATGTGCGTAACTAAAATAATTGTGTTTCACTAAATTAGATGTAGATAAGATCTGAAAGGTTTTGAGATTTGTGTTTATTTTACGCCTGTATGCTCCGAAGTTACCTTAGTTTTGCCTTAGCATCATAAGACATACAGTGAGTCATATTATACATTTTCTTTGTTTGCTAGCTTACCAGGCCACCAGGAACATTTCTTTGTACAGCCAATTGTTCCTAATCTGCCATAAGATTATTCTACAGAACTAATGCCATGGTTTTGTCAGAAGTTGTATCCCTGTATCACTAATAATAATATGCATTGTAGCTCATGTAGTTCTGAGTTGATTTAATACTTAATTGTCCACCTCGATATAATCTGGGATGTTATTTTAAAACTCAGTCTATAAGTTCCTGTTTATAAACTTCATGTACTCAAATTACTATTATCATTATTATTGGCTCACATCTTTATAAATCAGAGTTTCTGCATATCACAGTTATAAACATGCTCGTGATTTAGCTACATCTAGATTTAGCTTCATACAAAATATTTCCTTTTGACTTCAGGTACTTTTGAATTGTCAAAATTTGCTCATTTACTCGTGTTCTTTTCGGAACTGCATATATTCCTATGCAAAAGGATGCACAGTGTATGTATATATCTTGGCACACTAATTCTTGGACATGTATGCTCTTCAAGTTGTCAACTCAACTATCACATGGCATATGTGGTAAGCCATCTCATAATGAATCCAACAATAAGTTGCCAAAGATAAGAACATGAAGGTAAAAGATAATTCTCTTATGTAGGGATAAGGCTCTCCTTTTCACTGTATATCTCAGATGCTTAACCAACAACAGCTAGAACAGGGTACAGTTAATGCAATTTCGAAAAAAAAACATGATATATCAAAATTGGCCAGAATATAGAAGTCACCATTTTTTTTAAATGATAGATAGGATGATCCTCTTCTTGTGCTTCGACTTAAGTGTCCAGACAAGTTAAACTTCTCTCGGGAAGAAAAAGCACCGTACCGTATTGTAGATGTCTGGTGACTGGAGGTTAAGTTAGTTTCGCTGAAGCCACTCAATCGGCAAGGTGATCCATGGAAAATTCTTAGACCATCCCCTGTATCTTAAAAGTATCTTGCCTTTTGGGTTGTTCTTGATGTCTATTTTATGGATAATGTGGTGATAACAAAACTGGCTTGCTTTTTTTTTTTGCGAGATGAATAAAGAAACACGTTAAAACTAGACTGGAGTGCACATGGTTTTGATTTGATTTCCTGCAAGTAAAAGATGATGTCGGTAGCTGATGCATGTTATCATATTATGATAGTTTTCTTGATATAGTACGTGCAGTTCTCATGCATGGTTTGAAAAAGCATATTGTGCCAGCTTTATTATTTGAGGTTCCTCTGTTTCTGAATTTTGTAAATGATACTTTTATTCTTCTTAATGACATAGTTAGCCATCTGAAGTGATCTAAGGTGCCGCCCAGAATCTGGGTGGCGAAGGAACTTCTGTCAGCAGTGCACAAGAAGAAAGGCATCTGCACAGGCTTTATTTTAGATGATGAGGACACTTCAAGATGATTAATGGTGTTGCCGATGCTACGAGAAATAGTGCATCATAAAGAAAAATTGAGTAACTATTGTGCATCTATTAGTTAGATATTGCTACTTTTTTTAGCTCACAGTACAGTCTGCCTTTTATGTTGTTGTGGGTGTTGCTGTTTTTAAGTTGTTCTGCACATACATGCCTTTGCAGATTAGTTTTTCCTTGATCATGGCACCCTTAAAATTATATAACTACAGTAAACATAAGATCTGCACATCTATGGGCTTCTTTTCTGCTAGGATAAAAGTTTTTCAGCATGCTTCAGTCATCTGAGGAATAAATTCTATGTAAACTGAGACACATTTTAATGCAGATAAATCGAATAAATGTTCTTTTGTACTAAATAAAAATTAGAACATACATGGACATTTATTTTCTTTCTACACAACGGTTAGTGTAAAAAGAAAATATGGTCAGGTGTACATGATAAAGAGATACAACATCTGAGAAACTTGTAATTATATTGCAATGTTTTGATATGGTTGCACATTCCTGTATTTTTTTTTCAAGGATGCGTCAAAGATTGACGCATCAGCAGCATAGATAGAAGGGCCCAAGAAGGGCAAAGGAGTAGTTACAAGCCACGGTTACACAACCACAGAGACAGAGGTCCACATGCGGATCACTCGCCACTATCCAACCTATCTACCGAACATGGGAGAGAGTCTGATTCCTTAAGCAAACCCGCAGCCCTCCAGTCCCTACCTTCTAACTCGATCCTCCTGAGCACGGCGTCTGCCGAAGGCGAGGCACCATTGAACACGATGTCATTCATGTGCTTCCATAGCATCCAGGCCACTAGCGTTACCACTGTCCATGTTTCCTTCCTTATGTGTTTTTGTGGGTTGAGGGACGTCCACCATTTCACTAAGGTCGCGTCTATCGTCGGCATCCAAGAGGGTCTGCCCCAAGCATTGGTAACGCCGGACCATACTTGACGAGCCAACACGCAGCCAAGCAGCAAGTGGTCGATTGATTCCTGCGCCTGATCACAGAAGGGGCATGCCGAGGGGTGAGGGAGCAACCTTCGTTCCAATCTATCCGCCGTCCAGCACCTATTTCTTGCAGCTAGCCAGACGAAGAACTTGCAAGAATTAGGAGCTCTCGATTTCCAAATCTGGGTGGCACCATCCGCCTCAATCCTGCCGGCGAAGAAAGCCCTGTAAGCCGACTTAACCGAAAACTGCCCCGAGCTCTCCCGAGCCTAGTAGATCCTGTCCTCCGAGCCGTGCGTGAGAACCACATCTTGCGTCTTGTCCACAAGCACCATGAACTCCCGCAGCGCGTCTGCACACATGTCCGGCGAGATGTCGAGCCACCAGCCCTCAGTCAGAGCCTGCCGAACAGTTTTCAGCCGGCCAGAACGCCTCATCAAGGCGTAGAGGTTGGGCGTCAGGTCCTCAAGTCTACCATCCCACAGCCACCAATCTGTCCAGAAGCGCACCGACTCGCCATCCCCAATAGTGCATCTCGTGGCAGCCTTGTATAAACCCAAAGACTCATGCGAAACCTGCATGTTAAACTCGGCCCAGGGTCTAAGGGGATCGGTTCGTTGGAGCCACGGCCATCTGACGCGCAAAGCAGTATTCATCAACCTCAAGTTGGGCACCCCGAGGCCTCCGAGGTCCTTAGGAGCGCAAACTCTGTCCCAGGCCACCAAACAATGTCCACCATTCACATCCCGACGCCCCTTCCATAGGAATCCACGACAGATCTTGTTGGCCGCGGTAATCATCTTTACCGGCAAGTCAATCGCCATCATAGCATGCATTGGCATGGAGGCCAACGTAGAGCGCAACAACTCCAATCTGCCTGCGCGGAAGAGAAGCCTGGCCTGCCAAGCGGGCAAATGGTCGGCCATCCTGTCTATCATGTACTGCAGCTGCGCCGCCGAGACCTTATGCAAGGAAAGCGACAGCCCGAGATATCTGCAGGGCCAGTCCATGACCTGACACTCCAACTCGGCGGCAATCAGCTGAACTTGCTCCTTTGAGCATCTAATGGGATGGGCCAAGCTTTTGACCAGATTTGTAATCAAGCCAGACGCCGACCCGAAATCATGTAGCAGCATCGAGCAAGCCCTAAGGCTTAGCAGGTCCAGTTTGATGAATGTGACCACGTCATTGGCGTATATGGAGGTGTGTTGCCGGAAACCTGCGGCCGCCAGGGGCTGCAGCACACCTTCCCTCGTGGCCGAGCCTAGCAGATGGTGAAGAACCTCCATGACAAGGACAAATAAGAGCGGCGAAACTGGGTCACCTTGCCGCAGGCCCTGTCGATTGAAGATGACCTCCCCGGGTACGCCGTTCAGCAAAACCCTAGTAGATGAGGAGGCGAGCAGGCCAGCTATCCACGAGATCCACTTGGCCCCGAAGCCCACGTGTCGCAGCACATCCAACAGGAAAGCCCAGTCCACCGTGTCGAAGGCCTTGGTAATGTCGAGCTTGAGCATCACCACTTCTTTCTTAGACGCATGCAATTTCCTGGCCATCCCTTGCACCAACATAAAGTTGTCGTGCAACCAACGTCCTCTGATGAAAGCGCTCTAGTGAGGTCCTACCAGACCCGGCATCTCATTGGCGAGCCGCGTCGCCAACACCTTGGCCGCCAGCTTAGGGAAACTATGGATCAAGCTGATCGGCCGAAACTCACGAACCTCCAAGGCGGCGGGGTGCTTGGGAAGCAATGTGATGAACGCATGATTGATGGAGGTAAGCCCACGGAAGTCCAATCTTTGAAGCGAAGCAAACGCCTCCATCACATCCTCTCTGATGATCGACCAGCAAGTCACGTAAAATCTGGCCGGGAACCCGTCGGGCCCCGGCGCCTTGTCCAGCCCTTGCGCGCGTACTGCCGCCAGCACCTCCTCCTCAGTAAAATCACAGTCAAGGTTGGCGAGATCCTTGCGAGGAACCCCTATTGCCTCGAGATCCAGCGTGTACTCACGGTCGGTGGATTCCCCAAGCAGCTGGGCAAAGAAGGAGTCTATAGCACCCGCCATGATCTCGTGGTTAGTCGAGATCGCGCCCTCCACCTTGAGCTTGGAGATATAGTTTTTCCGGCGCCTATGACTGGCGTGAGCGTGAAAGAACTTGGTTCACACGTCTCCCTCTCTGAGGCGAAGAAGCCTGGCACGCTGCCTGGCAATCGTACGCTCCAGCGAGGCTAGCCCAAGCAGCTTGTGCTTGAGTAGTCTCCTGAGATCCATCTCCGCCGGAGACAGGGCCCTCCCCTCCATGGCAATATCCAAGTGCAAAACGACCTCGTTTGCGATGCTAATCTGTTGCTTGACGTTACCCACATATTTACTGCTCCACCTGGCGAGATGCTTTGTCGTGGCCCTGAGCTTAGCCGCCAGCCTTTTGAACGGGTTCCGGATCCCCGACTGACTACTCCAAGCTGCCTGAACCACCTCATGGAACCCATCCACCTTAGTCCAGGAAGACTCGAAGTGAAACCTTCTGCCCCGCATCAGTTTAGCTTCCAGAACGAGGTGCAAAGGGCAATGATCTGACACGTTCGTGCTGAGTGCAGACAGGAACGAGGCAGGGTACAGTGCCTCCCAATCCACAGAAACGAGGACTCGATCTAGCTTCGTGAGCGTTGCCTCCTCCCTCTCGTTTGACCAAGTATACCTCCTTCCATTGAGGTAGAGCTCGTGCAAGTCGAGATCTGATATGCACCTTCTAAACCGTCCCATCATCCGTCTATTGCACCGATCGTTGCTTTTATCAAACAAGTCCACGATCAAGTTGAAATCACCAGCGACCAACCAGGGACCTGCATGTAAATCTCGAATGTCGCGGAGCTCCTGCATGAAAGCCACCTTATCCCCATCCTCCTATGGGCCGTATACCCCTGTGAACCACCATCCCACCGAGCCGTGGAATTGCACCCACGCTGTCACCGTGTTTGCCGTGATGTGAGGATTGGACAGTTGTGCGTATATAGACTTGCATGCTAGAATAATACCGCCGTGGGTGCCAAGGGCCGGCGCACAAAAGAACTGGTCGAATTCCGGCCCTAGGCAGTGCCGCACAAGCTGCGGGTCCATGTTTTGTATCTTCATCTCCTGGAGACAGACCACACTCGCGCCCGAGCCAAAAATAGCATTATTGATAGAATTACGTCTGGCGGGATTGTTTAAACCGCGCACGTTCCACACAACCACCGTATGGTTCGGTCTGCCATAATAAAGACCTACGGGCGTCCACCAGCCGAGCAGCATCTAAAGTGCTACCCCGTCCGCGTCTCTACCAAGCGGTAGCACGTCTGCCTGCCAACCGAAAAGCCCGACGATGACCGCAATGTGAGCCTGTTGGAGCGGCTTTGAGAAAAGCTCCATGTACGCTTGCATGGCCTCATCACCGATAACCTCGCCTTCGCGCACGATTCAAGCTGCACCATGAGCGTGCGCTGTTGAGACTTCACCGATGCACCACCAGTCAGCCTCCCGTTGATCCGCAGGCTACGCCGAACCATAGATGGCGGGGTCCTGCGCTTCCTCATCTGCCTTGTGGACCGAGGCCTAGGCAGGACCGGCGTCACCTTCTTCACGTACTTCTTCCTGAACCTTGACAGAGGGCAGTTGATCGAACGTGTCGTGGAGTGCGCACTGTTGCCCACCGATCTCGAGAGGCTGACGACAAAGGTGTCCAGCGCCCCCACCTGTCCGCCAGGCTCGCGGGCCAATCCAGGGCCGTCCCAGCTGGCGCTGGAGACCGAGAGAGCACGATTTGAAAGTCGGAACCCGGCACTCTCCGCCGACCCCCCAGGCGAAAGAAGCCACCGCTCCTGGCCACTCTCGAACTACCATGGCGATTCTTCCAGATCCTCCCTGTCCCTGCCGGGGACAGGTGTCGAGAAGCCACCGGCCGAGTCGCAAACAGTTGTCCCGCAGTTCAGCTGCTCCTCATCCATCCTAGTCAAAAGTGGCTGGCTTATCCTGACCTGATCCGCGGGCCCCTCCACGCCTATGCGCCCGCCATCGTCATCGCACCTCGGGGCCTGCGCCGGCCCCAACGACCCAGCATCCAAGGCCGCAGCCATGTCCTGTAGGGCAGCCACCACCTCCATCACCGTGGCCCCCATGGCCCTACCGTCATCCACCGTTAGCGGGGCCAGCCGGTCAGGGGGAGCCACCTCCACCTCGGCGCCGTTAGCCTCCGACGGCGCCGCTACACCTGAGCCAGGCCTCGCCGGCGAAGCAACCTCATGATCAGCCGACCTTGCCGCGGCGCCCGCTGCAGGCCGCGGTGACCAAGGCGCGACCACTGTGGCCAGGTCCACAGCCACCCGGCGGTGGCCAGACGCATCTCCGCGGCGGCCGGTGTGCCGCCTCCGCCTCTCCTCGCCGTCCCGCGAACCCCTAGAGTACGTGAAGCGGCGGCGAGCTTGACGCGCGCCTCAGGTACCTCCGGGTCGGCCGATGGCAGATCGAAGCCACCATCGTTGTCGTCGTCGTCGGAAGAGGGGCCGGACCCCTCCAGCGTGTTCTCTGTGGCGTATGTTTGGACTGACGATCCGTCTCGGCTGCCCTTGGAGAAGCTGGTCTTGGTGGAAGAGCCCGATGAGGCGATGGAGGTGGAGCTGGCGGACGGGCTTGTCCTGCCGGCGGATGCGCTGGTGCCGCTGGAGAAGAGCATGCTGGCACATTCCTGTATTGACTAGGCCAGATGTCTCGCATGGCTCAATTTAGTTAGTGTACCCCTTATTATCAGGTAGGTACTACTTAAAACATCTCTTCTTAATGTTTTATTTCATGGTATACAGTATGATGGAGCGTTAGTTGGCTTGGCTTTTGTGGCACTCATTGATGAGCTTTCGACTTAGTAGTTTTTGTGCCCTCTTGGTCCATGAGAGTATGTTCATGTTGAAGAAATTGTAGCAATAATGAGGGGCGCGAGAAATATTTGTTATCTCGCATGCTTTCCTAATGAATTTCACATGTGGACCATTTATTGTTTGTGTTATTGGAATTTTGTTGCATTATTCATACAGAAAAATACTCCATCCGTCCCAAAATACAAAGTTGAGTCATTTATTTTGGGACGGTTCTCGGGCTGAAACTGATATTCAAAATTGTAGGTTCTGTGAGAGTGTTGTAATGTTTGTAATTATATATTGCTTTTGATCTTAATATGTGCTGCCTCCCATTGTATATTTCTTGCAAGACATGATAACTACAGTTATTTGGATTGTCCCCTTGAACTAGGTTGGCCCTGATTAAGAAGTACAGAGTTTGTAGGTTGTTTGATCTACTATATCAAGTGACATCTGACTTCTCATGGCTCTCCCGGCATTTGCCAGAACAATGGTTAGCACACACTACCTAGAGCTATGGATATTAGAAAGGAAAAAAATGTCCTGCCGTTTATTAAATGTTATAAATCATGTACAGTCCTCCACATTAAAAAAATCTGACACAAAATAGTATTTTCTTTTTCCAAGCATATATTTTACTGAAGCACATCTTTGTAAGAGCTCTTGGCCTTTTTCACCCTTTTCCTTGAGTTTATTTGTGTGATGCTGTTAAGGTGTTCAGCAAATACCTTTTATTTTCAATACCCTTCGATTGTTCTGTGGTACCTATTTTGCATCACATAAGAGAAACTTGACTCCGGTAGACGATCCCTGTTGTCTATAACCTAGTAGCTGAATCATTGCTTGCATTCAATTCCATATTAATATACTCAATCCAACTGCAGTTGTTCTTAAACCTTGCAGGAAAAAACCCTCTTGAATTATTCTCTCACTTGAACAGAATTCTCTTTGATATCATTTATAGCATAAACATGTGAAATATTCTAAGCTCTCTTTATGGTAGTGTTGCCAGTAATTATAGAGACAGTTTTGTAAATTAAAAAGAGCAGAATGAAGAATAGACCGTAACATCATCGTCACATCATTTCTGCTAAAAGAACGTGTCTGGACTGCGCATAACTGGAGGTAAGGCTAGGAATTACTTGGAACTTGGAAGTTTAAGCACGTGTGGAGTGCATATGTAGTTTTCTAAAAAGAACTTTGGTCATATTGCTTGATGAAATGTCTCTATTACTGTCTAAAACTCTGATAGTTATTTTTTTTTTGCGGGGAACTCTGAAAGTTAATTCTCTTTTTCACAAAAATGCATAAGGTCGTAAGGATTTTTTTATAGTGAATAGAAATCAGTATTAGTGTTCCAAGAATGTGGCATCCCAGAGGGGTCGGTAACTCTTGCCTTCTCCCGAACTATTTGTATCCTTTGCTCAAATTCCATGGTTATGTGATTGTGATTGTTCTCTCCTTTCACTATGTGTTTGTAGCCAGGCTACAGGAGGAGCTGAACTTTAGAGTGATATTTTCTTTAGCAGAGGTTTGATCAATGATTGTTGTTGACCTATTAACTGTTGCGACTGCACCCCTGCAATTACAGGAATAAAGTTGAGGTCGTTTTTTTTTGGAATTTTTTGTGGGTTTTTTTTTGTTTACTTGATTTGGATTGTTCACTTATAGTTGTGAATCTGTGCATGCCATGCCAATCTGTAACGTTCACAAGTTTCCTGTCCATATCACACGCTGGATACAAAGCCAGAATGAATACCAACTTGACATACTTATTAAGTTGGTCTGAATTTTGCCATTTACATGGCAATCAGCAATGCCCTGGAATGGCACCTAACTGAGATTGGACATGAAAGATCTTTGAATTGGTAGTGATTGTGCCTACCTTGGTGTAAGTTGTTACCACATTCAAAAGTGTCATGCCATGCAATCTTGCATCCTTTTTTTATAAGAGGAAGGCAGGGAGCCCCATAGACATCTTAAGTAGAGCAAAGTTAAATACTCTCATTTCTTTTTTCCGAAACGGAGATACTCTCATTTCTAGCTCACTGTAGTCCTGGATCATCCAACTACCTGAAACTACTCCCTCCGTTCCATATTACTCGTCACTAATTTAATACAAATGGGCTTTTGAAGTTTAATACTCCCTCCGTTTCATATTACTCGTCGCTGATTTAGTACAGGGGAGTATTAAACTCCAAAAGCCCAACACTCTGCAAGCAAGAGAAAATAGCTCCACATGCAACATATCATTTGATGTTTTTTTGTCTCTCAAGGAATTCGATCTTTCGGCATTATCGTGCCAATGCTTAGAACCATGTTGTGCGCAGTGTAGTCCGATCGTCACAGTTGTCGAACTAGTTTCTCCACTGCTGCAAGCCGGAAGAAGAGCGTGTGTTCCATGAGTTGTGTTCTAGAGCAATGGCTGCCTTTTAACCAGTAGGGTTTTCATGCGTGTAAAGTGAAGTACTGTAAGAGCATCTCCAGCCGTTCGGCCTCCCAGGACGCCGAAAAAGAGCCTCCTGGAGGCGAGCCGGTGCTAGATTGACGCGTAGGAGCGACCTTGCTCCCAGTCGTGGTCCACAGGTCGCCCCGGTTTAGCGATGTCGCGTACGAAAATATGTGCAAACTCGGCGACTTTTGCACGAACTCGGCGAAACTTCGTTGAAATTTGAACAGAAAACATCAAAACATGCAAACTACGCCTGAACTACGCCTAGCCGCCACCGCCGTAGTCGTCTACATGCCGAGAAGTCTGTAGAAGCGGGTGTAGTCACCGCCGTCGCCGTCATCATCGTCGTCGTCGTCGCGTGGGTGGCTTGGGCCGGCACCGTCCCTGCTGCAGCCCTGGCCAAGGTCGCCGAGGCATGGTGGCGCGCTGGACAGCCCGGCCTCGTCTTCCTCGTCGCTGTCGAGGACGGTGACGCTGCCCTCCTCGCGCCCGCGGCGCCGGGCCTGAAGTGCTTCCTATCACAGGTGTAACACTTACCATTTAGGAAATAGAATGCCAATTCCATGTTTCAAAGAGTGTCTGATCACTGAATGTTGGAGCATATGGAAGCACAAAAGTAGTACAAATTTGACCACAAGCAAAGAAATCTAGAATACTGTATCACTAGCTTCGGGGAACATTTTGCTATGGTAATCAAGAAAACCAAGCCTAGGCTTAAGGAGGGTATGCAATCATGGTGATTATTTGTAGACAGCATTTGTAAGATTCATACATATATGATAATTCATAAATATTCATGTACTGCTACCATGTTCCACCATAGAAATATGAATCTTACTACCAGGTGTAGTTACACTCATTTCTCATATACTACCATATGGTAGTATATACTATACTTTATTATTTTTAGTATGTTCATATACTATATCTAAGATACTTCAAAGCGAGTTATATGAAAAAATTACAAGTGAGCTCATAGTTTTATTGTATTTATGAAATACGTACATATTTATACGTGAAATGAAGTATGCACAAAATATGGTACATACTATAAAAAAGTAGAATATATACTATCTAAACATTCTTATATACTACTCCCTCTGTCCCAAAATAAGTGACTCAAAGTCGAGTTACTTATTTTGAAACGAAGGGAGTACATAATACGCACGAAATAAAAATGGGAGTAACTACACTCGGTAGTAGGAAAATTTTGTCATATATACAACAACAACAACAACAACAACAACAACAACAAAGCCTTTAGTCCCAAACAAGTTGGGGTAGGTTAGAGGTGAAACCCATAAGATCTCGCGACCAACTCATGGCTCTAGCACTTGGATAGTAAGCCTTCACGCACCCCTATCCATAGCTAGTTCTTTGGTGATACTCCAATCCTTCAGGTATCTCTTAACGGACTCCCCCCATGTCAAATTCGGTGTATCCCAACCTCTCTTGACATTCTCCGCACGCTTTAGCCATCCGCTATGCACTGGAGCTTCTGGAGGCCTCTGCTGAATATGCCCAAACCATCTCAGATGATGTTGGACAAGCTTCTCTTCAATTGCTGCTACCCCAACTATCTCGTATATCATCATTCCGGACTCTATCCTTCCTCATGTGGCCACACATCCATTTCAACATACGCAACTCCGCCACACCTAACTGTTGAACATGTCGCCTTTTAGTCGGCCAACACTCAGCGCCATACAACATTGTGGGTCGAACAGTCGTCCTGTAGAACTTGCCTTTTAGCTTTTGTGGCACTCTCTTGTCACAGAGAATGCCAGAAGCTTGGCGCCACTTCATCCATCCGGCTTTGAGTCGATGGTTCACATCTTCGTTAATACCCCCATCCTCCTGCAACACTGACCGCAAATATCGAAAGGTGTCCTTCTGAGGTACCACCTGCCCATAAAGGCTAACCTTCTCCTCCTCACACCTAGTAGTATTGAAACCGCACATCATGTACTCGGTTTTAGTTCTACTAAGCCTAAACACTTTCGATTCCAAGGTTTGTCTCCATAACTCGAACTTTCTATTTACCCCCGTCTGACTATCGTCAACTAGCACCACGTCATCCGCAAAGAGCATACACCATGGGATATCTCCTCATATATCCCTTGTGACCTCATCCATCACCAAGGCAAAAGGATAAGGGCTCAAAGCTGACATTGATGCAGTCCTATCTTAAACGGGAAGTCATCAGTGTCGACATCACTTGTTCGGACACCTGTCACAACATTATCGTACATGTCCTTGATGAGGGTAATGTACTTTGCTGGGACTTTGTGTTTCTCCAAGGCCCACCACATGACATTCCGCGGTATATTATCATAGGCCTTCTTCAAGTCAATGAACACCATGTGCAAGTCCTTCTTTTGCTCCCTATATCTTTCCATAAGTTGTCGTATCAAGAAAATGGCTTCCATGGTCAACCTCCCAGACATGAAACCAAACTAATTTTTGGTCACGCCTGTCATTCTTCTTAAGCGGTGCTCAATGACTCTCTCCCATAGCTTCATTGTATGGCTCATCAGCTTAATTCCACGGTAATTAGTACAACTCTGAACATCCCCTTTGTTCTTGAAGATTGGTACTAATATAATCCGTCTCCATTCTTCTGGCATCTTGTTTACCTGAAAAATAAGGTTGAAAAGCTTTGTTAGCCATACTATCGCTATGTCCCCGAGGCTTTTCCACACCTCAATGGGGATACAATCAGGGCCCATCGCCTTGCCCCCTTTCATTCTTTTTAAAGTCTTCTTGACCTCAGACTCCTGAATTCGCCGCACAAAACGCATGCTGGTCTCATCAAAGGAGTCATCCAGTTCAACAGTAGAAGTCTCATTCTCTCCATTGAACAACTTGTCGAAGTACTCCTGCCATCCATGCTTAATCCCCTCGTCCTTCACCAAGAGTTGGTCTGCTCCGTCCTTAATGCCTTTGACTTGGCCAATATCCCTCGTCTTCCTCTCTCGGATCTTGGCCATCTTATAGATGTCTCTTTCGCCTTCCTTCGTGCCTAACTGTTGGTAGTGGTCCTCGTATGCCTGACCCCTTACTTCACTAACAGCTCGCTTTGCGGCCTTCTTCGCATCTTGTACTTCTCTATGTTGCATGCACTCCTATCCAGGTATAGGCGTCTGAAGCAATATTTCTTCTCTTTAATCGCCTTCTGTACATCATCATTCCGCCACCAGGTATCCTTATCTTCGCTTCTTCTTCCCCTAGGCACTCCAAACTCCTCCAAGGACACCTTACGAATGCAAGTCGCTATCTTCATCCACACATTGTTCGCATCCCCTCCTTCCACCCAAGGGCCCTCCTTAATGACCCTCTCCTTGAACGCCTGAACTACCTCCCCCTTGAGCTTCCACCACTTTGTTCTAGCGACTTTGGCACGGTTATCTCACTAGACACGAATCCGAAAGCGGAAGTCAGCAACCACCAGCTTGTGCTGAGGTACAACACTCTCTCCAGGTATCACCTTACAGTCTAGGCACGCACGCCTATCTTCTCTTCTTGAGAGGATGAAATCAATCTGGCTAGAGTGTTGGCCACTATTAAAAGTCACCAGATGTGATTCTCCTTCTTGATTCCTGCTAGCTACAATCATGTCGTAGGCTAGAGCAAAGCTTAAGACATCTTCTCCTTCTTGATTCCTGATGCCATAGCCAAAGCCCTCATGCATCCCTTCAAAACCTGTGTTAGATGTACCCACGTGGCCATTGAGGTCTCCTCCTATGAAGAGCTTCTCGCCAATCGGTACACTCCTAACCATGTCTTCCATGCCTTTCTAGAACTCCCTCTTGGTGTTCTCATCATGGCCTACTTGCGAGGCATACGCGCTGATAACACGCACGCCCACACACACACACAGTTGATAAAATTTGTCTAAAATGGTTGTGTACTCCTGGGAGTACGTACTCCCACTCCTCATACACTACATAGATGAATATTTTATACCTCATTATTTTTTTCTAATATACTTCATTAATAACTACTAGATACCCCAAAATGAATTTCATGAAGAAAAAAAATCATGTGTCTCATATTTTTGAACAGTTACGTATATACTGATTTGTTTGTACGTGAAAAAAGTATATACAAAAAGTACGCCGCGATGATATATACATACTCTCAGGAGTACAGAAAATTAATCCTATATATAATCACACGATATCCAAATTTTCCATAAACATGAGACGAACATCGAGGTTCACATCCAAGTACACATACATGACATACATCATATCCAGGTTCACATATACATCATGAGCAGCACAAAAGTGACTTTAAGTGAAAGAAATTAGATGATGTTCACAAGCTGAGCCTTCTTTTGCCTCTTGTGCTAATTGTAGGGCTGTCCAAGGTTTACATGGCTTCTCTTGCCTATTGCAGAGTTGTCAAATGACATCATAGGAATGCTTTCATCCTTCTTAGCAAGCACTATCTTTTCCCTTTTGGCCCTTGCCTTCACAGCATAGTCTGCTTGCTCCGTAGGAACATGAATAGGCTCAAGAATGAGCTCAGGTTTATTAGATCCAGTTCTTGATCTACATTTGTCCATGGATGGTAGGCGGTAGCAATAATGAGGTATAAAATATTAACCATGATATACATGGTGTCTCCTTACAATTTTGTTGAGGTCATGGGACGAGGCACATGATATACATGCAGTCAACAGTAAATAAAATATATGTTCTCACCTTCCATTTTAACTAAAGTCCGAGCAAACCAGTGCTAGATGCATCCATTTGAGGAACAAGCTTGAGACAAGCTTTTTCGGACGTAGGAAGTATTTTTTAAGAGCATGCACAGTGGTTTATAAGACAATAAAACAGTGTACAATGGGCATAATGCAATTAAAAAGTATACAATGTGCATAAAAACATTTTCCTCTTGGTTCTCACTCCTTTGTTTCGCACTTAGTAACTAAATACCTCTAAATATGTGGTTCTCGTTTTTAGCCCACAACCGTACGAGGTGACCATTTCATCGTTTTCTATTACCCACGTAGCAGCTCAATTTTAGCCGCTCCCAGTCAAGAAAAAAGAAACAATGAGTGGAATAAGCGTGGGATATTACTACTGGGCGTAAACCGGCCTATCTGGGCCGGATTAGCTTCATCAGTAGTTAAGCATGTTAAAGCCCATGAAGGTAGATGAGGGCTCAAGACCCATAATTGGTTGAGAGCCCGTAGCCGTAAACCGGCGTCAATATGTAACTTGTATTGTAAGTTAGGAATAAGTAGAGACCAAACCGGACACATCTATGAGCCGGTGTTGGGACACTGTAAACCGACGGGCGTCACCCATGTATATAAGGGGACGACCCGGCGGCGGTTCAGGAGGGACAGACAACAAATCGAGACATAGGCGAAGCTTATTTGCTCCCTAGTCATCGAAACACCCATCAATTCCATCACAACTAGACGTAGGCTTTTACCTTCATCGAAGGGGACGAACTAGTATAAACTCTCTTGCGTCCTTGTGTCCGCTTTAACCCCTTCAAGCTAACCCGTCGCGATGGCTCCAGGACTAAGTCCTTTCTCTAGGACATCTACCGTGACAAACCCACGACAGTTGGCGCCCACCGTGGGGCTATCGCACGATGGTTTCCGGTTTTTGGAGGGCCGCTTTGAAGGACTCAAGGGCTACGTTGTAGGCCGGATGACTAAGAGTCCTCGCGGCAAACTTTACATCGACGACGCAGGCTGGGGCCCCGAGGCCGGCTCAATTGAGTACGGGTACCGGATCCCCTTTGGTAGCATTCACGTTTTCATTGGCAAGATCGGTGAACCGGGCCCTGAGCCGGACATCTGCACCGACCTCGTCGAGACGGCTCAGCGTGCGCGATCCGCCCGGATTAAACCGGCCATGAAGTGTGCCTTCATGGGAATGATCCATGGAGGGAGTTATGAGGGTGGATCGAAGCTTCGCGGGGCAACTACCGTTTGTTCCAGTGACGACTTTTCGACCGGAGAAACCGAATCTCTTTATCAGCTACAAGATGGCCGGATTGAGAGCTATTCCGATGGTGACAGTATTTCGGACCCCTCTGATCTGCCTAACCGGGTTGGGATATTCATGACCGGAACACAAGCAGCGCTTCACTCTTCAACAGCCGCGACAACGATCTCCGGTTCAGCAGTGGCAACGGCTGCCGGGGCAGGAGGCCCCGTGCGCCCGCCGGCTCAGGTTCTATCAGAACTATTTGATGCGTTTGCTGTGCTTATGGCAGAAGTTAATCCGCCAGATCAGGACGTTCACAACACGGAGATTGCAAAGGTAAAGGAACAAATCGCCCAGGCCAAGACGGATCTAGCAGCTGAGGATACCAGGATGGCCACAGAGCGGGCCGCTTTAGACGCACAGGCCTATAGGCTTATGTTGGACCAGAGTGCGTCGCATGAAGTCATGAGGAGGAAGCACCGGTCTCGCTTACCTCCGGTTTTCGAGGCTAGAGACCTTTTTAACACTCCAAGGCCAAGAGCCAGCAATCCGCTGGAGGGGAACCGGGCAGAAGCCCCTGGGACCGGTGCGCCGGTTCAACCCCGTCAGCTGGACCCACCTCGTCCAAACACCGTTATACCTCAGGATGCTTTAACACCTCCGGGTCACTACTCCAACCCAATGGACAATCTTGTTGCCGCTGCTGCATGACTGGAGGCCATTCCAGTTGAGGGTGACTCGCCGCAGGCAGTAGAGACGCGACGGGTCAAGGAACTTCTGAGAATAGCTTTGGCCCAACAGGAAGCGTACTCGTACAGCCATGACCGGATCCACTCGACCCCCCGTCCAAGCCGGAGTTATAGCAGACATATGGATGAACCAGCAGTGTCGAGTAATGAACGACGTGGAGCACCCCGTGGTAACAACCCGACGGGTGGAGCTGATGACGCTCAGGAAGTGGTGAACCGGGCCCGAGCGCGCAGGGAGGCCGAGTTAGCCGCACAGCATCAGGCTCGGCAGCTCACGCCGGTTCGTCCAACCATTTCGATCGAACCTGGTGTTACTTCTAGTTCTTTGGGGGTGCCTTGCCTTGTCCCCGCTTAACGCAACGTGCGCCTGCCCAAGGATTTCAAAGGCCCACGCAAGGTACCAAATTATACGACGGATCAACCACTAGAGACATGGGTAGAGAGCTATGAGATGGCCATGGAGATGCTTGATGTGGATGACACGGCGTGTGCGAAATACTTCACCATGATGCTTGAAGGAACGTCCCGTACTTGGTTAAAAATCTTGCCCGCTAATTCTATCAGCTCATGGGCCCAATTACGAGCCCGGTTTATCAACAATTTCAAGGATACCTGTAAACAGCCTATGTCGATAGTGGACTTAGCTGCATGCGTCCAGGAGGAAGGAGAGTCAACGACTCATTGGGTGCGCCGGGTTTCACAAGTGTTGCACTCCTTAGACCGCATCAACGCTGACACCGCAGTATTAACCCTAGAAGGCAACTGCCGGTTTGGGCCCCTGAAGTTGAAATTGGGACGGATGAAGCGTCATTGCACCGACATGGGGACCCTCATGGCCGCTTTGGTAAAATATGCTGACTCTGATAGTACCAAGGATCCCGAATCTGATGATGACAAGACAGGGAAGGAGAAGAAGAACAGCAGCTCCAAAGGTCAGCAGCATCACTGGGTAGGCAATGGCAGAGGAGGCAAGCGTAAAGCGGATGGCAACATAGATTTTGTGGCTAATACCAACGTACAGGACAATGGCCAGCGGCGCAAGGGTAGGCCGAAAAATCATAGTGGAGCACCCAACCCCAACCCAAACCGCCTGAACTATCTGCTAAGCCAGCCCTGTCCAAAACATGGGACGAAGGAGGAGCCAGCAAACCACCTTTGGCAGGATTGCTTTATTATGCAGGAGTTCAAGAATTCTAATAATTTCCGATATGATCACGGATCTGGCGGTGGCTCAGGGTCCGGGCCGGGTTACGGTGGAGGAAGTTCCGGTTCAGGATTTAATGGTAATCCGGGCGGACATAATGGTCAAAATAGTCAGAACAACCAGGGTGGTTACAACCAACAGCAGCAACATTCAGGTTACCAAAGCAACCCAAAGCAGTTGAGTAGTGGGCAGTACCATGTCTTTACCACTAGCTTGGACAAGCGAGACCGGAAGGTTCAGAGGCGGGCAGTCAACTCTGTTGAACCGGCCACACCCCGTTATCTACGTTGGTCTGAACAGCCAATCATATGGAGCAGAGAGGATCACCCACTCCAGATCAATAATCCGGGTCAGTTGGCTCCGGTGGTGGCGCCTCAGGTGTGAGGTTATAAGTTTACCAAGGTGCTCATGGATGGAGGGAGCAAGATTAACATCCTATACTATGAGACCTTCCGTCGTATGGGACTAACAGATAAGAATCTCAAACCGTCCAATACAGTATTCCACGGTGTAGTGCCTGGCAGATCAGCATATCCCGTTGGTAAGATAGCTCTTGAAGTGGCCTTTGGGGATGATCATGATTCCAGGTCGGAGATATTAACGTTTGAAGTGGTGAAAATCCAAAGTCCATATCATGCCCTGTTTGGGCGTCCGGCATACGCCAAGTTTATGGCTCGGCCCTGTTATGTGTATTTGCAGCTCAAGATGCCGGGTCACAAGGGGACAATAACGGTTCACGGAAGCCGCAAAATCGCTTTGGAATGCGAGGAAGGAGATGCGGCTTATGCAGAGTCGGTTTGTGCCACCGAGGAGTTGAAGTACTATAAAGACAATGTTGATCCGGCGGACATGACTCCGTTGAAGAAGCCAACTACGGAGCATGATCCGGCCCTGAAGTTCATCGGCAGCAGAAACTAAGCTTGTTGACTTCGTACCTGGTGATTCGTCCAAGCAGTTCAGCATTAGTGCCAACTTGGATCCGAAATAGGAAAGCGCTCTCATCGAGTTCATCCGTGAGAATCGGGACATTTTTGCATGGAAACTCTCTGACATGCCAGGTGTACCGAGGCAACTCGCTGAGCACACACTTAATGTGGATCCTAAATACAAACCAGTGAAACAGTTCCTCCGCCGGTTTAACAAAGAAAGACGCAAGGCGATTGGAGAAGAGGTAGCCAGGCTCTTAGCAGCTGGTTTTATTGTTGAAGTTTTTCACCCCGAGTGGCTTGCCAATCCGGTGCTAGTCCTTAAGAAGAACGGCACCTGGCGTATGTGTGTGGATTACACAGATCTTAATAAGGCTTGTCCAGCAGATCCTTTTGCCCTTTCCTGTATTGATCAAATCATTGATGCTACGGCGGGTTGTGAGCGTTTAAGTTTTTTGGATGCATATTCTGGCTATCATCAGATCAAAATGGCAGTTAAGGACCAGGAGAAGACGGCATTCATAACTCCCTTTAGAGCCTTCTGCTATGTGTCTATGCCCTTTGGGATCAAAAGTGCCCAGGCAACTTATCAACGGTGTGTATAAAATTGTCTTCACAAGCAGATTGGCCGTAATGTACATGCTTACGTGGATGATATCGTGGTTAAATCCAGGGAGAAGGAGACTCTGGTTGATGATTTGAAGGAAACCTTGATAACCTAAGGACGTACAAGATGATGCTTAATCCGGACAAGTGTGTCTTTGGTGTACTGGCGGGCAAGTTATTGGGTTTTCTGGTGTCCAACAAGGGAATTGAGGCTAATCCGGAGAAGATCACAGCCATCACCTCCCTGGCTAAACCGAAGTGTATCAATGATGTTCAACGCCTGGCAGGCCGGATTGCCGCGTTAAGCCGGTTTAACAGCCACCTTGGTGAGAAGGCGATCCCTTTGTATCAGATGTTGAAGAAGACGGATCAGTTCGTCTGGAGTTCTGCTGCTGATGAAGCATTTGAAGACTTACAGCGGCAATTGGCCAATCCGCCTGTGCTCAACGCTCCCATTGACAAGGAGCCATTGTTGCTATATGTTGCTGCTAACGCTCGTGCGGTCAGCGTGGCTATTGTGGTGGAACGAAAGGAGGCAGGTAAGGAGCATCCGGTTCAACGTCCAGTCTATTATATCAGCGAGGTACTCATTGAGTCCAAGCAAAGGTATCTGCATTGGCAGAAGCTGGTGTACGGAGTTTTTATGGCAAGCCGAAAGAGCAATACTTCCAAGGGCACCCAATTACGATGGTCAGTTCTGCTCCTTTGGGAGATATCATCCAGAACCGGGAAGCAACTGGCCGGATTGCAAAGTGGGCTATGGAGATGGGGCCGTACGGTTTGAAATATGTGCCTCGGACAGCGGTTAAGTCTCAAGCGCTTGTTGATTTCATCAATGATTGGACGGAAATGCAAGCACCTGAAGAAAAGTTGGATCATACGTATTGGACCATCCATTTTGACGGATCCAGGCAGTTGGAAGGCTCGGGGGCTGGAGTCGTATTAACTTCCCCACAAGGTGATAAGTTTTGTTATGTTCTCCATTTAATATTCTCTTGTACTAACAATGCAGCTGAGTATGAAGCCTTGCTCCATGGTCTTCGGATGGCTAAGGAGATGAATCTAAGTCGAGTTAAGTGCTTCGGTGATTCGGACCTTGTGGCTCAGCAAGTGTCTGGCACTTGGGACTCCAAGGACCCACTCATGGCAGCATATCGTCGTGAGGTGGATATTGTTGCAGGTTATTTCAGAGGCTATCAGGTGGACCACGTGGACCGGCGGAAAAATGAAGCGGCGGACGCTTTAAGCCGGTTGGGTTCTCAGCGCAAACCGGTCCCACCCAATGTTTTTCTGGATGTACTGCACAACCCGTCGGTGAAGATCCCTGGTGAAGAGGATTTGGCCATTCCTGATCCAGAGGCTCAATTGGTGGCAGTTCTTCATGTTATTCCGGATTGTACGCTTCCTTATCTGGCGTACAAGAACCGGGGCGAGTTGCCAGAAGATGAGATTCTGGCCCGGCAGGTAATCCGACGATCCAAGTCCATGGCTGTCATCAATGGTGAGTTGCATCACTGCAGTGTATCAGGAGCTTTTTAATGTTGCGTGTCTCCTGAAGAAGGCCGTGAAATTTTGCGGGAGATCCACGAAGGAGATTGTGGTCACCACGATGGTTCAAAGTCTCTGGTGGCTAAGGCATTTCGCCATGGTTTCTATTGGTTAACTGCTCATGCTGATGCGAAGGATCTGGTCAGACGATGTGATGCTTGCCAAAGGTTTTCAAGACGTGCTCATGTACCGGCTCAAGAATTAAGGATGATTCCAATTACTTGGCCATTTGCGACTTGGGGGCTGGATATGGTTGGGCCTTTCAAAAGGTCCAAAGATAAGAAGACCCACCTCCTGGTGGCGGTGGACAAGTTTACAAAGTGGGTGGAGGCAGAACCTGTTAGCAAGTGTGATGCGGCCATGGTGGTTCAGTTTATCAAAAAGGTGATTTTCCGGTTTGGCTTTCCGCACAGTATTATCACAGATAATGGTACCAATTTATCCAAAGGTGCTATGAAGGAGTTCTGCGAATGGGAGCACATCCGGCTCGACGTTTCATCAATGGCACATCCATAGTCCAATGGTCAAGCAGAAAGAGCTAATCAAGAGATCTTGAGAGGCATCAAGCCCCGGCTCATGGTTCCTTTGCAGAGAACGCCGTGTTGTTGGGTAGAAGAATTATCATCTGTGTTATGGAGGATCAATACAACACCCAACGGATCAACAGGATACACACCGTTCTTCATGGTTTATGGTGCGGAGGCGGTTCTCCCCAGCGATATCTGTCATGACTCATCTCGTGTCACGGCTTATGTTGAAGCGGATAACGAGACAGCACGGCAAGATGCTTTGGACCGGTTGGATGAAGAGTGTGACATCGCAGCCGCCCGGTCGGTGATTTACCAGCAGGATCTTCGTCGCTATCACATTCGCCGAGTTAGAACCAGAGCCTTCCAGGAAGGAGATTTGGTGCTTCGGCTCATCCAAGATCAGACTGATATGCATAAGCTATCCCCACCTTGGGAGGGGAATTTCGTGGTCAGCAAGAATCTGCACAACGGGTCATACTATCTGATCGATATTCGAGAGCATAAGGACTCACGTACATCAGAGGAAGAGACTAACAGGCCATGGAATATAGCTCATCTTCGGCCTTACTATACCTGAGCCATTGGCTATACTTATGTACATACAATGTATATATTATGATTAAGTATAATAAACCAGAACCTCAGCTAAAGCGGGGTATCTGTTCTTTTACATCAGGTGAGGTTACACGGAGTTGCTCTAAAGCGGCCTCCGGTTTACCCCTTGAGTTCGCTTTGCTAAAAGCATCGTGTTATATCACTTTGAGGATTGGTCGTGTCTGAACCAATACCATGCCTCTTTATAGGCGAAAGCCACTAGATCACTTGGGGACTTGGTCATGTCTGAACCAGTCATGCCTCTTGATCGGCCTAAGGCCACAGAATCACTTGGGGGCTTGGTCGTGTCTGAACCAATACCATGCCTCTTTATAGGCGAAAGCCACTAGATCACTTGGGGACTTGGTCATGTCTGAACCAGTCATGCCTCTTGATCGGCCTAAGGCCACAGAATCACTTGGGGGCTTGGTCGAATCCGAACCATGACCACGCCATTTGGTCGGCATAAATGCCACAAGAATCACTTGGGGACCTAGCTAACTAGAACCATAGTTACACCTAACGGGAGCTTGGTCGTGTTTGGCCATGGTTACGCCATTTGATCAGCTTAAATAAATCTTTTTTGGCAAATATTTTTGTCTTTGTTTTTGCTTCATACTTTTCTTTGAAGGGGGGTTTTTGCTTTTTATTGTGTTCCTTAAACCGACAAATTTTTTTAACCAATCAATTGACGGAACACAGTTCACGTCAATCCGGAGACTATTTGTCCGGTTTGATCCTTTTTGTTAACATCCTCTTATGGAGTAACACGGTGTTCATTATAACCCGGCACGGTTTACATGGTAGCCAGTGTCATATACATATACAGGAGTTGTTATTTCCTCCAATAGTGTGGGTTTGCAAAAGCTCCGCTTCAAGATTTGCCAAGCCAACTTCACACTCAATGGTGGCAGAAAGTATTTTGGAAAGTTCATTACCACAGGAAGAACAAGTTATGCGCGAAGGCATATCAACATCAAAGGTATCAGCTAGCCTATTACAAGGCAACATGGTGCCCATAATAACATAATTGTTTTTCACAAAGGAGAGACAGTTTTAAAACCGGCTTCCGGTTTAAGCTTGGCCACCAGCCTAGCCTGATGGTTGTGGGTCATCCTGCGCCGCTTCAGCTTCCGTTTCTCTACCCAGTGGCTGGAAATCCATAGTTGTCCAGTCGATTCCCATCAGTGCTTGAAAAACAACTTCGTAATGGATTAGCACAGACGGGTCAATATCGGGAGCGTAAGTATGCTTACGGATTGGAGGGATCAAGTTTTCTGATTCATGGATTGGTGCAGCTATTCGCTTGTTCTGGCTATCATATTGGGCTTGATAATAAGACAAATCTGCTTCCTCAACCAGTTGACAAGCTAGCGGACGTACCTCCCGGTTTATGGCTCGCAGATCCGCTTCACCAAATTCTGACCCGTCTTCCTTCAAACTGGGATAACCCTGAGCCGCTTCAATAGGATCAAAATCTGGCACCCAGGCTTTTGCCCGAATTAAAGCATTGATTGCACTGGTTCGAGCAGCAGATTTCTTCAGCTCTTCAACCCGGGCAGGAAGCACTGACAGTTTCATCAAAGTATCTTGAATCAAAGTGGGCGCCGGTTTGTTATGAGACGCGGTACAGATGATCCGCTGGGCACCAGTATACAATTGTTCAATCAAGGTATAGGCGGCTTTCAATTTCTTCCGCACATCTGACCCCAAGTGACCAATGCGTGTCCCTGAAATACCATAAAGGGTTAATAAACTGGTGGCTCTGTAAGAAGGCAGAACCAATTCAGAAGGCAAGATGGCTTACCAAAGATAGCAGTGGTCATGGCATGAACGTGCCGCTTTATGCTCGTCAGTTCATCTGTCACTGGTTTTAATGCAGCCTCGGCATCCTCTGCTCGTTTGGTCAAAGCGGACTTTTTAGTGGCCCAATCCGCCCGTTTCTTCTTGAAGTTCTCCTTAAGTTGTTCCATGGTGCTTAAGGCACTGGCCAATTCCTCTTTTGCTTTGAAGGTTTCAGCCTATTGGGTTTTCAGGTTTTCTCGCAGATCGATGACTTGGCTTTCTTTCGCCTTCAGCTCCGCCTGCAGGCATACAGATATATGTTTCAACAAATCGGTAGAAGGATTCAAGTACCAACCACATAACAAGTTATGCGCTTAGCACTTGGGGGCTAATGCATATTCGATCTTCATCTTTCAATTGTTTACAAAGTCCCAAGCTCAATACAAGTATTCAACTTGGCACTTGGGGGCTAATGCATATTCGATCTTCATCTTTAAATTGTTTACAAAGTCCCAAGCTCAATACAAGTATTCAACTTGGCACTTGGGGGCTAATGGCTATTTGATCATATGTATTCTGATGCGGCAGTTTCAATTACTTAAAGTACCGGTTTAACTACGCTGAGTTGAACCGGCCCTTGGGGATTACATCAAAGCATCAAGATTCATATTATTAAGTCCCGGTTTGAAAGAATATTTCAAATCGGCCCTTAGGGGTTAGGAGAGTCAGCAAGAATGAAAGCATACAAGCAGGAAGGAGCATATGGAAGTTACCTCATATTTATCTTTCATCATATTAACCAGACCGGCTTCGTAGTCACGGCTGGTATACAACCGGTTTAGATAGCTGGAATGGATATCTTGGGCATTCAGAGCAGCGTAAGCGGTCAGATCAGCGTTCCACTTGCCTTTGCCAAAAGCAGCAAATTCTTCCTTGACAGAATGTTTGGATAAAGCCACAGGATTGCTTGGCTCAGTATGACCAGTGCCAGTAATGACAACTTCATCATCCTTGGTACCGCCGGTTTGCACTGGAGCTATTGGCTGATCAGTAGATTTTGCTGGACCGGTGGCGCTTTCAATCCGGAGGGAACCTGTGGGCTGATGGATAGGACCTGAGGTATCAGTAGGTCTCTCTTCAGCGGTAAGATCATCATCTGGCTACGGTGGATCGTTGGGAATATCTTCAGGGACAGCCGCTTCAAGATCGGGTGTCGTGCCTGGTTCAAGAATGACAACTTCTTCGGCCGCTTTATCCAGGCGGGCCTTCTTGCTCGGCCTAGGTTTGGCCCTGAAAAGAATAACAAAATTAAATACAGCATATGATCTAAGGCAATATACTGCAAACATCACGATAAATATAGCTTACCCAAGCACCGTTTTGAGCGGTGGGAGCTGAGTAGCTGATGACTCGCCAGAAGATGAGTGGGAAATAACCTGATAATCGGAGTCAGACGGATTAAGAGGTTGACGAAAGCAGCCTGCTTTAGGACAAGCACTGATAGGCGAGTTAGAGACCTTGGAATGACATTTCCGAACCGGACTGTTCAGTAAACCGGCGGAGGTAACTACCAGGCCGCTGTGCCGGGTGGTGCGGCGAGCCTCGTGTTGTTGAGTCTTCATAAGAAGTTTAGGATCCAAATAAGCAAGAGGATGAGAAAATTTAATTTTCCGGTTTGCCTGACGGATTTTTTGTGAAGGCAAAGTTTCTGAATCGGAAGAGAGAATAATTACCTCGGCAACATCCGCGTGGCTGGCTTCGGCATCATCCTGACAAATATCATCATTAATAAGACGCATGAAAAATAAACCAAGTGAGTCAAGCTCTACCTCAAAGTCCGGATTATCCACCTCATTATCAGGGGCCGGATTAGAAGACGCAGTGGTTCTTTTCCTGTGGGCAGTCTTCTTCACAGCTTTAGTTTTTTGTCGGATTGCTCTTTCCGGTTTGTCTCCTTCTCTAGTTTCTCCTGCGGCAGCTTTTTGCTCCAAAACGGATCATCGCCCTGATTATGCAGACACTGATATTACAAACAATGACCAGACATGTCAATAATTCAGCAAAGAAAAAAAATCAAAGTCTTACAGCTGGCGGTTTGTTGGTGGCACAGAAGGGAAGCAGGCCGGTTCTAGCGCAGACATGTTCCGGTTCAGTCAGTATCTTGCGCACAGCCTCTGTGATTTCTTCACCAGAGAGTTGGAGTTTTGAATGTCGCAGTGGGTCATCAACATTATCAGTATACTCGCACATCAAACCGGAGCGCTGACTAAGGGGCAATATGCTCCATGATATCCAACAGCGAGCGAGATCAACACCGGTTAAACCGTTGGCCATAAAGGCTCTGAGCTTTGACAGCTGGGGAGCATATTTGCTTCTCTTCTCCTGGGCAGCCAATCTCTGAGGAAAAGGGTGTGTATTGCTGAGCCGCTCCGGACGAAAGCCAGGCAAGGGATTCTCACCAACAGGGGAGGTGTCTTTGCAGTAGAACCATGTCTGATTCCACTCCTTGGGGTGACTGTGCAGCTTGGCGTGAGGGTATGTGACCTCTTTCCTTTTCTGAATTGCCATGCCACCCAACTCCGTATTAGAGCCATTAGTAAACTCGGTACGGCGGTTTAGATGGAAAAGATCTCTGAATAATTCCACTGTGGGCTCCTCTTGAAAGAACACCTCACAGAGTACTTGGAAGTGGCACATATTGGTAATAGAGTTGGGGCCAGTGTCTTGCGGATGGAGTTGAAAATCGGCTAAAACATCCCTGTAAAATTTAGAACCGGGCGGTTTAAAGCCCCGGGCTAGGTGATCTACGAAAACAACAACGTCTCCTTCTCGAGGTGTGGGGGGGCATTCTTTGCCAGGAGCCCTCCAATGGATGGTATCTTTGCTGCCCAAGGCGCCAATCAGGACTAAATCGTCCAGTTGATCCTCTGTGACGCGAGAAGGGACCCAATTTCACTCATACACTTGCTTGGCCATGATGGAATCTACAAGGTAGAAGATCCCGGTTCAAAAATGCATTTGATCAAGATACGTTGGTATGGGCACTGTTAAACCGGAGGCAGAACTATCTGAACCGGAGTTTCATGAAGCAACCAATATCTGGCGGTTCAACAAGGGGACTAATGGTATATATCGGTTTGTAAAATTCATCTACAAAGTTAAACCGCCGGATCTAAGCATTGAACAATCAAGACTGCAGATGAGTAAGTACGCAAAAACAGATTTCACAACATTATGCTACAGCTTTGGATCTGGAACATGTTTATAAAGGAGATAAATATTCAAGGCCCAAAAGGAGCAGTACCGAATCAATAAGCAAAGGTATGGATAAGATCTATGCTCTTAGTATGCCGGACAGTGAAAACGGAGGATAAAAACTATCGCTACACAGAGCGAAGATACACAGGCTCGTCTAAGGATCTATCATATGAACAAGAAGCAAGCGATGAACACGGGAAGAACAGGGAAACCCTAGAACAGATCTATGATGGAGAGGATAGAAGACTTACTGGGGCTGAGGAAGAAGCGGAAGGTCGCCGCGGTGCTCTGGTGCGTTCAGGGTGATGCAGCAGCCAAGGTTGGTGCAGAGGTCGACGGCGGCGGCGGAGCTCCGAAGACTGGGCGACGCGAGGAAGAGGAAGCAGAAGGGCACGAAGGGGGAAAAAGGAATGACCCTTCGGTCCTATTTATAAAGCAAGGGACATGGGTCAGGCGCGAAAATCAAGGAGCCGCAAGTTTGGAAACAAAGCGGTCGCCTCAATTATCGCGGATCTATTAAACAAGAAGGTATCATGGATAGTTTCTTTATGATAGATGACGTCATACCGATTTACAGCAATCAGAGAAGATGACATCACGGCGGTTCACCAAACTACAAGAAGATGTTGAAAATGAAGTTTCTGCTAAGGATTGACATGAACCTGTTCAAATCAATCTGGGGCCTAATGTTGGGGATATTACTACTGGGCGTAAACCGGCCTATCTGGGCCGGATTAGCTTCATCAGTAGTTAAGTATGTTAAAGCCCATGAAGATAGATGAGGGCTCAAGATCCATAATTGGTTGAGAGCCCGTAGTCGTAAACAGGCGTCAATATGTAACTTGTATTGTAAGTTAGGGATAAGTAGAGACCAAACCGGACACATCTATGAGCCGGTGTTGGGACACTGTAAACCGACGGGCGTCACCCATGTATATAAGGGGACGACCCGGCGGCGGTTCAGGAGGGACAGACAACAACTCGAGACATAGGCGAAGCTTATTTGCTCCCTAGTCATCGAAACACCCATCAATTCCATCACAACTAGACGTAGACTTTTACCTTCATCGAAGGGGGCCGAACTAGTATAAACTCTCTTGCGTCCTTGTGTCCGCTTTAACCCCTTCAAGCTAACCCGTCGCGATGGCTCCAGGACTAAGTCCTTTCTCTAGGACATCTGCCGTGACAAACCCACGACACACGTAGCAGCTCAATTTTAGCCGCTCCCAGTCAAGAAAAAAGAAACAATGTGTGGAATAAGCGTGGGCCACAATACTAGGAGCACTCACCTCACCTCACTCTCCACCAAGCTTCAGTTTTGGGATCCCAAATTCGCATCCCAAGAAGGGGGTTTTGATTTTTAGCCACCACTTACTTCGCACTTTGATAATTTGCCACTCTTTACATTATAATTGATGTGTTGCCACTCAATACTTTGCACTTTGATTTTTTATCCTCTGTCAAGTGGGTCCCATGTAAAATGACTAGAGTACCCCGCCCTACATATTGATTATTCCCACCCTCTCGCCCGCAACGAGGCTAAATTTCGTGTTTTGACCCTTTTCTAAAACCTATTCGAGATTTGACCCTAATTTGAAAAAAATTCGAGATCTGACCCGTTGTGCATGCCCTACCGCCAAAAACCTCTTAAGTATTGAACATAATGCATGCTCGTACCTCCCGCCAAGCACCTTGGCGGTAGGGTTGTGCAGGCTACCGCCAGCCCGGTTGGCGGTAGCGATGTTTCCTACCGCCAAAGTCCCTGGCGGTAGGCTGTTAGACCCTACCGCCATGGACTCTGGCGATAGCAAAAGGGTCAGATCTTAAAAAAAAATTAAACTAGGGTCAAATCTTGAATAGGTTTTAGAAAAGGGTTAAAACACGGAAATTTGCCCCGCAACGATGGCAGAGACGGCGGCAACGCTCGCCATCCCCAGCCAAGCCCCGTTCTGCCTCCTCCCTCCCTCGATCCGCGCCATGGCCGCCGCCCAGAACCGCGAGTCATGACCAAACAGGCACTGGGCGGGCACCGGAGAGAGCGCATGCTGGCCCGGCGCGGTGCTTCAGCGACCGAAGCGCGCCCGTCAGCCGCGCTGGCGCGTGCGGAGTGGATCCGGCGGCCGTTGTCACGCGCACATCCACTTCCTCGTTGCTGACAAGGCGACGATGGAAAGAGCTGCTACTGCCGTCACGCTTGACCACGTTGCTGCTCCTCTGCTTCGTCTCCATGAACTGCGGCGCCGCGCCCCTGTCCACTCCTCCGACACAAGCAGCAGCAGCTCCATGGACGTACACGCTACGCATACACAAAGCTAGCTAAGGTAAGCTATTGATTGATTCTTTGGAAGACAAGCACGTACAAGCTACACCTACGCAACTGCCAAAGCTGCTTAATTGATTCTCGCGAATAATGCAACACTCAGACAACGCACGAGACACCTACGCACGTGAAAAGAGATCGATTCAAGCTACAACTCCACAATGGAGAGACAGCGGCGACGACCGTGAGCAGCCGACGACGGGGAGCAGCAGCACGGGGTGGGGAGCAGCACGACCCACGTCATTGACCGCATCTGGTATTCTGACGGCGCGGTCGCTGAAGACTGGAGGAGAGCGGCGCGAGGAGGCCGCCATCAGCAACCACATGACACATGTGGTAAGCAATTCAAACAATTCCAAAAAAGGAGGCCGGCATCAGCAGAGGGCGGTGGCGGTGTATCGGTTCATCGCCTCTTTGTGAATCGGCCGGCATCGGTGAAACTAGCACAAAGGCAATTTTGGTCCACTGATTTATGTACACATTATGTCAATTGTTCAGAAGTATTGTTTTTGTGTGTAAACGTGGCAAAAGATCAAAGTTTAAAGTAAAAGGTGGCAACAGATCAATTACAATGTAAGGGGTGGCAAATTATCAAAGTGCAAAATAAGTGATGGCAAAAAATCAAATACCCCCCCTCAAGAATCCCAGCTTCGCGACGCCATGGATAATGAATTGACCTAGAACCTAACAGACCAAGCACCTGGGAGGGCAAAGAGGAGTGATTACCTGGGAAGAACTACCGCTCATCTTGAAGGGTGGCCAGCTCCACGTCCATCCATCAGCGGCGGCGAGCAGCAGTCAGCACGAGGTCTGGATGGAGGGCCACGAGCACCAGGAGGCACGTCGAGGGGCACCACGAGGCACCATGGTCACTGCGGGAACACGCCAAACCTGAAGGCCATCACCAGTCGCCGTCCACGCTCCGGAGCTTAGGTAAGCAAATCCATTCCTCTATCTTTGGGTAGTCAAGGTAAATCCTTTATTCTTGAGGGTACCAGAACAGACTATTGAGTGAATGAAACTTGTGGTTGGCTGCTATATGTGTTGTTTGATGCTTGGTTCAGTAGAAAAATTGCATAAATTTCAGTTTAATTTAATCATCACTCGGCTTCAGGATTATGTATCTCTGCACGTATAGATTTCCATGTTTAGAGAAAAACCTGTATGTTAAAACAAGATGCCACCGTGAAATAATTTACACCAAGATATCATCATGTTCTCATCAGAAAAAAGAGTTAAAGTTTCAGCCATGATAGAAACCTGGTTAAAAATGGAGTAGTGCTAAAAGGAAAAATAATTGGATGCACACTGCATATTATTTCTAGGAAGGCATGTGTGAAACATTTCCAGGAAGCCACGTGTAAATTTTTTTCAGGAAAACATTCTAAGATAGTAACCAAGGTCTGTTTCTTTTATCACGAAAATTTTGCAAATGCGCAACCTTTCAACAGTATGTAAAGATTTCCTCACATATGCAAGAGTAGCCTCACAAGCCCACCCCTGTAAGGAATGATTTACCTAAGAACACCAACTGCTGGCATATCTATATTTGGGTGATGACTGGAAAAGTTTGCAATCGCATCTCTGAAAATGCAGCAGAGACTTAATTCCTGGGAACACGCCAAACCCGAAGGCCATCACCAGCCGCTGTCCATGCTCCGGAGCTTCTTTTTTTCGAAAAGGGGGTATGCCCCAGCCTCTGCATCTGAATGATGCATACGGCTAATATTATTAAAAAGCAAAATATCCAAAAATAGTCTCCAAGTCTCGACCAAGAAAGGTAAAAGGCTCCACCAGAGCTAAACAGAAATAAAGAAAAGCCACAACCGGCTGGCATAAAAGGAGAATAGCACTACATGCCTATCCTATTACATTACCGCCATACAAACCGGTTGAAAATACCCCGTGTTACCATCTCCCATCAGGTAGACGCAGTAACCAAACGCTCCCTAGCCTCCGTCGGAGTGAATAGCGACCACATATGAATCAACGCAGTGGCCCTGAATATAACCTGCAAAAAGTGAATATTTGTTGTTCTGGTAAAAACCAAATCATTTATGCAATTCCAGACTACCATAATAAAGCCCACACTCCCACACGAATGAGTCTCGTAATCTCAAAATTTATCCCATCTAACCACGTCCCAAATAACGTATTGATGGAATTCGGTGGAGTGATGTCAAAAGCTATGTGGACCGACCGCCACAAATTTTTTGCCAAAGGACAATCCAGAAAGAGATGTTTGATGGATTCGTATTGGTCGCAGAAACTACATCTGGTAGATCCTGTCCAATTGCGTTTTGCTAGATTATCCTTCATTAAAATAACTTGTTTATGCACAAACCACATAAACACTTTGATTTTCAAAGGAAATTTGACTTTCCAAAGATGTTTCGATCGAGGAATCGCACTAGAGTTGATAACATCCAAATACATGGATTTAACCGAGACTTCGCCATTCTTAGTTAGTTTCCAGCACAACTGACCGGGCAATTGAGACAGCTGAACATCCATTAATCTTCGGACAAGATTAAGCCACGCTTCCCAACGGTTCCCCACTAGCGTCCTCCTAAACTGGATATTAAGCGGAATGAACTGCATCACTGTTGCAACGTAGGCATCTCTACGCTGAATGATGTTATACAAGGAAGGATATTGGAGAGCGAGGGGCGTCTCCCCTAGCCATGTATCCTCCCAAAACCTCGTAGCAGTACCGTTTCCCACTATGAATCTTGTCCTATTGAAAAAGAGTGATTTAACTCTCATCAGTCCTTTCCAAAAAGGCGAATCAGTCGGCCTCACTGTCACCTGGGATAAGGTTCTGGAGTGAAGGTACTTGTTCCGCAAGATCTGAGCCCAAGTGGCCTCCGTCCCGATAGAAAGCTTAAACAACCACTTGCTAAGGAGACATCTGTTCTTCACTTCCAGATTCTCAATACCAAGATCCCCTTGGTTTTTCGGCCTACAGATGATATCCCATTTAGCAAGTCTGTATTTTCGTTTAACATCATCACTCTGCCAAAAGAATCATGATCGATAGAAATCTAGCCTCTTCCAGACTCCCATCGGAACCTCGAAGAACGAGAGAAGAAACATGGGCATACTCGTGAGGACCGAATTAACTAGAATTAATCGTCCTCCGTATGACATCAGCTTGCCTTTCCAGCAACTCAATTTATTCTCAAAGCGATCCTCAATACACTTCCATTCTCTGTTGGTTAGGTTACGATGGTGAATTGGTATACCTAAATACGTGAAAGGTAGAGCCCCTAATTCACATCTGAACAATTGCTTGTGCGCATCTTGTTCATCATTAGCTCTTCCAAAACAAAACAACTCGCTCTTGTGGAAGTTAATCTTTAATACGGACAATTGTTCGAACAAGCATAACACGAGCTTCATGTTACGGGCTTTAGCCAAGTCGTGCTCCATGAAAATGATGGTATCATCGGCATACTGTAGAATGGATACACCTCCATCTACTAAGTGCAGGACGAGGCCTCCTACCTGACTTGCATCCTTGGCCCTTCCTATAAGAATTGCCAACATATCAACCACTATGTTGAAGAGGATAGGAGACATCGGATCCCCTTGCCTCAGTCCTTTGTGTGTTTGGAAATAGTGTCCTATGTCATCATTCACTTTAATTCCAACACTCCCTTTTCGCGTAAAGGAGTCGACCTGGTGTCTCCAGGCCTGATCAAAACCTTTCATACACAAAGCCTGCTGTAGGAATGACCATTTGACCTTGTCGTATGCCTTTTCAAAGTCCACTTTGAAAACTACTCCATCTAGTTTTTTTGAGTGGATTTCATGCAAAACGACAACCCCTTCCAGGATATTTCTGTCTGGCATGAAAGCAGTTTGGGACGGCTGCACCACAGAGTGCGCGATCTGCGTAAGCCTATTAGTCCCAACCTTGGTGAAAATTTTGAAACTTACATTAAGAAGACAGATGGGCCGGAACTGCTCTATACGAACAACCTCTGTCTTCTTGGGGAGTAAAGTAATCGTTCCAAAATTAAGTTGAAACAACTGAAGTTGTCCAGAGAAAAGATCATGGAACATTGGGAGTAAATCCCCTTTGATGATGTGCCAGCATTTTTTATAAAACTCTGCCAGGAAGCCATCCGGCCCGGGAGCCTTATTGCTCTTCATTTGTGAAATAGCCTCAAACACCTCTTTCTCCGTAAAAGGGGCAGTCAAAACTCCATTCTCGTCCAATGCAAGTTGAGGTACATCCTCAACCCTGGACTCATCTAGGGACACACAGTTATCTTCCGGCGGCCCAAACAGCTGCCTATAGTAATTCGTAATATAGACTTTCAGATTTTCTTGACCTACAATCGTCCCCTCATCCTGCTCAAGCTAAAATATCCTCTTCTTGCGGTGCTTGCCATTGGCAATCATGTGAAAGAATTGAGTGTTGTCATCCCCTTGGACGATCTTGCGAACCTTAGCCCTCAATGCCCACTTCAATTCCTCCTCCCGAAGGAGATCTCTTAATCTTAATTCCACCTCTACCTTAGTTTCCAACTCCCTGGCATCTAAAATAGTGGATTCGGCTTTTAAGTCTAGGGACTGAATAAGTAAAAGGAGTTTTTCCTTCTCAGCCTTATAAATCCCATGTGTATGTTTAGCCCATCCACGCAGGAATCTTCGCAGATGCCTAATCTTATTCTGCCATCTCTCGATAGGAGACTTTCCTCCTGAATCTTTAGCCCATTCTCTAGCCACCAAGTCAAGGAACCCTTCTCTATCAAACCACGAGAGCTCAAAAGAGAATATATTCTTATTCCCCACATGAGATGAATCGCCAGAGTCAACTAGCAACGGAGTGTGATCCGAAATTCCGCGCGACAACGCCTGGACAGTTACAAGAGGGAACTTTTGTTCCCATTCGACACTAGCGGGAACATGATCCAGCTTCTCAAAGGTCGGGTTAGGTAACGAATTAGCCCAAGTGAATTTCCTACCAGATAGTTCTATCTCTCTAAGATCCAAGCTTTCGATTGTGGTATTGAACATGAACGACCATCTGCCATCAAAATTATCATTATTCTTCTCCTCCCTCCTTCGAATAATGTTAAAATCACCCCCAACTAGGATTGGGAGTTGCTCGCTACCACAAATACGAACCAGATCAGCCAGAAAATCTGGTTTGAGCTCTGGTTGCGCGGCCCCATAAACTGCCACTAAAGCCCAATTAAACACATCGACCTTTGATCTGACCCGAAACTTTACCGCAAAATCCCCCATGACCACACTCCGCACTTCCAACGAGTCACACCTAACCCCGAGTAGGATCCCGCCGGACCTTCCTCTTGGAGGTAGGCAGTGCCAGTCAAAGTCAATACCTCCGGATAAAGTACTAAGGAATTGGGGTGTAAAATTGTCCCTTCTAGTCTCGGAGAGGGCAATAAAATCCAACTGGTGTTCAATAGATGCTTCCGCTAGAAACCGTCTTTTAGCCAAGTCTTTTAGACCTCTGCTATTCCAAAAAATTCCTCTCATATTTCATCATGGAATTTTTTTTAGATGTACGGATCCTAGCACTTCTACGCACAGCCGAAGCTGGATAAACCTTCTGTTTCCACTTCCGCTTAGGCTTATACTGCTCCATCTGCCGGTCCTCACAACCGGGCTCCGGGGATTTAGCCTCTGGAACATCTACATGACTAGAGGCCATAGGGGAATCGAGTCCCTCTTCCTCCTGCAACTCAGGGTCCAGATCCGCACACAAGCTATCAAGAGTCCTAACTCCCAACGCATCTATGTCGTGATCATTCATGGGTTTAACAACTGCTATGTTATGAATCATCTCCAAAGCGCGCTCTGCTTCGAGATCGAGAATATCATTAACGGATCTATTGATTTCAGTACCATTTCTACCTAGGGAGACCCCTAATTGATTTGCATTGTGAACAATCTCATCATTGTAAAAACGCAAAATCGAATTAGACAAATTGACAGACATACCAGTAGTGGCCTCAATGTCACGAAGCTTGGTCGCTCGCCTAGCACACCTTAGCTGCATGTCGTCCACATCCGGTTGCTCCTGGAGACGGCTGCTTATCTGCCACCCCTCAGAAACCGGATCTGGGATCCCTCCAAAAGTAATGACCTCCTCCCTCGTGGCCCTGTTGGGGGTAAGACCGCCTGCCCGCCCCCAACAGAACTTAACTGAACTGGATCGGCAGAAAGATCACCAGGAATCCTCGAGGCCTCTCGCGGCCTTGGCCGGTGTCCGGATCCCGGAGACGCCACAAGATCCCCACCAAGCACAGGCGCAACACCAGCACCCATGAAAGCTGAGACGGGCGATGCCGCAAGAGTAGGTCGGCACGGCGAAACAGCGGAAGGCCCCTGGCCGCCCACACCAGGCGACCCTCCCACCAGGGCAGCCATCGCCAATGATGGTGCCGCAGAAGATGTCGGGGGACGCATCGCCAGGGAAGGAGAAGGTGGTGCGCAGGCCTCCTGCCCGCACGCCCCTCCTAGGCCCGCCAGAGCCACTAGGTGGCCCCTAGCCGCCGAGTTTTCCTTGGGCCCCCCCGAAGCAGTTGTAGAATTGGCAGATGAGGGCCGGACCTCCTGCCCGCCCACCGCCGCCGAACCGTCCGGAGCAGCCGTCACCTCCATCCTAGGCAACAGAGATGAAGGTGGAGTAACATGGACCTCCTGCCCACCGGTTGCTCCCACTCCGTCCATGACCAACAGAGAGTCAGACCCCGCAACCGGCGGTGGAAAATGTTCTGATGGATCATCCATATCGACGCGATCACTCCAAATACAAGGAGGCGCTGAAAACGCTCCCAAGGATCCCAGCTGCAGCATGTTAGACGAAACAGAAGTCGGCGATTTCCCCTGAGCAGACTCTCCTGCCTTAGACGACTCCGCGGGCCCTGTGGCCTTGTCACCATCATTGGGTGCATTACCATCCTGGTTCCTCGGAGCATCTCCCCCCTCAGAAGTATCCATATGATGTATCTCCTCAAAATCCTGAAACAGATCAGGGTCCTCATGCTCGACATCCAACATATATGCAATTCCCTCGTGAGTCCATCTTACCACATCCGGTAAGAACCGAATGTTAGCCACACTAACCAGCAAGCGCGCCACACCATGAGCACGCGTGAAGGGCATATCTACCTGCTCCATCTTGCCGAGCAGGGATCCCAGGCTCCAAGTGACCAGGAAGTTATCCAGGGGTTCAGATGGCGCCCCCGAAAAACGAACCCAAATCTGAGTCAGCGGTGTACCCTGAGGCTCTTTCTTTTTCCACTCATCAAATTGTAACACATAGCTTGTTCCAGTAACTCTACACATGCCAAACTTGAGAATTCTCATCTGATCCTCCTTAGAAGGGAAGTCCACTTTGTAAGTCTGATCTGATTGTTGGGTTTCGTAGTAATTTCAAAAAATTTCCTACGCGCACACAGGATCATGTGATGCATAGCAACGAGAGGAGAGTGTTGTCTACGTACCCAACGCAGACCGACTGCGGAAGCGATGACACGACGTAGAGGAAGTAGTCGTATGTCTTCACGATCCAACCGATCAAGCACCGAAACTACGGCACCTCCGAGTTCGAGCACACGTTCAGCTCGATGACGATCCCCGGACTCCGATCCAGCAAAGTGTCGGGGAAGAGTTTCGTCAGCACGATGGCGTGGTGACGATCTTGATGAACTACAGCAGCAGGGCTTCGCCTAAACTCCGCTACAATATTATCGAGGAATATGGTGGCAGGGGGCACCGCACACGGCTAAGGAATCGATCACGTGGATCAACTTGTGTCAACTTGTGTGTTTAGAGGTGCCCCTGCCTCCGTATATAAAGGAGCCAAGGGGGGAGGAGGCGCCGGCCAGGAGGAGGTGGCGCAGGAGGAGTCCTACTCCTACCGGGAGTAGGACTCCCCCCCCCCAATCCTATTCCAACTAGGATTCCCAAGGGGGAAAGAGGGAGAGGGGTGGCCGGCCACCTCTCCTAGTCCTAATAGGACTAGGGGAAGGGGGGAGGCGCGCAGCCCCCTTGGGATGCCCCTTTCTCCTTTCCACTAAGGCCCATGATGGCCCATATGGCTCCCGGGGGGTTCCGGTAACCTCCCGGTAACCCGGTAAAATCCCGATTTCACCCGGAACATTTCCGATGTCCAAACATAGACTTCCAATATATCAATCTTTATGTCTCGACCATTTCGAGACTCCTCGTCATGTCCGTGATCACATCCGGGACTCCGAACAACCTTCGGTACATCAAAATGCATAAACTCATAATATAACTGTCATCGTAACCTTAAGCGTGCGGACCCTACGGGTTCGAGAACAATGTAGACATGACCGAGACACGTCTCCGGTCAATAACCAATAGCGGGACCTGGATGCCCATATTGGCTCCTACATATTCTACGAAGATCTTTATCGGTCAGACCGCATAACAACATACGTTGTTCCCTTTGTCATCGGTATGTTACTTGCCCGAGATTCGATCGTCGGTATCCAATACCTAGTTCAATCTCGTTATTGGCAAGTCTCTTTACTCGTTCCGTAATACATCATCTCACAACTAACATATTAGTTGTAATGCTTGCAAGGCTTATGTGATGTGTATTACCGAGAGGGCCCAGAGATACCTCTCCGACAATCGGAGTGACAAATCCTAATCTCGAAATACGCCAACCCAACATCGACCATTGGAGACACCTGTAGTACTCCTTTATAATCACCCAGTTACGTTGTGACGTTTGGTAGTGCCCAAAGTGTTCCTCCGGTAAACGGGAGTTGCATAATCTCATAGTCATAGGAACATGTATAAGTCATGAAGAAAGCAATAGCAACATACTAAACGATCGGGTGCTAAGCTAATGGAATGGGTCATGTCAATCAGATCATTCTACTAATGATGTGACCTCGTTAATCAAATAACAACTCATTGTTCATGGTTAGGAAACATAACCATCTTTGATTAACGAGCTAGTCAAGTAGAGGCATACTAGTGACACTCTGTTTGTCTATGTATTCACACATGTATTATGTTTCCGGTAAATACAATTCTAGCATGAATAATAAACATTTATCATGATTATAAGGAAATAAATAATAACTTTATTATTGCCTCTAGGGCATATTTCCTTCAGTCTCCCACTTGCACTAGAGTCAATAATCTAGATTACACTGTAATGAATCTAACACCCATGGAGCTTTGGTGCTGATCATGTTTTGCTCGTGGAAGAGGCTTAGTCAACGGGTCGGCAACATTCAGATCCGTATGTATCTTGCAAATCTCTATGTCTCCCACCTGGACTAGATCCCGGATGGAGTTGAAGCGTCTCTTGATGTGTTTGGTCCTTTTGTGAAATCTGGATTCCTTTGCCAAGGCAATTGCACCAGTATTGTCACAAAAGATTTTCATTGGACCCGATGCACTAGGTATGACACCTAGATCGGATATGAACTCCTTCATCCAGACTCCTTCATTTGCTGCTTCCGAAGCAGCTATGTATTCCGCTTCACATGTAGATCCCGCTCCGACGCTTTGTTTAGAACTGCACCAACTGACAGCTCCACCGTTTAATGTAAACACGTATCCGGTTTGCGATTTAGAATCGTCCGGATCAGTGTCAAAGCTTGCATCAACGTAACCTTTTACGATGAGCTCTTTGTCACTTCCATATACGAGAAACATATCCTTAGTCCTTTTCAGGTATTTCAGGATGTTCTTGACCGCTGTCCAGTGATCCATTCCTGGATTACTTTGGTACCTCCCTGCTAAACTTATAGCAAGGCACACATCAGGTCTGGTACACAGCATTGCATACATGATAGAGCCTATGGCTGATGCATAGGGAACATCTTTCATATTCTCTCTATCTTCTGCAGTGGTCGGGCATTGAGTCTTACTCAATTTCACACCTTGTAACACAGGCAAGAACCCTTTCTTCGCTTGATCCATTTTGAACTTCTTCAAAATTTTGTCAAGGTATGTACTTTGTGAAAGTCCAATTAAGCGTCTTGATCTATCTCTATAGATCTTAATGCCTAATATGTAAGCAGCTTCACCGAGGTCTTTCATTGAAAAACTTTTATTCAAGTATCCCTTTATGCTATCCAGAAATTCTATATCATTTCCAATCAGTAATATGTCATCCACATATAATATCAGAAATGCTACAGAGCTCCCACTCACTTTCTTGTAAATACAGGCTTCTCCGAAAGTCTGTATAAAACCAAATGCTTTGATCACACTATCAAAACGTTTATTCCAACTCCGAGAGGCTTGCACCAGTCCATAAATGGATCGCTGGAGCTTGCACACTTTGTTAGCTCCCTTTGGATCGACAAAACCTTCTGGTTGCATCATATACAACTCTTCTTCTAGAAATCCATTCAGGAATGCAGTTTTGACATCCATTTGCCAAATTTCATAATCATAAAATGCGGCAATTGCTAACATGATTCGGACGGACTTAAGCATCGCTACGGGTGAGAAGGTCTCATCGTAGTCAATTCCTTGAACTTGCCGAAAACCTTTTGCGACAAGTCGAGCTTTGTAGACAGTAACATTACCATCAGTGTCAGTCTTCTTCTTAAAAATCCATTTATTCTCAATTGCTTGCCGATCATCGGGCAAGTCAACCAAAGTCCATACTTTGTTCTCATACATGGATCCCATCTCAGATTTCATGGCTTCAAGCCACTTTACGGAATCTGGGCTCACCATCGCTTCTTCATAGTTCGTAGGTTCATCATGATCTAGTAGCATGACCTCCAGAACAGGATTACCGTACCACTCTGGTGCGGATCTTACTCTGGTTGATCTACGCGGTTCAGTAGTATCTTGATCTGAAGTTTCATGATCATTATCATTGGCTTCCTCACTAACTTGTGTAGGTGTCACTGAAACAGTTTTCTGTGATGAACTACTTTCCAGTAAGGGAGCAGGTACAGTTACCTCGTCAAGTTCTACTTTCCTCCCACTCACTTCTTTCGAGAGAAACTCCTTCTCTAGAAATGATCCATTCTTAGCAACGAATGTTTTGCCTTCGGATCTGTGATAGAAGGTGAACCCAACAGTTTCCTTTGGGTATCCTATGAAGACACATTTCTCCGATTTGGGTTCGAGCTTATCAGGTTGAAGCTTTTTCACATAAGCATCGCAGCCCCAAACTTTAAGAAACGACAACTTTGGTTTCTTGCCAAACCACAGTTCATAAGGCGTCGTCTCAACGGATTTTGATGGTGCCCTATTTAACGTGAATGCGGCCGTCTCTAAAGCATATCCCCAAAATGATAGCGGTAAATCAGTAAGAGACATCATAGATCGCACCATATCTAGTAAAGTACGATTACGACGTTCGGACACACCATTACGCTGTGGTGTTCCGGGTGGCGTGAGTTGCGAAACTATTCCACAGTTTTTCAAATGTACACCAAACTCGTAACTCAAATATTCTCCTCCACGATCAGATCGTAGAAACTTTATTTTCTTGTTATGATGATTTTCAACTTCACTCTGAAATTCTTTGAACTTTTCAAATGTTTCAGACTTATGTTTCATTAAGTAAATATACCCATATCTGCTTAAATCATCCGTGAAGGTGAGAAAATAACGATATCCGCCACGAGCCTCAATATTCATCGGGCCACATACATCGGTATGTATGATTTCCAACAAATCTGTTGCTCTCTCCATAGTACCGGAGAACGGTGTTTTAGTCATCTTGCCCATGAGGCACGGTTCGCAAGTACCAAGTGATTCATAATCAAGTGGTTCCAAAAGTCCATCGGTATGGAGTTTCTTCATGCGCTTTATACCGATATGACCTAAACGACAGTGCCACAAATAAGTTGCACTTTCATTATCAACTCTGCATCTTTTGGCTTCAACATTATGAATATGTGTATTACTACTATCGAGATTCAATAAAAATAGACCACTCTTCAAGGGTGCATGACCATAAAAGATATTACTCATATAAATAGAACAACCATTATTCTCTGATTTAAATGAATAACCGTCTCGCATTAAACAAGATCCAGATATAATGTTCATACTCAACGCTGGCACCAAATAACAATTACTTAGGTCTAATATTAATCCCGAAGGTAGATGTAGAGGTAGCGTGCCGACTGCGATCACATCGACTTTGGAACCGTTTCCCACGCGCATCGTCACCTCGTCCTTTGCCAGTGCCCGCTTATTCTGTAGTCCCTGTTTCGAGTTGCAAATATTAGCAACAGAACCAGTATCAAATACCCAGGTGCTACTGCGAGCTCTAGTAAGGTACACATCAATAACATGTATATCACATATACCTTTGTTCACCTTGCCATCCTTCTTATCCGCCAAATACTTGGGGCAGTTCCGCTTCCAGTGACCAGTCTGCTTGCAGTAGAAGCACTCAGTTTCAGGCTTAGGTCCAGACTTGGGTTTCTTCTCTTGAGCAGCAACTTGCTTGCCGTTCTTCTTGAAGTTCCCCTTTTTCTTCCTTTTGCCCTTTTTCTTGAAACTAGTGGTCTTGTTAACCATCAACACTTGATGCTCCTTCTTGATTTCTACCTCCGCAGCTTTCAGCATTGCGAAGAGCTCGGGAATAGTCTTGTTCATCCCTTGCATATTATAGTTCATTACGAAGCTCTTGTAGCTTGGTGGCAGTGATTGGAGAATTCTGTCGATGACGCAATCAGCTGGAAGATTAACTCCCAATTGAATCAAGTGATTATTATACCCAGACATTTTGAGTATATGCTCACTGACAGAACTGTTCTCCTCCATCTTGCAGCTATAGAACTTATTGGAGACTTCATATCTCTCAATCCGGGCATTTGCTTGAAATATTAACTTCAACTCCTGGAACATCTCATATGCTCCATGACGTTCAAAACGTCGTTGAAGTCCCGATTCTAAGCCGTAAAGCATGGCACACTGAACTATCGAGTAGTCATCAGCTTTGCTCTGCCAGACGTTCATAACATCTGGCGTTGCTCCAGCAGCAGGCCTGGCACCCAGCGGTGCTTCCAGGACGTAATTCTTCTGTGCAGCAATGAGGATAATCCTCAAGTTACGGACCCAGTCCGTGTAATTGCTACCATCATCTTTCAACTTTGCTTTCTCAAGGAACGCATTAAAATTCAACGGAACAACAGCACGAGCCATCTATCTACAATCAACATAAACAAGCAAGATACTATCAGGTACTAAGTTCATGATAAATTTAAGTTCAATTAATCATATTAGTTAAGAACTCCCACTTAGATAGACATCCCTCTAATCTTCTAAGTGATTACGTGATCCAAATCAACTAAACCATGACCGATCATCACGTGAGATGGAGTAGTTTTCAATGGTGAACATCATTTATGTTGATCATATCTACTATATGATTCACGCTCGACCTTTCGGTCTCCGTGTTCCGAGGCCATATCTGCATATGCTAGGCTCGTCAAGTTTAACCTGAGTATTCTGCGTGTGCAAAAACTGGCTTGCACCCGTTGTAGATGGACGTAGAGCTTATCACACCCGATCATCACGTGGTGTCTGGGCACGACGAACTTTGGCAACGGTGCATACTCAGGGAGAACACTTCTTGATAATTTAATGAGAGATTATCTTATAATGCTACCGTCAATCAAAGCAAGATAAGATGCATAAAAAGATAAACATCACATGCAATCAATATAAGTGATATGATATGGCCATCATCATCTCGTGCTTGTGATCTCCATCTCCGAAGCACCGTCATGATCACCATCGTCACCGGCGCGACACCTTGATCTCCATCGTAGCATCTTTGTCGTCTCGCCAATCTTATGCTTTCACGACTATCACTACCGTTTAGTAATAAAGTTAAGCATTACATCGCGATTGCATTGCATACAATAAAGCGACAACCATATGGCTCCTGCCAGTTGCCGATAACTTGGTTACAAAACATGATCATCTCATACAATAAAATTCAGCATCATGCCTTGACCATATCACATCACAACATGCCCTGCAAAAACAAGTTAGACGTCCTCTACTTTGTTGTTGCAATGTTTTACGTGGCTGCTACGGGCTTAAGTAAGAACCAATCTCACCTACGCATCAAAACCACAACGATAGTTTGTCAAATAGACTCCGTTTTAACCTTCGCAAGGACCGGGCGTAGCCATACTTGGTTCAACTAAAGTTGGAGAGACAGTCGCCCGCAAGCCATCTCTGTGCAAAGCACGTCGAGGGAACCGGTCTCGCGTAAGCGTACGCGTAAGGTTGGTCTGGGTCGTCTCGTCCAACAATACCGCCGAACCAAAATATGACATGCTGGTAGGCAGTATGACTTGTATCGTCCACAACTCACTTGTGTTCTACTCGTGCATATAACATCAACATCAATAACCTGGCTCGGATGCCACTGTTGGGTTTCGTAGTAATTTCAAAAAATTTCTTACGCGCACACAGGATCATGTGATGCATAGCAACGAGAGGAGAGTGTTGTCTACGTACCCAACGCAGACCGACTGCGGAAGCGATGACACGACGTAGAGGAAGTAGTCGTACGTCTTCACGATCCAACCGATCAAGCACCGAAACTACGGCACCTCCGAGTTCGAGCACACGTTCAGCTCGATGACGATCCCCGGATTCCGATCCAGCAAAGTGTCGGGGAAGAGTTTCGTCAGCACGACGGCGTGGTGACGATCTTGATGAACTACAGCAGCAGGGCTTCGCCTAAACTCCGCTACAGTATTATCGAGGAATATGGTGGCAGGGGGCACCGCACACGGCTAAGGAATCGATCACGTGGATCAACTTGTGTCAACTTGTGTGTTTAGAGGTGCCCCTGCCTCCGTATATAAAGGAGGAGAGGAGGGGAGGCTGGCCGGCCAAGGGGGGGAGGCGCAGGAGAGTCCTACTCCCACTAGGAGTAGGATTCCCCCTCCAATCCTAGTCCAACTAGGATTCCTCGGAGGGGAAAAGAGGAGGAGGGGGCCGGCCACCTCTCCTAGTCCTAATAGGACTAGGGGAAGGGGGTGGCGCGCAGCCCATCTAGGGCAGCCCCTTCTCTTTTCCACTAAGGCCCACTATGGCCCAAATAGCTCCCGGGGGGTTCCGGTAACCCTCTCGGTATTCCGGTAAAATCCCGATTTCACCCGGAACACTTCCGATATCCAAATATAGGCTTCCAATATATCAATATTTATGTCTCGACCATTTCGAGACTCCTCGTCATGTCCGTGATCACATCCGGGACTCCGAACAACCTTCGGTACATCAAAATGCATAAACTCATAATATAACTGTCATCGTAACCTTAAGCGTGCGGACCCTACGGGTTCGAGAACAATGTAGACATGACCGAGACACGTCTCCGGTCAATAACCAATAGCGGGACCTGGATGCCCATATTGGCTCCTACATATTCTACGAAGATCTTTATCGGTCAGACCGCATAACAACATACGTTGTTCCCTTTGTCATCGGTATGTTACTTGCCCGAGATTCGATCGTCGGTATCCAATACCTAGTTCAATCTCGTTACCGGCAAGTCTCTTTACTCGTTCCGTAATACATCATCTCACAACTAACATATTAGTTGTAATGCTTGCAAGGCTTATGTGATGTGTATTACCGAGAGGGCCCAGAGATACCTCTCCGACAATCGGAGTGACAAATCCTAATCTCGAAATACGCCAACCCAACATCGACCATTGGAGACACCTGTAGTTCTCCTTTATAATCACCCAGTTACGTTGTGACGTTTGGTAGTACCCAAAGTGTTCCTCCGGTAAACGGGAGTTGCATAATCTCATAGTCATAGGAACATGTATAAGTCATGAAGAAAGCAATAGCAACATACTAAACGATCGGGTGCTAAGCTAATGGAATGGGTCATGTCAATCAGATCATTCTACTAATGATGTGACCTCGTTAATCAAATAACAACTCATTGTTCATGGTTAGGAAACATAACCATCTTTGATTAACGAGCTAGTCAAGTAGAGGCATACTAGTGACACTCTGTTTGTCTATGTATTCACACATGTATTATGTTTCCGGTAAATACAATTCTAGCATGAATAATAAACATTTATCATGATTATAAGGAAATAAATAATAACTTTATTATTGCCTCTAGGGCATATTTCCTTCACTGATAACTTCAACAGAGACCAGTTAAAATTCCCCGGTGCCAACTCCCGCAACTGCTGAATAATCCGAGCTTCAGTAAGAGGTCCATTTACTACCTTAACCACACCTGGGAAGGAAGTTTCAATCACGGGAGCCACCGGAGCCATACTTGGTGACTCAAAGAACATCAACTCAGAGCAACAGAGCCCATACATATTAACCGTCGGTTTGGGCCCTAAAAGAAGCGGACATTCAGCCGCCGTATGCTTCGGTTTCTGACATATATCACATAACTCAGCAGAGCAATCAACCATAAAGTGTCCCGTTTCACCGCACCGGAAGCAGGTCAACTTTTTCTTCTTAGCCACCCATTTGGACGGCTTGTCACCCCCGGACTTCTCCGTACCTTTGTCGGTTGCAGCATCAGCAGGCTGAATAGACTCCGGCACCGTCACATCTGCGAGGGCCCGGACTGTCTCCACCGCAACCTGAGGTAGACCAGCACCATCGGTGGGCACCTCCTCAAGGCCCGTGACCGAACCCGTGGCAACGGGCAGATGGCGCGGGGGAGGAGGGTGTCGGTGACCACCACGACCTCGGTAGCGGCCCCGGAACCGGTTATTGGGGCCAACCGCACCCTCAACAAAGTTTCCTGGTGGTCCTTGAAACCCTCGACCGGTAACACCGTGATCAGTCCAAGCATAGCCACGCCCACCACCGGTGGACGACGAACCTTGATGAAGGCCATCCCCGTAAGCATCGTAGCCATCGTCCCCCCACTGACCACGGGG
>NC_041380.1:432617967-432654662 GCF_002162155.2 Triticum dicoccoides
AACATGCCCGAACCGCGGCCAACAGCTCCACGAGCAGCTCCACCCCGCCCGCCGGCCATCTGTCTAGGCCACGGGCGCTGTGACTGAGGGGGCGCAGCCTCTGTTAGTGGTGGCGCCGCATCCCTGGCAGGGGGCGCCGTGGCCCGCGCTGGCGCCGGAGCGGCCGCACCCGAAGCCGCCGCAGCCGCAACAGCAGCCCCCGATGGTGTCTTCGCAGGCGCAGCCTTCGCCGGTTGCGGAGCCTTGGGCGGCATCACGACCTCGCCGGCCAACGCCGCAAGCGTGCCAAACTGGCCCGATGCCTTCCTCGCACGGCGACACACAACTGCAGGAAAACCAATCCGTCCTCGGCGGCAAACCCTAGCGACAGCACTGTTTCGGCAGGAACACGATCGTGCATGCGAGGGCACCCGATCCGATGTAGACTCATGCACGCTGGTCTCCACAGCCCGTGCGCCGTCAGCCGGTTTTGCCTGGGCCACTAACCCCGCTAATCCCGGCCCACGCGCAGACAATGCATCCTGACCCGACAGCCCAAGCTCAGGTACACCCACACAGCGGCCCACCGCTTCCAGCCCGTCAGAGCCCAACAACATTTTCAAACATGAGATCCGCTCCGCCCGGATCACGCTCGATCGGTCGATCGCCGGCGCCTGCGCCGCCGACGTTCGCCGTTTCTCCTTCCTCTTCACTACCTTCCACGATCCCTCTGTAATGAAATCAGACAAAATCGGTTTGGGGAGACTCACCTTCGGAAGAGGCCCCTTCCACGGCCGGATTGTCGTAGCCGCCGTCCATCAGTGAACCACCCGTCTGACTAGCTCGATCCCATCCTCTGACCGCAAGCCTCGCCTCGCCTCTCCGGATCATCGAAGGGAATCGCCAAATCCACCATCATTGCCACCTCTTCCTCCGGATATCCCACCCGCAAGGCTTCGCATACGGCATCAGACGGTGTGGGAGATGCCACGCCCGCCAGGCCGCCGTCGGAGTCGCCATCTTCGTCGTCGGAGTCGCCAGTGGAGGCCTCAGCTAGCGCCCAAAATCGGCCCCCCACGCGTCTCTCACCGACGGGGGCAGCGGCGGCGAGCCGGGGCGTCGGCGAAGTCATCGCCCCCTAGTCGCCTATCGCCCCCTTAGCAAGTAATTTTGATGAAAGGGCTTTTTTCACGCTCCGGAGCTTAGGTGAGCAAATCCATTCCCCTATCAGATTCAGATATCTTTGGGTAGTCAAGGTAAATCCTTTATGCTTGAGGGTACCATGAACAAACTATTGAGTGAATGAAACTTGTGGTTGGCTGCTATTGTGTTGTTTGATGCTTGGTTCAGAAGCTCCAGTTTAATTTAATCATCACTTGGCTTCAGGGTTATGCATCCTGTACATACCAGATTTCCATGTTTACAGAAAAAAAACTGTGTTAAAGTAAGATGTCACGGTGAATTAATTTACACCAAGATAGCATCATGTTCTTATCAAAAAAAAGAGTTAAAAGTTCAGCCATGACAGTGACCTAGTTAAAAATAGAGTAATGCAAAAGGAATAAATAATTTTATATATATACCTCACAAGCCCAGCCCTTAAGGAATATATATACCTCACAAGCCCAGCCCTTAAGGAATGATTTACCTAAGAACACAAACTGCTGGCATATCTATATTTGGGTGATGATTGAAAAAGCTTGCACTCACATCTCTGAAAATACAGCAGAGACTTATTCCTGGGAGTTTAGGACTGTTGTGGTGTATATGCACAAATGACATGCTTGGATGTTCATTTGATCTAGGTGTATATACTAGAGTTAAACAGAACCATACTAATTCTAAAATCAGGTTTGGACATGATCTCCAAAAGTTTGAATGTTCCAGTAGCACTCAGCTTGATAGCCGTGTGTGGTTTGCTAGGGCTTGCAGCAGCACCGCTTACAGGGCTTGCAGCAAGCACACAAGCATGTTCAAAAGCTAAGTAGGTGTACGCACTGTCTGTAGAGGACATGAACAATGTGCTGTAGGCCTGTAGCTCTTCCTTTGCTGTAGCACTTTGCAAAAAGGATCCTCAATCAATTGCAATCCTTGCTTTTATTTCTCTTTACAAGTCATTCTCCACTTATTTACTTGTCATCGTTCTTCCCGTTTTCACTTTGACAAGGAGTAGTATTATTTTCACCAAGACGGGGGGAACTGGAGCCGGTCCACTTTCATCAAGGCTTGCTGGAGATGTTGGATGCTGTAGCTGACACTGCTGCTTGTTGGTGCTCTGTTCTTGGATTTGGATGTGTTGCCACTTGCCAGGAGGAGGCTTGAAGCAGAGTATCTGGAAGAATAGCAGATATGTTGATCAAAACCTTTATCTTAGCTTTCTGTCTACTACTTCCTTATGTCATTAGATAAAAAGATCATTAGAGACACCGGCTTTGGAAATATGCAGCTTACAATTTCTTCCTAAACTCAGAAATGCTATGCTAGTGTTACAAAGGACTGTTTTGTGGATGTTGTTGGAGTAGTGTAGTTTTCTGTATTTAACTTAGTTTTGTGTAAGGTATAATTTGATCTTTAGGCCTCTAGTGCTTGGTTCCTACAAATCTTACAGTGCAGATGAAGTGTTAATGTTCTGCATGCATTCTACTCAGTAGATGGGAGTTTAACTGACGATGTATTGAGAGTTTTTAGTCGAATATCCAATTCTGTGCCCAGTGTTAGATAATAACGAGAATAAACGAGACAAAGAGACACAGATTTTTACGTGGAAACCCTTGCGGGAGAAAACCACGGACGCACGAAGGCGCAATCACTATGAGGAGGAGTATTACAAGCACGAGACGACAGGCCGTCTGAGGTGCGACTACATGGGGTATATATGAGGGGCAACACATAGGAGTCCTTGTAGGACAAGTAAACGAGTTGTACTCGTACGCGTCGGTACCAACGCAAAAGGCCCACACCGTATGTACTACGTCTAGTCCAATACGGTACTAGAATTTGGATCACAATTTAACAATCTCCACCTTGAGCCAAATTCCCTCCAGTAGTCGAAGAAAGTGAATAACTCCATTCAAATCAGCTTAAACACCTTGTGCGTCAAAGTCCATAGGACTAGTGAGAAATACCAACTAAACCTGAGCAAAGCTCAAACTTATTGGTCGGAACTGGCTTTGTCATCATATCAGTTGGATTATCATGAGTACTTATCTTGCATACCTTCAAATTGCCTTCAGCAACAACATCTCAAATATAGTGAAATCTGACATCAATGTGCTTTGTCCTCTCATGATACATTGGATTCTTTGTAAGATATATGGCACTTTGACTGTCAAAAAATATGGTAGGGCAAGATGAATCTCCATAAAGCTCAGTGTACAAACCTCTCAACCAGATAGCTTCTTTGCATGCCTCAGAAATAGCCATATACTTGGCATCAGTAGTGGAACAAGCCACAATAGACTGCAAAGTTGCTCTCCAACTCACAGCACAACCACCAATGGTGAAAACACAACCTGTGAGCGATCTTGTCTTATCCAAATCACCAGCAAAATCAGAATCAACAAAACCAACAAGTCCATCTCCAGTTTTCCCAAACTGTAAATAAGCATTAGAAGTACCACGCAGGTATCTGAAAATCCACTGAACTGCTTTCCAATGCTCCTTTTCAAGATTAGCCATGTATCTACTGACAACACTCAATGCATTGATAAATCCGGACGAGAACAAACCATGGCATACATAAGTGAACCAACTGCACTTGAATAGGGAACTCTAGACATGTACTCAATATCGGCATCTGACTTAGGACATAAAGTTGATGATAATTTGAAGTGTGCAGCTAACGGAGTACTTACTGGCTTGGCATTATGCATATTAAAACGATGAAGAACTTTATCAATATATCCCTTCTGACTTAGATATACTTTTCCAGACGGTCTATCTCTGGATATTTCCATGCCAAGTATTTTCTTTGCTGCACCCAAATCCTTCATCTTAAATTCATTACTCAATTGCTTCTTTAGTTCATTAATCTGTGACATACTCTTTGCAGCAATAAGCATATCATCAACATAAAGGAGCAAATAAATAGTTGAACCTTTGACAGTTTTCAAATAAACACAACTATCATAATTAGACCTTTTGAAACCTTGAGAGAGCATAAAGGTGTCAAATCTCTTGTACCACTGTCTAGGGGATTGCTTCAATCCATAAAGAGATTTCTTTAACTTACAGACAAGCTTTTCTTTTCCAGGAATAACAAAACCTTCAGGTTGTTCCATATAAATATCCTCTTCTAATTCTTCATGTAAAAATGCAGTTTTAACATCCAATTGTTCAAGCTCAAGATCATGCATGGCAACAATACTGAGTAAAGTGCGAATAGAGCTATGCTTCACAACAGGAGAAAAGACTTCGTTATAGTCAATACCTGGAATCTTACTGTAACCTTTAGCAACTAACCTTACTTTATATCTTGTCTCATCATTAGGAGAAACACCTTCTTTCCTCTTGAAAACCCACTTGCAACGAATAGGTTTCTTCTCTCTAGGTAATTTTACTAAATCCCAAGTGCCATTCTTTTCAAGTGATTCCATCTCATCATGCATAGCGGTCATCCACTTATTACTATCACCAGAAATAATAGCCTCAGAATATGAAGAAGGTTCAGCATTACCTTCAATTTCTTGTGCAACAGATAAAGGAAAAGAAACAATATTGCACTCTTCAATTAACCTGTCAGGTTTATTAATACCCCGTCTAACTCTGTCACGTGCAAGATTCTAACTGGGTGGAACAATAGGCTGATTTGGAGTGGGAGTGACATTATCATCATTAACGACGGGTTCATCATGTGCATCAACAATTTCATTACCAGATGTATCACCTAAATCAATAACATGCTCCACCTGAACAGTAGGCTCCTAAACAATAGGCTGATGTTCACTCTCAACGGGAACATTAGTAGATGAAACATCATGTAACATAGCGGATTCATTAAAGATAACATTTCTGCTAATAACAACCTTCTGGGTTTCAGGATTCCATAATTTAAAACCTTTAACACCAGACTTATAACCAAGAAAGATGCACTTAACAGCCCTAGGCTCCAATTTTCCATTATCAACATGAGCATAAGCAGTGCAACCAAAAACTCTCAACTGTGAATAATCAGCAGGTGAACCAGACCATACCTCAATTGGACGAGCAACAGATGGTGAACGATTAATGAGATAACAAGCAGTGGAAGCGGCCTCAGCCCAAAAACGCCTATGCAAACCTGCATTGGACAACATGCAACGGGCTCTGGAAATAATGGTCCTGTTCATACGTTCAGCAACACCGTTTTGTTGAGGAGTATAAGGAACGGTGTAGTGTCTGAAAGTGCGTTATATCGACTAGAGGGGGGTGAATAGGCGATTTTTATGAAAGTCTTAAAAACGTGAGAGTTATGAAGACAAACAGTGAAGATTATGCCTATTACTATGCAGCGAAAGTTAGATTACACTAGGCCAGCCATGGTCATGTATTCAATAGAGTGAAAGCACAATGACAAACAGCTTTAGTGTAATAAGGATCAGGTAGGAAGAAGTTATGAAGCCAAACAGATCATACATTCACGTTGTGAAGACAAAAGATAAAGCAAGCATGCAATGGCTTCACAATGAGTAACAGTAAGAGAAGGAAGTGAAGATGAAACCAGTGACTCATTGAAGGCAATGATATGTTGGACCAGTTCCAGTTGCTGTGACAACTGTACGTCTGGTTGGAGCGGCTAGGTATTTAAACCTTAGGGCACACAGTCCCGGACACCCAGTCCTGAACACACAGTTCAGGACACCAAGTCCTCACCGTATTCTCCTTGAGCTAAGGTCACTTAGTCCTCGCCCAATCACTCTGGTAAGTCTTCAAGGTAGACTCCCAAACCTTCACAAACTTCGTTCACTGGCAGTCCACAATGTCTCTTGGATGCTCTGAACGCGACGCCTAACCGTCTGGAGGATTCACAGTCCTCAAGTGTAATAAGTCTTCAGATCACACAGACAAGAAGACTTAGGTGATGCCCAATTTACTCTGGCTTTGGGTGGTTAGGTATTTTCTCCTCGCTAGGAATTTTCTCTCAAAGGCTTCGAGGTGGGTTGCTCTCAAACGACAAAAGCCGTGCACTGAAATCTAAGCAGCCAACCGTTTATGGTTGTGGGGGTGGGCTATTTATAGCCACTTGGCAACCCGACCTGATTTGTCCGAAATGACCCTGGGTCACTAAGGAACTGACACGTGTCTCAACGGTCAGATTTCGAACTCTCATGGCAACTTTACTTGGGCTACAAGCAAAGCTGACTTGTCCGGCTCTGGACAAGATTCGCTCTCATTGTCTTCACTCGAAGACATAGGTTTTTGATTTAGGCATCACTTCAGTCATTCTGACTAGTTCTTCTGGACCCCACTTAACAGTACGGTGGTTCCTATGACTCAACACAAAAGAAAAAGAACTACAAAAGATCTAAGTCTTCGAGCTCCATATGCTTCATAACGTGTCTTCTTTTGTCATAGTCTTCAAAGTGAATATCTTCATGTACCACCTTTGTCTTCAATGTCTTCATACATTTTTAGGGGTCATCTCTTGGTAGTAAAACCAAATCAATGAGGGACTTCTACCTGTGTTATCCTGCAATTCTCACAAACACATTAGTCCCTCAACTAGGTTTGTCGTCAATACTCCAAAACCAACTAGGGGTGGCACTAGATGCACTTACAGTGTCTGACAATGCCTTCAGACTTGCAATAATTCTTAAATTGCTTAGAACAGAATTCCATAGCATTATCAGTGCGAAGTATCTTTACCTTCTTTTCAGTTTGTCTTTCAATCATAATCTTCCACTCCTTAAATGCCGAGAATGCTTCATATTTATGCTTCAAGAAATAAGGCCATACTTTTCTCGAATAATCATCAATAATAGTCAGCATGTAACTAGCACCACCTAGTGACTTCTTGCGAGATGGTCCCCATAAATCAGAATGAACATAATCAAGAATACCTTCAGTTGTATGAACCGAAGTGTTGAACTTCACCCTCTTGTGTTTGCCGAAGATACAATGCTCACAAAATTTCAATTTACCAGGTTCATATCCATCAAGAAGACCTCTCTTATTTAACTCTGCTAAACCAAGTTCACTCATATGTCCAAGACGCATATGCCAAAGGTTAGCAGCATCATAATCAGAATTCTTTGAAATAACTAGAGTAGCGTTACCTGAAACTGTAGAACCTCGAAGGTAATAAAGACCATTGGTCGAACTTAAGTCACCTTTCATCACAACAAGGGAGCCTTTGGTGACCTTCAAAACACTATCTCCACCTGAATACTTGTACCCCTTAGTATCAACGGCACTAACAGAGATAAGATTTCTCTTCATCTTCGGAATATACCGAACATCTGTCAAAGTTCTGATTATGCCATCAAACATCTTGATTCGAATAGAACCTATGCCTTCAATCTTGCATGGTGAATTATCAAAACCCAAAACGGAACCACCAGAAGTAGTGGAATCAAAAGTATTAAACCAATCTCTGTACGGGCACATATGAAAAGTACATGCAGTATCAAGTACCCACTCATCATTGGTCTCAGCACATCCAGCAATAACGACAAGAGCATCATCGGAACTATCATCACGAGCAGTGTTAGTAGAATTTTCACCTTGTTTGTTACCTTTCCTCTTTTCTTTATTCTGCAACTTGAAACACTCTGAGATGTCATGCCCGTCTCTCTTGCAATATCTGCAATATTTCTTGTCTCTGGATTGTGACCGGCCCCTGTAGCCGTTTTTACTTTTGCCTCTGTTTTCATTATTGGAGTTCTTCTCCTTTGTCCTGCCACGAACAGATAATCCCTCGGCTTGGGATGAACTCGAACCATCATGAGGCACCATTAATTTCATCTTCTCCTTAGAGTTCAAAGCTTCATAAACTTCATTAAGTGTGAGAGTATCACGACTGTATAATATGGTGTCTCGAAAATTGGTATAAGAACTTGGCAGTGAACAAAGTAACATTAGAGCAGTATCTTCCTCTTCATACTTAACCTCCATTGCAGCTAGATCAGATATGATATCTTTAAATTCTGAAATATGATTCAAAACATTACCTCCCTCGGATAACTTGTGCAGAAATAATTTTTGTTTCAGATGCATCTTGCTAGTGAGATCTTTAGTCATGCAAATCCCTTCCAGCTTTAACCATAGAGCGGCGGCAGTTTTCTCGCTCAAAACTTCCTGCAAAATATTATTATGCAAATGGAGTTGAATTTGTGACAAAGCCTTACAATCAATTCTTTTCTCCTCAGCAGTCCAGTCCTCAATTCGGTTCTTCCCAAAACTATCCAGTGCTACATCATAGTCGGCTTGTGCCAACAACGCCCGCATCTTGACTTGCCATAGGGTAAACCTTGTGTCACGATCCAGCAGCGAAAAGTCGTACTTCATTGATGCCATGAGTAGATAAATCTATGTACACAAAGTAGTACAAGCCGATAGAAAAATTCTTCACAGAATTTAATATACCAAGCAAATAGAACAAAATAAATAGCACCTGGACGTAGCAGATGAACGAAGAACAAACTAGCAGTACTAGCCTCACGTAGAGGAGTACTAGTAGCAGATTAGATCAAATCAGGTTTGCACCTCGAGACTTGAGCCTTGTGACCCCACGTGAAGTAGCAACAGCAACCTTTGTGAGCAAAAGCAACTTTGGTTGATGTACTAGTACAAGCGCAGGCTGATGTGCCTCGGGACTTAAGTCCGTACGTGGAGCAGCAACGGCAACGCAGCGAACTTGTGATTTGACGCGATGGAGCAACGGAAGCTTGTGTCCGTCTCGATGAACTGCTCGGGTAGGAAACTGATCAGCGGCACAATACGTGTCGGTCTCGGCTGCAGGGAAAATCGATCGCCGCGGATCGCCAGATGTGTGCGGCGGCGCACGCCGAACCCTAGCTCTCTCAGACTCAATCTCGTATCTATAACCTCAGCTCTGTATACCACTTGTTAGATAATAACGAGAATAAACGAGACAAAGAGACACAGATTTTTACGTGAAAACCCTTGCGGGAGAAAACCACGGACGCACGAAGACGCAATCACTATGAGGAGGAGTATTACAAGCACGAGACGACAGGCCGTCTGAGGTGCGAGGGTATATATGAGGGGCAACACATAGGAGTCCTTGTAGGACAAGTAAACGAGTTGTACTCGTACGCGTCGGTACCAACGCAAAAGGCCCACACCGTATGTACTACGTCTAATCCAATACGGTACTAGAATTTGGATCACAATTTAACACCCAGGCTCATCTGCACCCGGTGAGCAGTGTCATCTACAGCATCCAACATCTCCAGGAGGCGTTGACAAAAGTTGACGGGGTCTGTTTGTAGTGGGCATGGGCAGTGTACTGTAGGCCTGTAGGTCTTCCTTGGCAGTAGCACTTTGCAAAAAGGATCCTTAGTCAGTTGCAACCCTTAATTAAGTACTCCAACTTAGCATAAGCTCTGTTCCCAGTCCTTAGGTTAGAATCATCACCGAGTGTTGGCCAAGGACATGTTTCTTTGCTTTTCTTTCTCTTTACAAGTCATTGTCCTCTGATTTACTCCAACTATTTTCACCAACGCCTGCTGGAGATGTTGGATGATGTAGCTGACACTGTTGTGTGTTGGTGCTCTGTTCTTTGGGTAGAGATGTGTTGCCTGGAGGAGGCTTGAAGCAGAGTATCCCGGAGACTAGCAGATATGATGATCGAAACTTTTATCTTAGCTTTCTGTCTCTACTACTTCCTGATGTGATTATTAGATGAACGATTATTGGTTGAACTCTGTGCTTTTTTGTTTGGACCCTAGGCCATATAGGTCAAGGACGAACCGCACTGCTGTTGTCTGGAATCTTAAGTTTGGACGTGGAGCATCCACTGCACTGTAGCTTTTTTGTTGATTGGGTACCTCTTTCTCCACCAGCCAGCCAAGGGACGACACGCCCTCTCCCACTGCTCTCCACACTCAGTGCACTCAGGGCATGGGCGTCTCTTCAATCGCGTATCATCTACCCCCGTCGTCCTCTCTCCCTTCCTCTCCGTTGCCTATTAAGACCACCACCACCCCTCCTCACACAGCAGCCACCAGTTCCACCCTCACCCTCTTCTACCCATTGGAAATCGCAGCTCTGAACTCATGTCCAAGCTCTCAAGCCTCTCTCCATCTCTCTCTTGCACCTAACCTAGTCTTCTTCCAGGTTTCAGCCGATCCCAACCATGTCGTCCTTCGCCCACCTCCTACTCTCACTCACCCTCATCTTCCAATATCTCACAAAGGCTTCTCCTAGCCATAAAAAATACATTCTCCTTTTGAGGCCACCCGCCGACGCCGGCTGCTTCACGTGGACATCAGTCCATCCACAACATGTGTACACTTCGTGGGTGTGACTCCGCTGACATAGTAGCCGGGATAGACGAAGCTATCAAGGATGAGGTTGATGTGCTCTCACTCTCCCTCGCCCATATCTGTTTTTTATGTTAAATTCAGTCGAGACATGTCTGTAACTAGTAGGGTTTCCATGTCTGTAAAATAATTCAAGTTTGGACATATAGCATCCATTCCTCTATAACTCTGTTACTTTGAAAATGTAAATGATTTGGTATCAGATCAATTGGTTCATATGGTTTGCTTACATCTGTATGGCATGCAACACTATGTTGTTTGGATACTGAACTATGCTGGTTGTCTTATGCTTTGTATTATTTATGGATTCAGCCATGTGGACATGCTCTTAGCTACAAATGTTCTGATGAAGGATGTGCGTAACTAAAATAATTGTGTTTCACTGAATTAGATGTAGATAAGATCTGAAAGGTTTTGAGATTTGTGTTTATTTTACGCCCGTATGCTCCGAAGTTACCTTAGTTTTGCCTTAGCATCATAAGACATACAGTGAGTCGTATTATACATTTTCTTTGTTTGCTAGCTTACCAGGCCACCAGGAACATTTCTTTGTACAGCCAATTGTTCCTAATCTGCCATAAGATTATTCTACAGAACTAATGCCATGGTTTTGTCAGAAGTTGTATCCCTGTATCACTAATAATAATATGCATTGTAGCTCATGTAGTTCTGAGTTGATTTAATACTTAATTGTCCACCTCGATATAATCTGGGATGTTATTTTAAAACTCAGTCTATAAGTTCCTGTTTATAAACTTCATGTACTCAAATTACTATTATCATTATTATTGGCTCACATCTTTATAAATCAGAGTTTCTGCATATCACAGTTATAAATATGCTCGTGATTTAGCTACAAAATATTTCCTTTTGACTTCAGGTACTTTTGAATTGTCGAAATTTGCTCATTTACTCGTGTTCTTTTCGGAACTGCATATATTCCTATGCAAAAGGATGCACAGTGTATGTATATATCTTGGCACACAAATTCTTGGACATGTATGCTCTTCAAGTTGTCAACTCAACTATCACATGGCATATGTGGTAAGCCATCTCATAATGAATCCAACAATAAGTTGCCAAAGATAAGAAAATGAAGGTAAAAGATAATTCTCTTATGTAGGGATAAGGCTCTCCTTTTCACTGTATATCTCAGATGCTTAACCAACAACAGCTAGAACAGGGTACAGTTAATGCAATTTCGAAAAAAAAAACATGATATATCAAAATTGGCCAGAATATAGAAGTCGCCATTTTTTTTAAATGATGGATAGGATGATCCTCTTCTTGTGCTTCGACTTAAGTGTCCAGACAAGTTAAACTTCTTTCGGGAAGAAAAAGCACCGTACTGTATTGTAGATGTCTGGTGACTGGAGGTTAAGTTAGTTTCGCTGAAGCCACTCAATCGGCAAGGTGATCCATGGAAAATTCTTAGACCATCCCCTGTATCTTAAAAGTATCTTGCCTTTTGGGTTGTTCTTGATGTCTATTTTATGGATAATGTGGTGATAACAAAACTGGCTTGCTTTTTTTTTGCGAGATGAATAAAGAAACACGTTAAAACTAGACTGGAGTGCACATAGTTTTGATTTGATTTCCTGTAAGTAAAAGATGATGTCGGTAGCTGATGCATGTTATCATATTATGATAGTTTTCTTGATATAGTACGTGCAGTTCTCATGCATGGTTTGAAAAAGCATATTGTGCCAGCTTTATTATTTGAGGTTCCTCTGTTTCTGAATTTTGTAAATGATACTTTTATTCTTCTTAATGACATAGTTAGCCATCTGAAGTGATCTAAGGTGCCGCTCAGAATCTGGGTGGCGAAGGAACTTCTGTCAGCAGTGCACAAGAAGAAAGGCATCTGCACAGGCTTTATTTTAGATGATGAGGACACTTCAAGATGATTAATAGTGTTGTCGATGCTACGAGAAATAGTGCATCATAAAGAAAAATTGAGTAACTATTGTGCATCTATCAGTTAGATATTGCTACTTTTTTTAGCTCACAGTACAGTCTGCCTTTTATGTTGTTGTAGGTGTTGCTGTTTCTAAGTTCTTCTGCACATACATGCCTTTGCAGATTAGTTTTTCCTTGATCATGGCACCCTTAAAATTATATAACTACAGTAAACATAAGATCTGCACATCTATGGGCTTCTTTTCTGCTAGGATAAAAGTTTTTCAGCATGCTTCAGTCATCTGAGGAATAAATTCTATGTAAACTGAGACACATTTTAATGCAGATAAATCAAATAAATGTTCTTTTGTACTAAATAAAAATTAGAACATACATGGACATTTATTTTCTTTCTACACAACGGTTAGTGTAAAAAGAAAATATGGTCAGGTGTACATGATAAAGAGATACAGCATCTGAGAAACTTGTAATTATATTGCAATGTTTTGATATGGTTGCACATTCCTGTATTGACTAGGCCAGATTTCTCGCATGGCTCAATTTAGTTAGTGTACCCCTTATTATCAGGTAGGTACTACTTAAAACATCTCTTCTTAATGTTTTATTTCGTGGTATACAGTATGATGGAGCGTTAGTTGGCTTGGCTTTTGTGGCACTCATTGATGAGCTTTCGATTTAGTAGTTTTTGTGCCCTCTTGATCCATGAGAGTATGTTCATGTTGAAGAAATTGTAGCAATAATGAGGGGCGCGAGAAATATTTGTTATCTGGCATGCTTTCCTAATGAATTTCACATGTGGACCATTTATTGTTTGTGTTATTGGAATTTTGTTGCATTATTCATACAGAAAAATACTCCGTCCGTCCCAAAATACAAAGTTGAGTCACTTATTTTGGGACGGTTCTCGGGCTGAAACTGATATTCAAAATTGCAGGTTCTGTGAGAGTGTTGTAATGTTTGTAATTATATATTGCTTTTGATATTAATATGTGCTGCCTCCCATTGTATATTTCTTGCAAGACATGATAACTACAGTTATTTGGATTGTCCCCTTGAACTAGGTTGGCCCTGATTAAGAAGTACAGAGTTTGTAGGTTGTTTGATCTACTATATCAAGTGACATCTGACTTCTCATGGCTCTCCCGGCATTTGCCAGAACAATGGTTAGCACACACTACCTAGAGCTATGGATATTAGAAAGGAAAAAAATATCCTGCCGTTTATCAAATGTTATAAATCATGTACAATCCTCCACATTAAAAAAATCTGACACAAAATAGTATTTTCTTTTTCCAAGCATATATTTTACTGAAGCACATCTTTGTAAGAGCTCTTGGCCTTTTTCACCCTTTTCCTTGAGTTTATTTGTGTGATGCTGTTAAGGTGTTCAGCAAATACCTTTTATTTTCAATACCCTTCGATTGTTCTGTGGTACCTATTTTGCATCACATAAGAGAAACTTGACTCGGGTAGACGATCCCTGTTGTCTATAACCTAGTAGCTGAACCATTGCTTGCATTCAATTCCATATTAATATACTCAATCCAACTGCAGTTGTTCTTAAACCTTGCAGAAAAAACCCTCTTGAATTATTCTCTCACTTGAACAGAATTCTCTTTGATATCATTTATAGCATAAACATGTGAAATATTCTAAGCTCTCTTTATGGTAGTGTTGCCAGTAATTGTAGAGACAGTTTTGTAAATTAAAAAGAGCAGAATGAAGAATAGACCGTAACATCATCGTCACATCATTTCTGCTAAAAGAACATGTCTGGACTGCGCATAACTGGAGGTAAGGCTAGGAATTACTTGGAACTTGGAAGTTTAAGCACGTGTGGAGTGCATATGTAGTTTTCTAAAAAGAACTTTGGTCATATTGCTTGATGAAATGTCTCTATTACTGTCTGAAACTCTGAAAGTTATTTTTTTTTGCGGGGAACTCTGAAAGTTAATTCTCTTTTTCATAAAAATGCATAAGGTGGTAAGGATTTTATTATAGTGAATAGAAATCAGTATTAGTGTTTCAAGAATGTGGCATCCCAGAGGGGGCGGTAACTCTTGCCTTCTCCCGAACTATTTGTATCCTTTGCTCAAATCCATGGTTATGTGATTATGATTGTTCTCTCCTTTCACTATGTGTTTGTAGCCAGGCTACAGGAGGAGCTGAACTTTAGAGTGATATTTTCTTTAGCAGAGGTTTGATCAATGATTGTTGTTGACCTATTAACTGTTGCGGACTGCACCCCTGCAATTACAGGAATAAAGTTGAGGTCGTTTTTTTTTTGGAATTTTTTGAGGGTTTTTTTTTTTGTTTACTTGATTTGGATTGTTCACTTATAGTTGTGAATCTGTGCATGCCATGCCAATCTGTAACGTGCACAAGTTTCCTGTCCATATCACACGCTGGATACAAAGCCAGAATGAATACCAACTCGACATACTTATTAAGTTGGTCTGAATTTTGCCATTTACATGGCAATCAGCAATGCCCTGGAATGGCACCTAACTGAGATTGGACATGAAAGATCTTTGAATTGGTAGTGATTGTGCCTACCTTGGTGTAAGTTGTTACCACATTCAAAAGTGTCATGCCATGCAATCTTGCATCCTTTTTTTATAAGAGGAAGGCAGGGAGCCCCATAGACATCTTAAGTAGAGCAAAGTTAAATACTCTCATTTCTTTTTTCCGAAACGGAGATACTCTCATTTCTAGCTCACTGTAGTCCTGGATCATCCAACTACCTGAAACTACTCCCTCCGTTCCATATTACTCGTCACTGATTTAATACAAATGGGCTTTTGAAGTTTAATACTCCCTCCGTTTCATATTACTCGTGGCTGATTTAGTTCAGGGGAGTATTAAACTCCAAAAGCCCAACACTCTGCAAGCAAGAGAAAATAGCTCCACATGCAACATATCATTTGATGTTTTTTTTGTCTCTCAAGGAATTCGATCTTTCGGCACTATCGTGCCAATGCTTAGAACCATGTCCTGTGCAGTGCAGTCCGATCGTCACAGTTGTCGAACTAGTTTCTCCACTGCTGCAAACCGGAAGAAGAGCGTGTGTTCCATGAGTTGTGTTCTAGAGCAATGACTGCCTTTTAACCAGTAGGGTTTTCATGCGTGTAAAGTGAAGTACTGTAAGAGCATCTCCAGCCGTTCGGCCTTTCAGGACGCCGAAAAAGAGCCTCCTGGAGGCGAGCCGGCGCTAGATTGACGCGTAGGAGCGACCTTGCTCCCAGTCGTGGTCCACAGGTCACCCCGGTTTAGCAATGTCGCGTACCAAAATATATGCAAACTCGGCGACTTTTGCACGAACTCGGCGAAACTTCGTTGAAATTTGAACAGAAAACATCAAAACATGCAAACTACGCCTGAATTACGCCTAAACTATGCCAAACTACGCCTAGCCGCCACCGCCGTAGTCGTCTACATGCCGAGAAGTCTGTAGAAGCGGGTGTAGTCGCCGCCGTCGCCGTCATCGTCGTCGCGTGGCTGGCTTGGGCCGGCGCCGTCCCTGCTGCAGCCCTGGCCAAGGTCGCCGAGGCATGGTGGCGCGCTGGACAGCCCGGCCTCGTCTTCCTCGTCGCTGTCGAGGACGATGACGCTGCCCTCCTCGCGCCCGCGGCGCCGGGCCTGGAGCTCCGCGCACGCCCGGCGCTGGCGGCGGACCTGCTCTCGGACGTATTCCTCCTTAGCCCACTTGAGGGTGGACTCATCGTCGGGGGTTGCCATCTCGACGTGCTTTGGCTTCACCGGGAGCAGCCCCGGCTCGGGCTTCGGCCGGACCAGGCGGAGGGAGCGCCTCCCCGGAGCCGGAGCAGGCGGGGTGGACCGGGCACCCTCATTGATGACGAGAGCGCCGTTGCGGGTGCGACGCCCGAGCGGCGTCTCCTCCGGCTTAGGCTTGACGGGACGGAGCGTGGCCGGCGAGCCGGAGCCCGACGACGAGGACGACCCCGGCTCCATCCGCCAGGGCGTCCAGAAGCTACCGCGGCGGCGAGAGAAGGACGACCGCGGCGGGTACTTGAGGTGCGGCACATTCCCGCACTCGATGTGGTCGAGGACGACCTCAAGGGTGCGGCCGAGCACGCCCCACCACTCGCGCCGCCCGTCGGCGTTGTGGCGCCCCCGCGGGATGACGCCGTTGGTGGAGACGATCTGCTCCTCGCGGCGGCATTGGAAGTACATGGTCCAGAGGGTGTGGCTGTCGGCGGCGTAGCGCGGCTCGTTCCGCCGCTCCTCCGTCGGGGACGAGCGGATGCGGGCGATCTCAGCCCGCCGCGTCGCCCCTTCGGGCACCGGTGGCACCGGGACGCCGCCGACGCTTAGCCTCCATGTCCCCGGCACCCGCATGTCCGGGGGGCGTCGGGTACTCCACCTCGTACAGCAGCCGCGCCTCCGCCTCTTGGAGGTGGCGGCAGCCGAAGCCGTTCGCCGTCGCGCCATCATCTGGGTACCTCTCGACCATCTTTCTCGCCGGTGGGAAGAGGGGAGTGTCGCTATCTACGCCGGGGAGGGGGGAAAGTGAGAGCTGTGGCGTCCACCGGCGAGGAGGTCGCGTTTTATAGCCATCGCGGGGCGGCGACGGCCTGCATGCTGAGCGACGCGTGGCTGGACGCGCGTCGCGGCGCGTTCACTGCGCCGCCCGTGAGGCATCAATGGAGGCTGACCGGCACTGTAGAGCGGCAGTCTTCGCATTGATTCCCGCGGGAACCGGGGCGATGAGGGCGACGAAGCGGTGTCTCCCTGACTCGGCGGGCCCATCCGCTTTCGCGACAAAACCGCTCGCCCCGGTGCCATCAGTCGCCCCTCAGCGCGCCGGGTTCGGACTGGGTCCGCCAGCGTCAATTTTGACCCAAACCGACGAAAAAGGGCTCCTGGGACGCGACACGGTCAATTTTTGGACGCCGGCGCTAAAAAATCGCCTGGGGAGGACCTGTTGGGGCGGGGCTGGAGATGCTCTACTTGAAGTTTGGATGTGGAGCATCCATTGTACTGTAGCTTTTTTGCTGGTTGGGAATCCTCCTCTCCACCAGCCCAGCCCAGGGACGACACGCCCTCTCCCTAGGCCATAGGCATCACGTTGATGTCTCCACTACTCTCCACACTCAGTTGCACTCGGGACACGGGCGTCCCACCCCCGTCGTCCTCTTTCCCTCTCGCCTGCTTATTTAACACCGTCACCACTCACCACCACTCTCTCACACAGCACCCACCACCCCCTCCTCTCAACTCATATCCAAGCTCTCCATCTCTCTTGCACATAGCCTTCCAGCCTTGGCACACCTCCTCTACACCGTGCAAGCTCCTCCAAGCCATAACACGTACATTCAGCTCTGGCATCCCACGCACGCTGTGGCTTGTGTAGCCGAATGTATTTTTTATGGCTTGGGGAAGATTGCGCGGCATCTGGATGGAGGCCTGCACCTTGATGGCATGGCATAGTGCAGGTGTAGTGGTGTAGGAGCATGGAGGAACGTGATCCTTTTGCATGATTCTCCCGTTGCCAATGACCTGCTTTGAGAAATAATACTTCTACCATTTTTATGTACAAGTCAATCTGAATCTTTGAGGGTTTATTAGTCACTTATCAGTTACGGAGAAATCGGAGTTTATTGCATTGTCTGCTCCCTCCCCTCCCCCGACCCCCGCATCGCCTCCCCTGGCGGCGGCGGGGGAACCCTAGCCTGCGCCGCCGCGGCCAACCCCCGCCCCGCCCCGCCTCCTCACCGCCACCAGAGGAGCGGCCGGCGAAGCTGCGCCGGCTCACAGGAAGGTGGCGGCGGGGCGCCTCGGCCGGCCCGACTGCAAGCCACCTCCCCCCTCCACACCTCTCTCGTCGGATCCCGTCGCGCTCCGGCGCCGGCGTGCTACCTCTGGCTCCTCCTCCCCGGCCCTCGACCGCCCCCTTCCCTGTGGGCTCCGGCTGTCGCTGGCGCGTCCTCGCCCCAACCACCTTCTCCCGCGCCAGATCCGTGCGGCCTCCAGCACCCTTGCTGTTGCCGGCGCCGGATCCCGGGAGGATGGTGTTCGAGGCTTCTTGGCCGGGCCGTCGCCGGCCTGCCCGATGCGGCGTGTCTCTCCCCTGCTCCACCTCCTCCAGCGCCTCCCAACTCCACGACCTATCCCTGCCGGCTGCTCCTCCCCATGGCTCTCGGTCGGCAATGCCTTCTCTTCGGCTGGGTTTGGTGCTGCTGGCGGCGGCGCATCCTTTTCCCGCCCAGTTCTGGACCATGGCGTTGGTGGTGGATCGGGTGCCTGCAGTGAGTTGTGTTGGTGGTGCTGGTTGGTGATTGTGGTGCATCCGGCGGCGCCCATGTCACCTTCTTGTCTGGTGATGGGTGCATCTCTCCCTGCCGTGGTGGTTCCAGCCAGCTACATGGTTTCCTTGTCTTCGATTCCTGATCCGACGGCATTTGGGGTGATTCGGTCAAGGCCGGGACGAAATCCTTGCTCGGCTTGCCGGTGCTGGTAGCGGCGACATCTGCGGATGCCGTCTCCTTCTTGAAGGCGTTGCCATGGCCTTTCGACCTGTCCTCCTTCGAGCACCGGGGGAAACCCTTGGTCCGGTTCTCCAGACCAGACGGCGGCGGCGTCCCGATGTCGTCCCCCTTCATGAAGGCGTCGTCTTGGTTGCTCGTGGTGTCTTCGGTGTTGAAATTGGTGATGTTGGACACCCTGCTTGGTTTTGGGCTGCTTTTCAAGATATGGACATCCGAGGCGCAATGTACAACATCGTCGACGCTTCTTCCATGGCTTCTTCCTCAGGCCGGTCTGATCCTGCAACCCACTTGCCGACTCTTCTTGGCGCTTCAAGGTGGGGGGTACGTTGATTTGCTCCGTCCTGATGGCATGGCCGTGTGACGCTGGTGCCTGGCTTTGTTTCGTGACGCCGCTTAGATGCTCTAGGTCTTGTTTCTTTCCCTTTCATGGCTGGAGTTTTAGACTAGGAGAGTGTGTGCCGTGTTGTATCCCTCTTCCTCCCCTCTTGTTACTCTGTTCTCTTCTACCTATCAATGAAAAGATACCCAAGCTTTGCGTATTCGCGGAAAAAATTGCATTGTCTGCTACGCCCACAGGTGTTTTTGTCATTGCCCATGATTTTTCTGAACGGTCCATTCGGTTGCTTTTTTGTCTTACAATTGTCACAACAACATGTTTTTCTGAAAAGTGCATGCGCGTTTCGTGATAGAACTAGGAGTTCAGATCATGTAGAATTTTGTACATTGCTCTGAAGGGGCAGTATTTTAACCTCCACCAAAGTTAGCTGTTAGTTTTAGCATGGAAAAGAAGAGTGCTTAGTAAGTTATTTGGTATAATTACGATGAAGTTTGGTTGCTCTATTTATAAATGCAAGTTTTTTTCCCTGAAACTATGTACTAGTAGTTAAAGAATTAATCTCTACCAACCTGAGCCGATGTGCTCATTCTCTCTACTTCAAAATTGATGTGCCTCATAAACTGCTTACTCAAGTTATCCAGTCTAAATTTTAAACGATGGCATGGAAGATAACAGTAGTTTTGCCCGTGTTTTTATGATTAGCACCCCTTTACTATCACGGTTTTGATTGTAGTACGTATTTAACTACCAGTACTAGCCATGGTGGTTGTTGATTTTGACATTACTTTAACGATGGCAATGTCATAGAACATATCACTGGTTGTTCTGCCTGTTTTCTTATTAGTAGTACGCCCCTTCTATCCTAGTATTTGCATAATACATGTGGTTTTCATAGAATCCGAGTTTACTTATGAACTGCAGAAGTTTCTGATGGTCCAAATCAAGTTGCGGAAGGCAGGGTTGTAAACTGCAGAAGTTTCTTATGAACTGCAGATCAACTCAATTGTAAACTGAGTGGACCAATGAAGTGATGAATTGGACCATTTGGAGTTGACTGCTACACCATAATAACTGTAATATTAGTTCATCATTGCCTCTTTCTGGATATTGCATTGCATCTCTCTGTTGTTGTTGGAAGGGAAGTTCCTTTCCGACCCCCTCAAGCATTACTGCATTGCATACATACATCTATTCTGTTGTTCCATGATTGCCTATCCAGTCAGCCAGTTATTTCATTGTTCCATGATAGTCAGGTAGCACAATTTAATCATTCGCTGATCACTATACCCATCCTGAAGCAGCATTGCAAGACAGGATTATTGGCAAATGAAATTGTGTAATAAGTATTTGAATACTTGACTCTGCATTTTCACTCAGTATATGTATGTACTGCTGCTCCAATGCTGCCTGCCAGAGTGGACTGGGACGTGGATTCTGGGCGTTGGAGCCGTGTCCAAGCCGCAACGACCATGGTGACCTGCTCGCCAGGGTGGTCATCGACGGAGAAGGGCGCAACGGCGCTGCAGGACTGAGAGGATGACACAGGTGGAGGGCCAGTGAACAACGAACACCCGGTCCATGCTTGATCACAACTTGTAACATGCCTCTTTATATATGCGAACAAATGAAAAGGAAACTGTGCAAGGTACCTTATCAAGAAATTTTGTTCTGTGAAAAAAAATGTTCCATCGACAAATATAATTAGTTTGGGCAAAGTTTGACCAAAAAACAACCCTGGGCTTATCTGCTATGGACAGAAAGCTCAGAAACAGGAAGCAAAAAAGAAATTTTAGCATATACTCCCTCCGTTCGGAAATACTTGTCCTAAAAATGGTTGTATCTAGAACGTCTAGATACAACCATTTCTAGGACAAGTATTTCCGAACGGAGTAGCTAACAAGCTTCCTAAATATTTTGCACAGCTTAGATGGAAGGGGCACAACGGCTTTGCCAGAAGAGATAAATCAAAGGATGTGTTCTGACAACTCAATACAAACAAAAATGTCACAATACAGACGTATGGAACACGGGTAAACCCCCTCGGTACAAACCCTCGAGGAAAGAAAAATCATCACATCCCTCGGTACTCAGACTTCACAATAAAGCTCTACGCTCGGAACAACTGTCATACCCGTCATGCATGCAGGCAACAGAAGAGACTCATTTGATTGGACCATGTCCTCCTAAGAACAGTTCTCCCCTTTGCTTACTAACTTTCCAGCCAGATGTCGTTCGTGCCATGATGATGAAGGCACATCTGCATAATCACATTCACGAGGAACGGACGCCAGGAATAGGCGTGTCGATGGTGATTGCGGTGGTGATATTTGTGTGGAAGAGAGAAACTATGAAGCAGTGGTGATGGCCGGGAAAGAAAAGGAAAGCTCTATTCACATTAAACATGGAACCGAAATCGAACCCCATGTCCCTAAACTGCCCCCTGCTTGGTACTGGCTTGCACTCATCCTCTTTCTAGAATGATGACTCAGACCTGCTCCAGAGTTCTATTCATTTGTACTATCGAAGCTGCCCCGAGCATTCGGCCATTTCCTCTCTCTAGAATTCTCACCCCATGTCTTGGCCTCTGCAATAGCACGCTGCCTCTCAGAGGTCCTTGAAGTTTCCCTCCTCTTTCCTGCCCGAGCAGGACTACCCTGTTGTGAACCTGTCACATCCCTATCGTCCAAGCCTGACTGTCTACCAGAACCACCACCAGAACTATTCCTGCTAACCTCGGCTTCATACTTCGATGTTGTTGTGACTTCTTTTCTCCTCATATCTGGAGAATGGTGATTTGGCGACCGGATACGCCGCTGGTCGCCGTTCACACTACCACGGTCTCTGGCTCTGGGGGTAGATGCATTGCTCCGACTATGTTGAGTGGGTGCATTTGGATCATACGCCTGAGAAGCAAGATATGAAAGAGCAGTGACCACATCTCCTATGAAAGGCCGAGTGGCAGCTTGCTCTTGCAAACACATTGCAGCAACGGCTAAAGCTTGATACAGACCCCTCATAGGAAAACGGCCCTGAAGTGCCGGATCAGCCATTTTTGGAAATTTTCTGCGGTCTTTAAACAGAGGACGAGCCTGCATATCAGATCAACCATAAGGCATCCAACATTATATAATGAGCGAGCTGCAATAGTTGGCAGGAAATATATACTTTCTGTTTGTATACATTGATCAAACCTTAGCACCTAAACCTTAGAAAAAACTAGGAGATGTACATGTACTGTGCAAGCTTTGTTAAATATATAATATTCAATCCCCTCATACAGTATCACCAAATTAGGAATTCCTATTAAATCTTTTGGAAAGTTGTGAACTTAGCATACATTCGCATTCATAATAATATTTAAGAAATAATATGACCACTCACATTGTACTATAATATTTCTCCATAATTTGAAAAGAGTGGTTGTGAGGGCTGTTTAGTATGGTGTTATTAGAGGATTAATTGTTCAATTAAGCAATAACATTCAAGGATCCAATTTATTTGTTGAATCATAAGATCAGACTGGATGGCTAAGATTGCTTGCGTCAAACCCTCGTTCTTCTCTATGTAGTATAGATATGGATAGCCTTAATTTTTAGTGCATTCTTTTTTACAACAGCGATGTGTGAAATTGAGAATGACGTGGATCGATAAATATCCGAGGAACTAATCTCAGTGGTCAGTACTGAAGGCAGCAATTTCACTAGTGTTCAAGAATCATGCCAAGCCTAAGCAACTGAACAGCCAGCCCATTCGTAAGTAACATAACCTTAATACATTAAATAACTCCATGGTATCATACTATCATTATAGCTTTTGGAGACAGCATTCAAGAAAAATTAAGAGCAGTGGTGTACGAAGTAACAGTGAATAGCAGTCTAATAAAAATTTCAGAGTTCAAAAGGATAATATGATCTGAGAAGGAAATAGAAAATTAAAGACCCTCAAGTGATAGTAATTCATCAAAGCAAAAAAAAGAAAGAAAGGGTCCCTAAAAAATTCCTGATTTGGTGGCAACGGCTTAAACAATTTCTATTTATGTTTCTTCGGACTGTTTTATTTTTCGGACTAGTGCTACAGCTAAATCTTAGTCCAATTATATTGCTAGTATCTCAAAGTATTTTTAGCAACGCTATTATAGAAATTATGCTTAGCTCGTGGAATGTCCAAGAACATGAGCTATGAACAACATAATGAAGCAAACATCAATTTTGTGAAGTAAAATTAGTGCAGAATAGAAGAACATACCCACGCCACTAGGTTTTGCTCTCCATGTGGTTTGGTGTTGTCAATTGCTTTACGACCAGTAATCAGTTCAAGGAACACAACACCAAAGCTATACACATCAGATTTAACTGTAAGCTGTCCAGTCATTGCATACTCTGGGGCACAGTAGCCATAAGTTCCCATAACACGTGTTGAAACATGGGTCTTATCACCGACAGGGCCAAGTTTTGCAAGGCCAAAGTCAGATAGCTTTGGATGAAACTCTTCGCCGAGAAGAATGTTTGACGACTTGAAATCCCGGTAAATAACAGGAGGACTTGCCTTGTCATGCAAGTATTCTAATCCCTTGGCAGCACCAGCAGCAATCTTCATCCGTGTATTCCAGTCAAGAGGTTCCTTTTCAGGTGGAATGTCTAGCATAAAAAGATTCAAATTAGATAGGCAAGCTGCCTTTGAAATGCATTGAACATATGCAATGAGCCCACAAATATTCATTATTCTACGGCAATGAAAATAATTAGACAACAATGGCGTGCAACAGCATTACAATTTACCATCTAAAAAGAGGGTAACTGAGATATGTTTAAATTAGTAAATGGGGATTGCAAGGGACTATAAATTTTCCATTAAAAGGGAACACTGATAGTGCACAAAAAAATCAAAAATAGTAGGCAACAAGAAGCAGATGCATACATCTGACTCCGCGGAGCATCTGGATATAGATATAGGTAGTTGTTTGAGAAATCATGTCTACATCTACTATGAATCAATTCAGAAGAAGTTCCAGTGATTATGCTATTTTCTTAACACTTGCCACATGCTATTTTCTTAACACTTGCCACATGCCGCCTGGTACAAAAACAATGACTTCTTCATGTAATTGCGTAAATATGCAAATGTATATTAGCAATTATAATCATGTGGTCAGCCACTTAGCACGTGATGCAATTGCTAGTTATGCCGCATAATCATGTCAACCACCCTATAGTACTTACTAGGCGGGTGACTGAACGAATACTGGTTTCAATTTTAGCATCTTGCAAAGTATTACTCCCTCCGTTCACAAATATAAGATGCTCTAACTTTTTTCTGATTCGGATGTATATAGACCCATTTTAGTGTGTTTGTTCATCCATTTCAGTCCGTATGTAGTCCATATTAGGACAGACCCAGTGCATAGAAGCTCCCACACAAGGTGGGGTCTGGGGAGGGATTATAGGAACCTAGTCTTACCCCTGCAAAGTGCAATGCAGAGAGGCTGGTTCGAACCCAGGACCTCTTGGCACAAGTGGGGAGGACTTCACCACTGCGCCAGGCCTGCCCTCGTATGTAGTCCATATTGAAATATATAAAACATCTTATATTTATGAATGGAAGGAGTGCCGTTTAGTCTATTGTCGTATAAACCACAATGAATCAGCATACACAATGTAAATGTCTTCTAAACTACTTTAGGCATCTTCTGCCGGGTCAGTGCATGGAGTTCCGGTGGTGGCCATGAGCGGCTAGATCCGGAGGAAGCCACTACGATTTTCAAGCGACGTCAACACTTCTGTTTCTCAGGTGAAAACCCGTGATCGGCCTTCACAGGTCGGATCCAGTAAGGGCGCATGTGTGTCGTTTCGTTGTCAAGGCATTGTCTCCATGCCAAATATCTGACCTTGAGTGATTGGACTTGGTTCCAGGATGAAAATGCCCGGTCTGGCCTTGGACGGTTGGTTCCGACTTCCTACAACATCGCTCCTGTGTGTAATCTCCTTGAAGGCATTGTTTCCGAAGAATGTCGACTTGGTCATAAGTGTTCTTTTTTTTCTACCTTTACTTGCCAGTTTATGTAATCTGTTTTGGCCTCAATGCATGGCATCTTTATTAATAAAAAAAATGCATGTGTGCATCCGAGGATGCCAAATTTAACCATCCTTTCAGAAAAAATTACTCCAAGTTGTAACCACAATGCATGCCAAAAGAAGAATTAATGCACTTAAAGTTAATGGTTACGTACATCAATTTAGCATACTACCATGCAACAAAAAGAGAAGCGAGTTGACTTTGCAAGATCATAATGCCCAGTAAGCCGAGTCAGGATCAGACATATAATATTTTCCTTTTTGATTTACAACTGGAAATAGTAACCATGTATCAACTGTCATTATATAATATATTTGCAGGTTATCCCAGACATGCTATCAACCAGAGACAGAATGAATTGACGAACTAAAGTTGAAATACCAGTGTGCATGAATATGTTCTGTACAACAAACGAAAAATAAGACTTCTGCAAGAAATGGCGCATATGCTAGCTTCCCATTGATATACAACAAAATTTCAACTTTAGTATGCAAACAATTTGACCTTTAACTAAGCTTTAGATCTTTTGCCTCACTGAGCTTCCACTCTCTTGATTAAATATGAGTTGCTAACTTGGTAACCATTAAAACTCTACCGGATTACCTTCCTATGAGATACGGCAAAACTTAGCTTTTAGTATGCAGATCAATTCACTCACTGATTAAGTACGAGTTCAACAACATACATATCAAAACTGTTGAATATATGACCAGCCGACCAGATCAACAACCACAGAAGAATAATGCAAGTACGCAGCTGCAAGCTTAAGCAAGTACTCCCTCCGTATCAAAATATAAGACGTTTTTGCAATTCAATTTGAGCTGCAAAAACATCTTATATTTTGGTACGGAGGTAGTATTAACTAGTACTCCATGTGCTCACTTTAAAACCTTGGCCTAACACACACAAGTGTTGGATTTGTCATGACAAAAAGATATTACCAAAGTTGTTAGGTGTATTGATGTTATCATTGAAATAGAAATCGTGACATTAGAAAAATTAATGGTTAAAGACTTAAAGGCGAGAATTGGTAACAAAGAAGCAATCCAGACAGTGGTTAGCTTATTGCTCAACTGTTTACCAAGAATAAAAAATGTGACATTTACAATGCACAAAGTCTTTTGAACACATGGATGTGGAGTTGTATGTAGGCAGTAATGCACTTAGAGAAGTTCATAAGTGAAGTGCACTTACCATGCAAATGATCCTCAAGTGATCCTAGCGGCATATATTCATATACAAGAAGACGTTGATCCCCATCAGCACAGTATCCAATTAGGTTTACCAAGTTATCGTGGTGCAATAGACTGAGCATAAGGACCTCAACCAGAAACTCTCTGTTGCCTTGAAGTCCATTGCGATCAAGTTGCTTAACTGCAACAGCCTGCACAGTAGACAATATAATAAAGTTGTGATCAAGAACTCAGCAATGAAGAGTTACAACAAGGAAAATGTCTTCTCCAATGCCCAATCTAGACCATATAACAAGGAAATTTTCAACCCCAGTTTAAAAGAGATGTGGCAGTCATATTGGCAGTTCAACGAGTGGAATTAATAGCTGGAAATGAGGATTCACACCAAATCTGAATGCATCAAAACATTAAATCAAACCTGTCCATTGTCCAAACGTCCTCTATATACACGGCCGAAACCTCCCTCGCCCAATAGGCAATCCTGTCTGAAGTTCTTAGTGGCAGCAGCAAGCTCACGAAAAGTGAATGTGTGTGCTGCAATATGTTGATTGTTTCCCTCCCTTGGGATAACTGCATCCTTCGAGTCCAATAAACCTTGTGGTTTTGGTTTATCTAAAGCAAAAGTACATCCAGAGTTAGGGGTCGTATGAATTAAAGAATGCAACATAGTTAAGGTGAACTACTCCCAAAACACAATAATTAAAATGGTAAAACTGGCCATAGACCATGTGCAATTGTGAAACTGGTTTGAACGCTTGCCTTTGTATCCGAAAGCACAACTTGATTCCTTTCAAAACTTTAATACAATAACTCCAAATATACTTCTATACCTTATACATAAACATGATTGGTAGGAACTGAGCTCAGTTGGTCGCAAGTGTGGTTGTGCACATTCAGCATCCAATTTCGAATCCTCTTCAACTTGAATTGGTTGCCTATTTCTTTCAGTAACAGAAAAACTGTGTGTTTCCTTCTAAGTAACTTTGCTTTTCGATATAGAAGATTAACAATAACAACCCTAATGTGCGTGTATGACTGGTCTTTGTCATCAAAACATGTAGTGACAAACTAAATCTTTATTCCTCCCCTGCTTAATTGAAAATTCCTAGCCTCTTAGAGCAAATGTGGTGTCAAATATTAACATCATTTAACTCTTAACAATAGGTATCAAAAAGGAAGAAACTAAGGTTATTGATGCTTTGGCCAAGAGAAAACTAAGATCGAAATTCAACTTGCCAAAAAGATCTAGATTTGTCCCAGGCCTTCAACTTACCATAAAATCAACAATGTTCCTGCGGCCTGGTATTTGTCTTGGTAAAAGAAAAGAGACACATTGTCCTAGAGAATATGTGTAATGGCGTAAATAGTTTACTATTTGGGGTGAAGTGCCTAGTACCATTTAATCCAGTCACTAATGGAGGTAGTAAAAAAAATCACAGGCTTGCAAGCAAAGTCTGGGTGTTGCGATAGTTAAGACATAACTATGCCAGAAAAACTACAAAAGAACTTAGCTAAGTGTCCCAAAATGCATTAGAAATTAGGGCCATCACAATAGTGAGAGGAAAATAACTACTCCATCTGTAAACTAATATTAGTTTACAGAGGGAGTATCATCTAACACTTCTTTGATACAGTTTGGATGTTGTACCAGGACCATCTACATTTGTTCAAAATAAACATTGCTGTCCAATTTATCTGTCGGCAAAATTAAGAGGACGAGTCAAATAGAAAGAATGCTTTCAAAGGTCAACATTTAACCGTACGAAATGAACATAAAAGGCGCTTCCTAAGAGCATCTCCAACAGCGGGCGGCGCCCAAAAAACAGGTTTACAGCGCGCAAGTAAATTTTTTTAGGGCGCTAGAAGACGTTTGCTCCAACAAGCGCTGCAAAATATGCTGCGCGCGCGAGTCCAACGGTCCCAATCAAGCGGTCCCATCTGCAGCAGCCCAGAGTTTGCAGCGCGCGCGACCGGGCGCACTAAATATGCTGCGCGCGATGCCTTTTTGATGCGCGCGCTGCATTAGTTATAGCGCGCGCGCGCTTTTTGTGCGGCTGCTGGAGATTCCAAACCGGGTCCGCGCGCGCCAAAAGCAGTTTTTATACCGCGCGGCGCTCATATAGCGCTTCTGTTGGAGATGCTCTTAGGGAGCTAAACCTCAGTTATTCATCCTTTTTATTTTATAGTCCCTAGGGGATTGCAAGTACTTCTAATTAAGCATCTTAACTCTCAACAGATGTCCTGCCAGATAGTTTATAAGGCAGACACGTTCAGACATCCGCATCATACGACACTTCCATCACTCTACCGAGTTGGAAATTGCAAGCATCATAAAATAACCACATATTAGTCCATGAACATATAGTCAAAGTGCATCACTTCTATAATGTATAAGTTTCCAGAAGCAATAAACCTATATACATGGAATAGGTGTTAAAAAGATTTCCGAAGACAAGGGAGATTGGTGCATTTCTTAATCTGGTCCACTCAAATCTTGGCACTGTGAGCATCAGCTGACTAAACCGGGGGAAATTAAGAACCATTTCCAAAAAAAAAAAAAACCAGCCCAAGATCCAGCCTTCCGCCCAAGAATCACACCTGATCCGACCCCAGTGGCGCGGCGATCCGACGGAACGTCCTTCCGCGCGCCGCCCTTCTTGGCAGGCTCCCCCTTGCCGCTCGACCCGAAGCACGGCAGGCACCCCATCCAAGAACCTCCCCTCCAGGAAAAAGATCAAGAAAAGGACGGCGGGGACCGACCCACCAGAAGAAACGGGGATCCCTCCCCGATCTGGGGGCGGAGGCCCTCCGAAAATCCGACCTTTGGAGGATGTGGAGGGAGGATTTGGATGGGATTTGGGAGCGATGGGTCGGGGAATTTGCCGCGGGGGGGGACAGGGACAGAACTATTGGGAGAACGGGCAAGAGAGAGAAAGCGAGGAGAGAGAACAGGATGTCCGAGGTCCGAGGGAAAAAGTCAGCTCATGGCCGACTGAGGAGTGAGGAGAGAGAGAAGGGAGAGGATCTCTCGAAAAAGCATTGCAGAGACCGAGCTTCACATAGCTTTTTATTTTTTTTTTCAGCGAAAATACTATTTTCACACATTGAAAAATTCTGAAAAAAAGTCTATACATACATGTGTATTTGTATTATACACGTATGAAATTTCATGAACATATATGTTTTCATGTAGTGTATATGAAAAAGATAAATACACAGATTAATATAGGCTATATCTTTGTTGTTTTTATGTCAGATATTTATCTTTTTTGTGTAGCACGCAAATAACTGAATTACATGATGAAACTTTTTACCTACTTGACAAACATGCATATGTATTTGTATAAAAAAATTGATATTTTTTGAAACTTTTAAGTATATTTTGAATTTTTTTTGGCAAAACGGGCTCAATGGAGCCTGGCCTCTGCAACGCCGCACTCGAGGATCTCTATGGATTGTGGCATGCACTATCCCTCCCCGACTCGCAAATTTGAATCGCTGGTTCTTTTTCAGCCGCAAGTTATGATTTTAGCCTGGTAATCCCTCCATTCGAGTGAATATGATGCGCACGTTTTTCAAAATTTAACTTTGATAATGAATTAAATCAATAATATATATTTCTATGATTTAGAAAATTATACCATCAAAAAAAATTGATACAAATCCAACCGTACAATTTTTATCACATACGTATAATTTACTCCCTTCGTCCCACAATATAAGACCTTTTTGCAAGCTAACATTTGATTGGTCTAATTTATGGTCAAAATTAAATTTTAAGGTGTGTGCGCGCCTTATTAATTGAAACAGAGGACTATCTCATTTGCATTTAAAATAACTTATAATATTTACCTATACCGCTCGAAATGAGAGGTTAGCCATCTCAAAACTTTTATAACAATATAAAAGTGTATATAAATATGGGAGATGGTAGGCCTCCTCTTTTGTTTTAAGAATTTTGAGCACTGGAATGACAAATTTCTATGAAGCCTTTCTCGGACCGATGGAGATTGTAGAAATTTTATGGAACTCATATAAGGACGATTTAACCCGGAAAATCTGGAAAGTGCTTTGACATATAAGATATGGCTAAACAACATGAAGAAATGATCACAAACCTCCCTCCCGTCGCCTCCCAGGGCGACCAAGACAGCAAACCTTACCCCATCCTCCCTTCCCTCTCCCCTCTTCGTCCCAGAGGCGGCCGCCACGAAAGCATGTGCGCCGCCTCTGTGGCACGGCAGCGCAAGATCCCCCTCCTACTACCGTTCCTCCCGGCAACACGGGGATGGTAGATCCGGCAAGGGGTGTGGTTGGTTTACGGTGCAAGGTCCCCGGAGCAATGGCTCCGAACACGACAACAGTGACGGCCCCTCCGCCAGGGATGACTAACCAGGAGACAACTCCACGGTGCTGTTGGGGAACGTAGCATGCAATTTCAAAAATTTCCTACGCTCACGCAAGATCTATCTAGAAGATGCATAGCAACGAGAAGGGGAGAGTGCATCCACGTACCCTCGTAGACCGAAAGCGGAAGCGTTTGACAATGCGGTTGATGTAGTCGAACTTCTTCACGCTCTGACCGATCAAGCACCGAACGTACGCACCTCCGAGTTCAGCACACGTTCAACTCGATGAGGTCCCTCGAACTCTTGATCCAGCAAAGTGTCAAGGGAGAGTTTCGTCAGCACAACGGCATGGTGACGATGATGGTGAAGTGATCCGCGCAAGGCTTCGCCTAAGCACTACGACAATATGACCGAAGGAATAAACGGTGGAGGGGACGCCGCACATGGCTTGGAACAATTGTTGTGTGTTCTAGCGGTGCCCTCCCACATATATATAGGTGGGAGAGGGAGAGGGGCTGCAAGGGGTGCCCCAATCCTACTTGGGCGCCTTGTAACGCCCACGATGCGGCTATATCTCCCACGTGTCGAAGCACGACTTAGAGGCATAACCGCATTGTAAGCAATGTCGCAAGAGGGGTAATCTTCACACAACCCATGTACTGGATGAGAAAAGAGATACATAGTTGGCTTACAATCGCCACGTCACACAATGCATAAATAACATTACATTCATCCAGATACAATCAAGGTCCGACTACGAAACCAAAATAAAGACAACCCCAAAAGCTTAATGTCCCCGATCGCCCCAACTGGGCACCACTACTGATCGCCTGGAAAGGAAACGTAGTATCGTCTTGAGTCCTCATCGAACTCCCACTTGAGCTCAGTTGAATCTCCTGAAATGGTATCATCGGTCCCTACATCTGGTTTTTGAAAGTAATTTGTGAGTTACGGGGACTCAACAATCTCACACCCTCGCGATCAAGACTATTTAAGCTTATAGGTAGGTAAAAGGTATGAGGTGGAGCTGCAGCAAGCACTAGCACTGGAATCTTTGTATTGTTGATACCACTCTGCAGCTTGGTCTTTGAGTTGGAACGAGGCAAACTTGACAAAGTCCTTAGGCCTGACGTTGCTGCACTCAAAATGCTTGCAGATATCCACGATCCAATCGTCAGCGTCTGTTGCCTCGACACAGTTACTAAAGGTCTTTGGCTGGTTTGCGAGGAACTAGTTGAGTGTAGCAAACTGATTCTGATTGTTGCCATGGCCTTGATTCCCTTGGTTGCGCTCTTGCAAGAGTTGCATAAGCATCTGCGTGTTTGCATTGGTAGTGGCCATCACAACTTGCCATGCCTCCGGAGGTGGAGGTAGTGGTGGCGGTTCAGGATTCTGACGCGTTGGAGGAGCCATCCTGAAGAGGGTGACATCAGTTAGCATCATGACAGACATATATTCAAGCTGAATCAAATGGACGAAATTGCAACATATAGTCTTAACATTCGAACAAGAATGAATGAATGCAATCCAAATTAAATGGTCACACTTCCATAAATTGAGAAGCCACTTAGATAGAGGTAGATGAATAAAACAACAAGGTACGGACAAGAACAAATACTTGGTGAGGATTACCCAATCACAAACCAAATATTCGCGGAAGAAATACTAGAGCTACATGAATTCCCACCTATGAAACTCCCGAAATTCTCCCGGTTATGCAATTAGATGTTGGGGATACAGGGGAAGCATAATATCTCACCCAAAACTAGCAAATCCTACATCCACCTATATCCATCCTTCAACACATAACCAAGAAACATTCGGAAATCATTTACCTCAACCTTCAAAAAGCATCCGTTATACGAGTTATGGCAATACTCCCGAACTCCCGCCCCAGTACTGGGTGGCGTCGAGGTTATCTCACCAACAACTGCATAAAGAGATTTTCGATGTCGGCGAAACTCAGGTATTCCAGAACTGCAACGATAAAATTGTGACGACAACACCTCGGAGCTCAACTCCCCGGGACACTGCCACAACCCCTAAATGTCAGGAGGCACCAAGAACAATGTTATCGTCACAAAACCATCGGAACGATTCCAAGATACCCGCGTGATCCTGAATTTTTTTAGTGAAATTTGAGAAGAGAAGAGTCAAAACTCTACGTCAGGATGCCTCACCAGAGCGACGAAGGGACTGAGGAGTAAAAAGAATCCTACTCTCCGATATATATAATCCTAAATGACTCAAAACGTTTTTCTAGACTCAACAACGCCAACAATTCGATCAAGCAGGGGGCTCCTAAGTCGGGGAAGGCTCTGATACCAACTTGTAACGCCCACGATGCGGCTATATCTCCCACGTGTCGAAGCATAACTTAGATGCATAACCGCATTGTAAGCAATGTCGCAAGAGGGGTAATCTTCACACAACCCATGTACTGAATGAGAAAAGAGAGACATAGTTGGCTCACAATCGCCACGTCACACAATGCATAAATAACATTACATTCAATCAGATACAATCAAGGTCCGACTATGGAACCAAAATAAAGACAACCCCAAAAGCTTAATGTCCCCGATTGCCCCAACTAGGCACCACTACTGGTCGTCTGGAAAGGAAACGTAGTATCGTCCTGAGTCCTCATCGAACTCACACTTGAGCTGAGTCGAATCTCCTGAAATGGTATCATCGGTCCCTGCATCTAGTTTTTGAAAGTAATCTGTGAGTCACGGGGACTCAGCAATCTCACACCCTCGTGATCAAGACTATTTAAGCTTATAGGTAGGTAAAGGGTATGAGGTGGAGCTGCAGCAAGCACTAGCATATATGGTGGCTAACATACGCAAAAGAGAGCGAGAAGAGAAGGCAAAGGCACGATCGAGAGTCTATGATCAAGAAGTGATCCTAGAACAACCTACGTTCAAGCATAACACGAGACCGTGCTCTTCCCGGACTCCGCCGAAAAGAGACCATCACGGCCACACACTCTGTTGATTCATTTTAATTAAGTTAAGTTTCAGGTTTTCTACAACCGGACATTAACAAATTCCTATCCGCCCATAACCGCAGGCATGGCTTTCGAAAGTTCAAATCCCTGCAAGGGTGTCCCAACTTAGCCCATCACAAGCTCTCACGGTCAACGAAGGATATTCCTTCTCCCAAGACAATCCGATCAGACTCGGAATCTCGGTTACAAGACATCTCGACAATGGTAAAACAAGTCCAGCAAGACCACCCGCTGTGCCGACAAATCCCGATAGGAGCTGCACATATCTCGTTCTCAGGGCGCACCGGATAAGCTAAGCGTACGGGAGCCAACGTAACCCAAGTTACCAAGGGACGGCCCCGCACGGTGCTCTAGGTTGGACCAACACTCAAAGGAGCATTGGCCCGAGGGGTTTAAAATAAAGATGACCCTTGAGTCCGCGAAACCCAAGGGAAAAGGCTAGGTGGAAAATGGTAAAACCAAGGTTGGGCCATACTGGAGGAGTTTTATTCAAGGCGAACTGTCAAGGGGTTCCCATTATAACCCAACCGTGTAAGGAACGCAAAATCAAGGAACATAACACCGGTATGACGGAAATTAGGGCGGCAAGAGTGGAACAGAACACCAGGCATAAGGCCGAGCCTTCCACCCTTTACCAAGTGTATAGATGCATTAAAAATAGACAAGATATAATAGTGATATCCCAACAATAAACATGTTCCAACAAGGAACAAACTCCAATCTTCACCTACAACTAGCAACGCTATAAGAGGGGCCGAGCAAAGTGGTAACATAGCCAAACAACGGTTTGCTAGGATAAGGTGGGTTAGAGGTTTGACATGGCAATATGGGAGGCATGATAAGCAAGTGGTAGGTATCATAGCATAGGCATAGCAAAAGAGCGAGCATCTAGCAAGCAAAGATAGAAGTGATTTCGAGGGTATGGTCATCTTGCCTGCAAAGTTCTCCGAGTTGACGTTAGCTTGATCCTCGTAAGCGTACTCAACGGGTTCCTCGATCACGTACTCGTATCCCGGCTCTACCCAAAGCAAGGACACAAGCAAAGGGAGACACAATCAACCACGTGCAATGCACAAGCAACATGATGCAAAACATGGCATGGCATGCGGGATGTGATATGCGATGCATATGCATGTTTCGGAAAGGAAAGATTGAACCTGGCCTCAACTTGGAAAACCAAGAGTGCCACTGGAAAGATGAGTTGATTTTAGTCGAAATCAATATAAAGATCACTGGAATTGGATGCATGGTTTGCAAATGGCAAGCAAAACAAATATGGCACCGATCTGCGATTAACAGCATGAGGCCATCTAAATGCATCAATAACAACAAGCTCCTGCACTCTAACATAACAACAAAACACATTGTAGGGATTCACTCAAGATGCTGACAAAAGATGAACACTGAGCTACGGCCAAATCACTCAATAGCAGGTTCAAACAAGCATGGCAAAAGTGCAAAAGATATCAGGTTACAGACTTAGTGAAAATAACAACATGTCAGGAATTTAACATCAGGAAGCAATGTTTAGAGCAAGATAACAACATGCTACAGGAACATATCATGGAAAATCAAGGCATGGCATGAAGCTACTCAAAGCATACAACAAAAGTCCCTTACTGACCATAAGCCAAAAGGGATCAGAAAATACAATGGCAACCATGTGAACATAGCAACTTTCGTTTAACAGATTCAGACTTGGTAGAAAACTGGAACATGGCAAAACAGATTCACGTATGCATGTTTACGATCTTGATGCACTCACCACAAGGCATTGCATGACAAACTAAGCATACATCCAGCAAGTAGACATGGCATAGAAGCTAAACATGGCAAGAACAACCTCATAGCATGCACGGATCAACTACAGCAACCTCGGCAAAATTTGCTTAACATGTAAACAATCTGCCAGGAACATTTTATAGCAAAAGTAGATCTCGATTGAGTCATGCTAGGGTGCTCTATAATTACAAACAAAGACATGGATGGATAGAGCATAACATTATCTCAAAATCACCCTTGCTGAACATGCTCAAAAGAGGCATGGATCACTCCGTAGCAACAAGAATACATGGCATAAAAAATATAATCAGGGAAAAGACTTAGAAGATTTCCAAGTCCTTGAAATCAGCAACATTACGAGAGCTACTTTGCATGCTTGTGCTAGTCACCACAGAGATCACAAAAATACATGGCATACACCCCTGTAAAGATGGTATGGCATACTTCAAAACACATGTAGGGCTCAATCTCATAGGAGGCACACATTAATCATGGCAAAAATGACAAATGTCCAAATACTGATAAGAATCTGAAACTAACATTGCATAGCACTCTTGCAACAGCATTTAGGGCATCAAGATGAGCTCAAATGAACATGTGCAATGGAATGAAATGAAGTACTCGTTGAGACGAACAATTTGATATGCTACATGCCCAAAACAGAGCCACAGGTGCAAAGTTATGATGCGATGAAGAATGCAAAAAATTACTGGGATTAGGAAAAAGTCAACCCTCGAGATCAGATCTAGGGTTCGTGCATGTTCTTCGAGGTGCTCGCCGAAGTCAGCACCGGAGCTCGCCGGGGACTTGCCGGAGGGGAGGAGGAGGCTGGCCGGAGCGGGATCAGAGCGGCGGACGGCGGCGATGGCGGCGGCGGCGCCGGGCGGTGAGGGGCGCGGCGGCCTCGGGATGGCGCGGAAGCCGAGGCGTCGGTGAGGCGGTGAGGCGGCGGCCGGTGGCGAGGCCGACGCCGGCGAGGAGGAGGCGGGTGGCGCGGCGAGGAGGAGCGGGCGCGGTCGGGCGGCGCGGAGGAGCCGGTCCGGGAGGGCCTCCCGCGGGC
>NC_041380.1:432655072-432675609 GCF_002162155.2 Triticum dicoccoides
GCAGGCCGCGGCGGTGAGGAGGCCGACCGGGACACGTGGCGCAACGCCACTGGCTGTGGGGCGGCGACGCGATACGTCCAGCGTGGCCCGGACGTGTCCAGCACGCGAATGGAGTGGGGGCTAGGGTTAGGGTAGGAAGGGATCCGAGATTTTTTGGGGGGGGGGTTGCCTTTTTATAGGTAGAGGGAGCTAGGAGGCTCCAAATTGAGCACGGTTTGTGGCCACGCGATCGTGATCGAATAACCTAGATGATGGAGGGGGTTTAGGTGGGTTTTGGGCCACTTTGGAGAGGTTTTGGGCTGCAACACACACGAGGCCTTCTCGGTTCCTCGGTTAACCGTTGGAGTATCAAACGAAGTCCAAATGGCACGAAACTTGACAGGCGGTCTATCGGTAGTAAACCAAGGCCCCTTGGCAAGTCTCGGTCCAATCCGAGAACGTTTAACACCCACACACGAAAAGAGGTAAAAGGGGACACCGGAGGACATAGGAGTGCCGGAATGCAAAACGGACAACGGGGAAAATGCTCGGATGCATGAGACGAACACGTATGCAAATGCGATGCACATGATGACATGATATGAGATGCATGACAAAGACAAAAGCTGTTGGGGAACGTAGTAATTTCAAAAAAATTCCTATGCACATGCAAGATCATGGTGATGCATAGCAACAAGAGGGGGAGAGTGTGATCTATGTACCCTTGTAGATCGACAACGGAAGCGTTAACTTGATTGATGTAGTCGTACGTCTCCACGGCCCGACCGATCAAGCACCGAAACTATGGCACCTTCGAGTTCTAGCACATGTTCAGCTCGATGACGATCCCCGGACTCCGATCTAGCAAAGTGTCGGGGAAGAGTTCCGTCAGCACGACGGCGTGGTGACGATCTTGATGTACTACCGTCGCAGGGCTTCGCCTAAGCACCGCTACAATATTATCGAGGACTATGGTGGAAGGGGGCACCGCACACGGCTAAGAATATGATCACGTGGATCAACTTGTGTGTCTAGGGGTGCCCCCTGCCCCCGTATATAAAGGAGCAAGGGGAGGAGGCCGGCCGGCCCTATAGGCGCGCCAAGGAGGAGTCCTCCTCCTAGTAGGAGTAGAAAGAAGTGGGGAGGGAGAGGGAAAGGGGGCGCCGCCCCCCTCTCCTAGTCCAATTCGGACCAGGGGGGAGGAGGCACGCGGCCCACCTTTGGCTGCCCCTCTCTCTCTCCACTAAGGCCCATATGGCCCATTACTTCTCCCGGGGGGGTTCCGGTAACCCTCCGGCTCTCCGGTTTTCTCCGAAATCACCCGGAACACTTCCGGTGTCCGAATATAGCCGTCCAATATATCAATCTTTATGTCTCGACCATTTCGAGACTCCTCGTCATGTTCGTGGTCACATCCGAGACTCCGAACTAACTTCGGTACATCAAAACTCATAAACTCATAATATAACTGTCATGGAAACCTTAAGCGTGCGGACCCTACGGGTTCGAGAACAATGTAGACATGACCGAGACATGTCTCCGGTCAATAACCAATAGCGGAACCTGGATGCTCATATTGGCTCCTACATATTCTATGAAGATCTTTATCGGTCAGACCGCATAACAACATACGTTGTTCCCTTTGTCATCGGTATGTTACTTGCCCGAGATTCGATCGTTGGTATTCCATACCTAGTTCAATCTCGTTACCAGCAAGTCTCTTTACTCGTTCCGTAATACATCATCTCACAACTAACTCATTAGTTGCAATGCTTGCAAGGCTTATGTGATGTGTATTACCGAGAGCGCCCAGAGATACCTCTCCGACAATCGGAGTGAAAAATCCTAATCTCGAAATACGCCAACCCAACATGTACCTTTGGAGACACCTGTAGAGCACCTTTATAATCACCCATTTACGTTGTGACATTTGGTAGCACACAAAGTGTTCCTCCGGCAAACGGGAGTTGCATAATCTCATAGTCATAGGAACATGTATAAGTCATGAAGAAAGCAATAGCAACATACTAAATGATCGGGTGCTAAGCTAATGGAATGGGTCATGTCAATCAGATCATTCACCTAATGATGTGATCCTGTTAATCAAATAACAACTCTTTGTTCATGGTTAGGAAACATAACCATCTTTGATTAACGAGCTAGTCAAGTAGAGGCATACTAGTGACACTCTGTTTGTCTATGTATTCACACATGTATTATGTTTCCGGTTAATACAATTCTAGCATGAATAATAAACATTTATCATGATATAAGGAAATAAACAATAACTTTATTATTGCCTCTAGGGCATATTTCCTTCAGTCTCCCACTTGCACTAGAGTCAATAATCTAGATTACACAGTAATGATTCTAACACCCATGGAGCCTTGGTGCTGATCATGTTTTGCTCGTGGAAGAGGCTTAGTCAACGGGTCTGCAACATTCAGATCCGTATGTATCTTGCAAATCTCTATGTCTCCCACCTGGACTAGATCCTGGATGGAATTGAAGCGTCTCTTGATGTGCTTGGTTCTCTTGTGAAATCTGGATTCCTTTGCCAAGGCAATTGCACCAGTATTGTCACAAAAGATTTTCATTGGACCCGATGCACTAGGTATGACACCTAGATCGGATATGAACTCCTTCATCCAGACTCCTTCATTTGCTGCTTCCGAAGCAGCTATGTACTCCGCTTCACATGTAGATCCCGCTACAACACTTTGTTTAGAACTGCACCAACTGACAGCTCCATCATTTAATGTAAACACGTATCCGGTTTGCAATTTAGAATCGTCTGGATCAGTGTCAAAGCTTGCATCAACGTAACCTTTTACGATGAGCTCTTTGTCACCTCCATATATGAGAAACATATCCTTAGTCCTTTTCAGGTATTTCAGGATGTTCTTGACCGCTGTTCAGTGATCCACTCCTGGATCACTTTGGTACCTCCCTGCTAGACTTATAGCAAGGCACACATCAGGTCTGGTACACAGCATTGCATACATGATAGAGCCTATGGCTGAAGCATAGGGAACATCTTTCATTTTCTCTCTATCTTCAGCAGTGGTCGGGCATTGAGTCCTACTCAACTTCACACCTTGTAACACAGGCAAGAACCCTTTCTTTGCTTGATCCATTTTGAACTTCTTCAAAACTTTGTCAAGGTATGTGCTTTGTGAAAGTCCAATTAAGCGTCTTGATCTATCTCTATAGATCTTAATGCCTAATATGTAAGCAGCTTCACCGAGGTCTTTCATTGAAAAACTCTTATTCAAGTATCCCTTTATGCTATCCAGAAATTCTATATCATTTCCAATTAGTAATATGTCATCCACATATAATATCAGAAATGCTACAGAGCTCCCACTCACTTTCTTGTAAATACAGGCTTCTCCAAAAGTCTGTATAAAACCAAATGCTTTGATCACACTATCAAAACGTTTATTCCAACTCCGAGAGGCTTGCACAAGTCCATAAATGGATCGCTGGAGTTTGCACACTTTGTTAGCTCCCTTTGGATCGACAAAACCTTTTGGTTGCATCATATACAACTCTTCTTCCAGAAATCCATTCAGGATGCAGTTTTGACATCCATCTGCCAAATTTCATAATCATAAAATGCGGCAATTGCTAACATGATTCGGACAGACTTAAGCATCGCTACGGGTGAGAAGGTCTCATCGTAGTCAATCCCTTGAACTTGCCGAAAACCTTTTGCGACAAGTCGAGCTTTGTAGACAGTAATATTACCGTCAGCGTCAGTCTTCTTCTTGAAGATCCATTTATTCTCAATTGCTTGCCGATCATTGGGCAAGTCAACCAAAGTCCATACTTTGTTCTCATACATGGATCCCATCTCAGATTTCATGGCTTCAAGCCATTTTGTGGAATCTGGGCTCACCATCGCTTCTTCATAGTTTGTAGGTTCATCATGATCTAGTAGCATGACTTCCAGAACAGGATTACCGTACCACTCTAGTGTGGATCTTACTCTGGTTGATCTATGAGGTTCGGTAGTAACTTGATCTGAAATTTCATGATCATTATCATTAGCTTCCTCACTAATTGGTGTAGGTGTCACAGAATCCGGTTTCTGTGATGTACTACTTTCAATAAGGGAGTAGGTACAGTTACCTCATCAAGTTCTACTTTCCTCCCACTCACTTCTTTCGAGAGAAACTCCTTCTCTAGAAAGGATCCATTCTTAGCAACGAATGTCTTGCCTTCGGATCTGTGATAGAAGGTGTACCCAACAGTCTCCTTTGGGTATCCTATGAAGACACATTTCTCCGATTTGGGTTCGAGCTTATCAGGTTGAAGCTTTTTCACATAAGCATCGCAGCCCCAAACTTTCAGAAACGACAACCTCGGTTTCTTGCCAAACCACAGTTCATAAGGCGTCGTCTCAATGGATTTTGATGGTGCGCTATTTAACGTGAATGCAGCCGTCTCTAAAGCATAACCCCAAAATGATAGCAGTAAATCTATAAGAGACATCATAGATCGCACCATATCTAGTAAAGTACGATTACGACGTTCGGACACACCATTACGCTGTGGTGTTCCGGGTGGCGTGAGTTGCGAAACTATTCTGCATTGTTTCAAATGTAGACCAAACTCGTAACTCAAGTATTCTCCTCCACGATCAGATCGTAGAAACTTTATTTTCTTGTTACGATGATTTTTAACTTCACTCTGAAATTCTTTGAACTTTTCAAATGTTTCAGACTTATGCTTCATTAAGTAGATATACCCATATCTGCTTAAATCATCTGTGAAGGTGAGAAAATAACGATATCCGCCACGAGCCTCAATATTCATCGGACCACATACATCTGTATGTATGATTTCCAACAAATCTGTTGCTCTCTCCATAGTACTGGAGAACGGTGTTTTAGTCATCTTGCCCATGAGGCACGGTTCGCAAGTACCAAGTGATTCATAATCAAGTGGTTCCAAAAGTCCATCAGTATGGAGTTTCTTCATGCGCTTTATACCGATATGACCTAAACGGCAGTGCCACAAATAAGTTGCACTATCATTATCAACTCTGCATCTTTTGGCTTCAACACTATGAATATGTGTGTCACTACTATCGAGATTCAACAAAAATAGACCACTCTTTAAGGGTGCATGACCATAAAAGATATTACTCATATAAATAGAACAACCATTATTCTCAGATTTAAATGAATAACCGTCTCACATCAAACAAGATCCAGATATAATGTTCATGCTTAACGCTGGCACCAAATAACAATTATTTAGGTCTAATATTAATCCCGAAGGTAGATGTAGAGGTAGCGTGCCGACTGCGATCACATCGACTTTGGAACCGTTTCCCACGCGCATCGTCACCTCGTCCTTAGCCAATCTTCGCTTAATCCGTAGTCCCTGTTTCGAGTTGCAAATATTAGCAACAGAACCAATATCAAATACCCATGTGCTACTGCGAGCATTAGTAAGGTACACATCAATAACATGTATATCACATATACCTTTGTTCACCTTGCCATCCTTCTTATCTGCCAAATACTTGGGGCAGTTCCGCTTCCAGTGACCAGTCTGCTTGCAGTAGAAGCACTCAGTTTCAGGCTTAGGTCCAGGTTTGGGTTTCTTCTCTTGAGTAGCAACTTGCTTGCCGTTCTTTTTGAAGTTCCCCTTCTTCTTCCCTTTGCCCTTTTTCTTGAAACTAGTGGTCTCGTTGACCATCAACACTTGATGCTCCTTCTTGATTTCTACCTCCGCAGCTTTCAGCATTGCGAAGAGCTCGGGAATAGTCTTATTCATCCCTTGCATATTATAGTTCATCACGAAGCTCTTGTAGCTTGGTGGCAGTGATTGGAGAATTCTTCCAATGACGCAATCATCTGGAAGATTAACTCCCAATTGAATCAAGTGATTATTATACCCAGACATTTTGAGTATATGCTCACTGATAGAACTGTTCTCCTCCATATTGCAGCTATAGAACTTATTGGAGACTTCATATCTCTCAATCCGGGCATTTGCTTGAAATATTAACTTCAACTCCTGGAACATCTCATATGCTCCATGACGTTCAAAACGTCGTTGAAGTCCCAATTCTAAGCCGTAAAGCATGGCACACTGAACTATCGAGTAGTCATCAGCTTTGCTCTGCCAGACGTTCATAACATCTGGTGTTGCTCCAGCAGCAGGCCTGGCACCCAGCGGTGCTTCCAGGACATAATTCTTCTGTGCAGCAATGAGGATAATCCTCAAGTTACAGACCCAGTCCGTGTAATTGCTACCATCATCTTTCAACTTTGCTTTCTCAAGGAACGCATTAAAATTCAACAGAACAACAGCACGAGCCATCTATCTAGAATCAAGCATAAACAAGCAAGATACTATCAGGTACTAAGTTTCATGATAAATTTAGGTTCAATTAATTTACTTAAAGAACTCCCACTTAGATAGACATCCCTCTAATCCTCTAAGTGATTACGTGATCCAAATCAACTAAACCATGTCCGATCATCACGTGAGATGGAGTAGTTTCATTGGTGAACATCACTATGTTGATCATATCTACTATATGATTCACCCTCGACCTTTCGGTCTCCGTGTTCCGAGGCCATATCTGTATATGCTTGGCTCGTCAAGTATAACCTGAGTATTCCATGTGTGCAACTGTTTTGCACCCGTTGTATTTGAACGTAGAGCCTATCACACCCGATCATCACGTGGTGTCTCAGCACGAAGAACTTTCACAATGGTGCATACTCAGGGAGAACACTTCTTGATAATTAGTGAGAGATCATCTTATAATGCTACCGTCAATCAAAGCAAGATAAGATGCATAAAAGATAAACATCACATGCAATCAATATAAGTGATATGATATGGCCATCATCATCTTGTGCTTGTGATCTCCATCCTTGAAGCACCGTCGTGATCACCATCGTCATCGGCGCGACACCTTGATCTCCATCGTAGCATCGTTGTCATCTCGCCAATCTCATGCTTCCACGACTATCGCTACCGCTTAGTGATAAAGTAAAGCGTTACAGCGCGATTGCATTGCATACAATAAAGCGACAACCATATGGCTCCTGCCAGTTGCTGATAACTCGGTTACAAAACATGATCATCTCATACAATAAAATTTGGCATCATGTCTTGACCATATCACATCACAACATGCCCTGCAAAAACAAGTTAGACGTCCTCTACTTTGTTGTTGCAAGTTTTACGTGGCTGCTACGGGCTTAAGCAAGAACCAATCTTACCTACGCATCAAAACCACAACTATAGTTTGTCAAGTTGGTGCTGTTTTAACCTTCGCAAGGACCGGGCGTGGCCACACTCGGTTCAACTAAAGTTGGAGAAACTGTCACCCGCAAGCCACCTATGTGCAAAGCACGTCGGGAGAACCGGTCTCGCGTAAGCGTACGCGTAATGTCGGTCCGGGCCGCTTCGTCCAACTACCGCCGAACCAAAGTATGACATGCTGGTAAGCAGTATGACTTATATCGCCCACAACTCACTTGTGTTCTACTCGTGCATATAACATCAACATATAAAACCTAGGCTCGGATGCCACTGTTGGGGAACGTAGTAATTTCAAAAAAAATCCTACGCACACGCAAGATCATGGTGATGCATAGCAACGAGAGGGGGAGAGTGTGATCTACGTACCCTTGTAGATCGAAAACGGAAGCGTTAACTTGGTTGATGTAGTCGTACGTCTCCACGGCCCGACCGATCAAGCACCGAAACTACGGCACCTCCGAGTTCTAGCACACGTTCAGCTCGATGACGATCCCCGGACTCCGATCCTGCAAAGTGTCGGGGAAGAGTTCCGTCAGCACGACGGCGTGGTGACGATCTTGATGTACTACCGTCGTAGGGCTTCACCTAAGCACCGCTACAATATTATCGAGGACTATGGTGGAAGGGGGCACCGCACACGGCTAAGAATATGATCACGTGGATCAACTTGTGTGTCTAGGGGTGCCCCTTGCCCCCGTATATAAAGGAGCAAGGGGAGGAGGCCGGCCGGCCCTATAGGCGCGCCAAGGAGTCCTCCTCCTAGTAGGAGTAGGACTCCTACTAGGAGGGGGAAAGAAGTGGGGAGGGAGAGGGAAAGGGGGGCGCCGCCCCCCTCTCCTAGTCCAATTCGGACTAGGGGGGGAGGAGGCGCGCGACCCACCTTTGGGTGCCCCTCTCTCTCTCTCCACTAAGGCCCATATGGCCCATTACTTCTCCCGGGGGGGTTCCTGTAACCCTCCGGCTCTCCGGTTTTCTCCGAAATCACCCGGAACACTTCCGGTGTTCGAATATAGCCTTCCAATATGTCAATATTTATGTCTCGACCATTTCGAGACTCCTCGTCATGTCCGTGATCACATCCGGGACTCCGAACTAACTTCGGTACATCAAAACTCATAAACTCATAATATAACTGTCATCGAAACCTTAAGCGTGCGGACCCTACGGGTTCGAGAACAATGTAGACATGACCGAGACATGTCTCCGGTCAATAACCAATAGCGGAATCTAGATGCTCATATTGGCTCCTACATATTTTACGAAGATCTTTATCGGTCAGACCGCATAACAACATACGTTGTTCCCTTTGTCATCGGTATGTTACTTGCCCGAGATTCGATCGTCGGTATTCCATACCTAGTTCAATCTCGTTACCTGCAAGTCTCTTTACTCGTTCCGTAATACATCATCTCACAACTAACTCATTAGTTGCAATGCTTGCAAGGCTTATGTGATGTGTATTACCTAGAGGGCCCAGAGATACCTCTCCGACAATCGGAGTGACAAATCCTAATCTCGAAATACGCCAACCCAACATGTACCTTTGGAGACACCTGTAGAGCACCTTTATAATCACCCATTTATGTTGTGACATTTGGTAGCACACAAAGTGTTCCTCCGGCAAACGGGAGTTGCATAATCTCATAGTCATAGGAACATGTATAAGTCATGAAGAAAGCAATAGCAACATACTAAACGATCGGGTGCTAAGCTAATGGAATGGGTCATGTCAATCAGATCATTCACCTAATGATGTGATCCCGTTAATCAAATAACAACTCTTTGTTCATGGTTATGAAACATAACCATCTTTGATTAACGAGCTAGTCAAGTAGAGGCATACTAGTGACACTTTGTTTGTCTATGTATTCACACATGTATTATGTTTCCGGTTAATACAATTCTAGCATGAATAATAAACATTTATCATGATATAAGGAAATAAATAATAACTTTATTACTGCCTCTAGGGCATATTTCCTTCAAAAGCAACACGAAGACAAAAACCCGACAACGAGGAAATATCATAACTTAGTGCCGGAAATGGTAAGACTTGGAATACAAATATGGCAGGTTACATACGGGGCGTTACACGCCTCCTCCAAGTCGGCGTCCCTCCTTCCATATCCATCGGAGTTGGAAGGGAAGAGAGGGGGAGGGGAAGGAAAGGGGGAGGCCGAATCCTCCCCTTTCCTTCTCCCTTCCATTCCTTTCCTTCTCCTCCTATTCAGCCTATAGGGGGCGCACCAGCTCCTTTTGGGGCTGGTCTGTCCAACTCTTGGCCCATTAGGCCCATATATAGCTTGCCGGGGGTTGCCTGGAACCCCTTCCGGTGACCCGATACATACCCGGTACCCCCAGAACACTTCCAGTGTCCAAATACTATCGTCCTATATATGAATCTTTACCTCACGACCATTTCGAGACTCCTCGTCTTGTCTGTGATCTCATCTGGGACTCCAAACAACATCCGGTCACCAAATCACATAACTCATATAATACAAAATCGTTATCAAACGTTAAGTGTGCGGACCCTACGGGTTCGAGAACTATGTAGACATGACCGAGACACCTCTCCGGTCAATAACCAACAACGGAACTTGGACGCTCATATTGGTTCCCACATATTCTACGAAGATCTTTATCGGTCGTACCGTAGTGACAACATACGTTATTCCCTTTGTCATCGGTATGTTACTTGCCCGAGATTCGATCGTCGGTATCTTCATACCTAGTTCAATCTCGTTACCGGCAAGTGTCTTTACTCATTTCGTAATACATCATCCCGCAACTAACTCATTAGTCACATTGCTTGCAAGGCTTATTATGATGCGCATTACCGAGAGGGCCCAAAGATACCTCTCCGATACTCGGAGTGACAAATCCTAATCTCGATATATGCCAACCCAACAAACACCTTCAGAGATACCTGTAGAGCATATTTATAATCACCTAGTTGCGTTGTGACGTTTGATAGCACACAAGGTATTCCTCCGGTATCCGGGAGTTGCATAATCTCATAGTCGAAGGAATATGCATTTGACATGAAGAAAGCAATAGCAATAAAACCGAACGATCAACATGCTAAGCTAATGGATGAGTCTTGTCCATCGTATCATTATCCTAATGATGTGATCACGTTCATCAAATGACAACACATGTCTATGGTTAGGAAACTTAACCATCTTTGATTAACGAGCTAGTCTAGTAGAGGCTTACTAGGGACACCGTGTTTTGTCTATGTATCCACACATGTATCAAGTTTCCGGTTAATACAATTCTAGCATGAATAATAAACATTTATTATGATATAAGGAAATATAAAATAACAACTTTATTATTGCCTCTAGGGCATATTTCCTTCAGGTGCCTCGGGCGTGATACATCTCAAACATAGTGATAATTTTTGGTTGTTTCATGTTATTACCATACCACTTTTATATACCTTTTATAGCAATTTCTATTGTTTTTCTGGACTGACCTATTAATTCAGTGCCCGAAGTGAAATGATTGGTACGGTCGACTAGAAAGGGGTTGAATAGGCGACCTGAAATTTTTAACTTCGTTCGCAAATTTTAGACAACAATAAATTAGGTTGTCTAAATATGAAAATAGGTGGACAACCTATATGAAAAGCTCAACAAACAACAACTACTAATTTCCTCAAAAAACAAGAAGTATTAGCAACAGAAAACACAAGATAATAAGCTTGCACAAAGTAAATGCTAGAAGTAACAACAAGTGGGGATGAGGATGTGTTTTCAAAGTTCCCTCCATTGGAGGGCACGTCTCTGTTGGTGGGGTGTGGAGGCACAATGATCCCCTAGCATCCCACGGACTCACCATATTCTCCTCACGTGCTCACATGATGCAAGGTGTCATGAGTCCACCAACGGTGCCCTTGAAGACAGCTTAATTGGAGGCTCTTGACACCACCACGAAGCTTCACCGCAATGGGATGTGGCTCCGAGGTGACCTCTTCCGTCTAGGGTGCCGAAACACCCAAGAGTAATAAGATCCACAAGAAATGTATGAGGGAATCAAATTTTCTTTGCTGGAAGTGTAGACCAAGGTCTCCTCCCTCAATCCCTAGCAAATCAAATAGTTTGGTTGGCTAGAGAAGGAGATCGGGAAAATGGAGCTTAGGGCATTATGTTGGGTTCTATGGTAGAGTGCGTTGACTGCAAATTAAAATTTCCTACCCGCGGAACATCCAGGAACATGCTACGAGAGATGGATCATGGATCGTTACCACTAGACGTGCAGTGTCGTGCAACAGAAGAAGAATTGGGGTAGCGCATCCGTGTGGATCATCTCCTCCTCGTCTGATCTCCCTCGATCAGCCGGTCGTCGGAACCACACATAGTTCACCGGAGCCGCACAAGTGCACCGCCTCTAATGGTATCCATGCGTGCAGGAGGAACATAGTGTGGCAGACTCCTAGGTCTGATCGCACAGCTGACGATGAGTGGAGGTGGCTAGTTGCAACACATGCAAATCCCTGGTGACGGCGCTGAAGCGATCAACTGAATGAGTGTGTCGCACCTCCACTATATATAGGCATCCATCACGGGATCAACACTTGGGCCTCGCAAAGATCCTAAAGCCCAAATTATGTTCGGCCGGGATCCGAGTCCGAGTAGGATCATGATACGCCTCCAACGCATCTATAATTTTTTATTGTTCCATGCTATTATAGTATCCATCTTGGACGTTTTATATGCAATTATATATCATTTTTTGGGACTAAGCTATTAACCTAGTGCCTAGTGCCAGTTGCTATTTTTTTGCTTGTTTTTGGCTTTTCAGAAAATCAGTACCAAACAGAGTCCAAATGCTATGAAACTTTTGACAACTTTTTCTAGACTAGAAGGGACCCTAGAAGCTTGGGGAGAAGACCTGAAAAGTCATGAGGGAGCGACAAGCCTGCCAGGCGCGCCCTGGGGGTAGGGCCTGATGATGCCATTAACCTAGGGTAGGGTCATAGGCCTGACCTAGATGCCCTACCCAAGGTCACTACCCTAGAGTCAAGAACATTCAAAGTACAACAAAGGATATCGACTGAAGTAACCTTGGAGTGCAATCCACTCGACCAATTATCTCACTCAGATACCCCAATTCCATTCGACCAAGAAGAATTCGCTCGACCATACAAGAAACCACTCGGAGTACGGAAGACCTAAAGCCACTCAGGATGGCAACGGACGGGCATTCACTCCATAGTCTTTAAGATCATTTATAGCTCTTTATAGATGGCGTTATCAGTAACACCCGTCTTAATGTACATTGAACCTTATGTAACGGGCGATGGCTGGGGTCCTGGCGCACTCTATATAAGCCACCCCCTCCTCTGGCACACGGGTTCGCACCCCCTGTAACATTCATGCATAATCCAGTCGACCAAGCCTCCGGGCACCGAGACGTAGGGCTGTTACTTCCTCCGAGAAGGGCCTGAACTCGTAAAACCTTGTGTGCACAACCTTACCGTAGCTAGGACCTTGCCTCCTCCTACATACCCCCTATTCTATCGTCAGACTTACTCCCACGACAGTTGGCGCCCACCGTGGGGTTGGTGTCTTAGCGACTTCCAGCGAGGTTGCAGTTTTCTGATCTTCATCAACATGGTTTCCGGTGGTGGTTTGGCTTTGGGCCGCGAGATCCGACTCGGCGCGCTCGTCTTCATCACTAACAACTCCGCCTGGTTACAAGAGGCCTCCCTTGACGCCGAGGCCCTTCCCGTCCGCGGGGCGGCGCACTTCCGTGCGAGTGCCTGCGGCGTCCTCCTGCGGCAGTCGTCTACCCGGTATCGGTCGGCTCCTGCGTCGTCCACCCTTCCAGCTGTACGCCGTCACAAGAGATCTGGTCGATCGCGGCTTCAGCGCTGGGTGAAACATGCACTGGCCTGCTAGTCGACCACCCCACAAGTCGCGTCCATCGAGCCCGACGAATCTCTTTACGGATTATTCGACCTGTCGACTGGTTCTGCTGAGACTCTGTCCGAGAGCGGGAGCAGCGACCAGGCGGCGGAGGTCCTGATGGTCGACACGCCATGCAGCTCGCCTGGTTTCCGTCGCAGTGGCGGCAATGATGGTGGCGGCGGTCCGTCGCGCGGTCATGACAAGTATCATCCCGAAGCCCTCACTTCAAAGCAGAGGGAAGAGTTGCATCATCGGACGATCTCTGTCGAGTGGCAAAGTGGGCGATTGAACTGCTTCCGTTGGATATAAAGTTTGAGGCAAAGAAAGTAATCAAGTCCCAAGCAATAGCAAATTTCCTTGCTGAGTGGATTGAACAACAGCAACCGACTCAGATTCACTCGGAACATTGGACTATGATTTTTATTGGTCCAAGATGCTGAATGGCTCTGGTGCTGGAGTAGTCCTGGTATCCCCCAGAGGTGGTAAGCTCAGCTACGTCCTCCAAATTCACTTTGATTCTTCAAACAATGAAGCTGAGTATGAGGCACTTTTGTATGGGTTGCGTATGGCCATCTCACTCGGCGTCTGTCGCCTGATGGTCTACGACGACTCAGACTTGGTGGTCAATCAAGTGATGAGGGAATGGGATATCAGGAGCCCAGCAATGAATGGTTATTGCAATGCAGTAAGAAAGCTAGAGAAGAAGTTTGAGGGGTTAGAACTCCACCACATACCCCGAATCAAGAATCAAGCAGCAGATGACCTGGCGAAGATAGGTTCCACTCGGAAACCCATCCCCAGTAATGTGTTTTTGGAGCATCTCCATGCCCCATCAGTTCAATAAGATCCCTTCACAGAGGAGCCCCCCGCAACTGATAAGTTCGACCAATCCGACTGAAATCAAAGTCCCAGCTATAGTCGACTTGATCATGTAGGTTCTGGTGATCACCCCTGAGGGAGTCCTGGACTAAGGGGTCCTCGGGCGTCCGTCCTGTTGGCCATGGGCTGGACTGATGGGCTATGAAGATACAAAGTGTAGCGACCAGACCTCAAACGGTCCAATCTCCGTGCTCCGGTGTCATCCCTAGATCAGTAATGCTGACACCACACAATACTTGAAGGATTTATAGCAGAGTAGCAATCACACACTTATTACATTGAGTGTCTCAAAAGAGAACTTATTACAATAAATATGGCTTAAGGCCATCTAATAACGATAACAGCGGAAGGCTTGGAAGATAAGTGAGTCCATCAACTCCAACGGCATCACTGAGTATAGAACCACGACCTAAAACTCCTTAATCATCGTCTAAAAAGTCTGCAACATTAACATTGCAACCCGAAAACGGGTCAACACATGGAATATGCTGGCAATGTAACACATAGAGAGTAATGGAATGAAACAACTATTCTATATGCATATTTGGCTGGTGGAAAGCTCTATGGTTATAGTTTTGCGTAAAGCAAATTTTCCCTACTGCAAAGGAATAAATTTATTTAACTATCATGGTGGTTGTTAAACATTGAGAATGGTTGACAGCATTCTCAATCCCAATTAAACATCATCATTAAACAAAACCCAACAAAATTAATTTTAGAGTAACGTGTTGAGATTCACATGATAATCCAGGTACTAGATACTCAAGATGTCCATAACCGGGGACTCGGCTAACCATGATTAGTTTATACACTCTGTAGAGGTTTGCACACTTTTCCCCACAAGACTCGACCGCCTCCGTTTGGTTTCTCCCACTACACGGTGTTTGAGAAACGGATGACCGAGACATCGTCTTTCAGAAGCGCTAGCACCTTACGATGGGTAGACCGTACCACCTACATCCCCTACATCTGCTAGTCTACCACTGTAAGAGTTCACACAACTTAGTCAACTATGCTAGAGCCCATAATAGCTTGTGGCTGCACACAAAAGTTTCTAGCATGAATAATCTCATGATCCATTTGAGCCTGGGTGGCGGTCCATAAAGCAAAACAGGCAATCCTGGAATACCCAGGTACCTCAATCTACCCAGATGTGTGTCTAAGTTGCCACCTTAAGTAAACCATTAATTAACAATCTCACATCTGTCATGGATACACTCACCCGATCCACGTCTACTAGCATAACATGGCATAATAAGCAACATAGAAGTAACTCCCAAAGGTTTGATAATTAAACAGCTAATAGGTACTACCTCAACTACTTCCAAAACCCACAATTTAATTAGATCCTAATCATGCAATGTGTAAGGATTGATCTGATGCAATAAAACTGGGTAGTAGGAGGTATGATCAAAGTGTTACTTGCCATGCTGATGATCTGGGAAACCTAGCGATTCGAAGCAACAAGCGGCGCACTCCGGGTACTCTTTCGCAAACAAACAAACACACAATAATTACTCATCTAATGCACAGGTAAAACTCGAATAAGAGATCTAACCAGAAGGTTCAACTTAAGAACTCCAGTTGGCAAAAAGAATCAAAACAAACGAAGCAACGAAAGACAAACAACAAAAGAAACAGGCTTCGTTTACTATTCTGGATCTAAGCAATTTTTATAGAAGCAAAAACTTGTTTGAGTTGGTTAATCAGAAAGAGGGTTTCGAGACGAAACTCCAGGCGCTTGAATCACCTGATTCTGATAAACGAGCGAAAAGTTAGACTAAAACAAAAATCGGATTAGAAATCGCGATCAGAAAAATCGCGGATTAAATCCGAGAAAAAGAAAAACGACGAACGTTCGTTAAAACGAACGAATGGACGAACACTCACTATTTAAATAAACCGGAAAGCCGATCTATTTAAAAAAACGAAACATAAAAAAAAACGAACAAAACCGTCGGAAAACCGAACGGTTTTTTTGGGAAAAACCGGCGACTAAAAAAAACTACCTCCGGCAACTAGTCCGGCGGCGGCGGCGGTGGTCCGGCGGCGGTCGGCGGGGTGAAGGCGGCGGCGGCGGGCACGGGCTAGGGTTTGACGGGGTTCCGGCTGGGCCTCCCCGGCTTATAAAGCCGGACGGGCCTTAGTGTCCAGGTCGGACACGACCCGTAGGTCGGTTGCGTTTTTTTAAATAGTTACGCTCAGGAAAAAACAAAAGGACTACTAAACAGACTCAAAAAATCCCGAAATAAATTTTCCCCGGCTTCTAAAATCAAGCCGCACAGGATGAACATTTATTTGGGGCCTAAATGCAATTTTGAAAAACGCGCATTTTTCCTAAATTCAAATAAAATAGCAAATAAAACCAAATAAAATCTTATTTGATTTTTTATTTAATCCTCAATATTTCTTTATTTTGGGAAAGTCATTTTATTCCGTCTCTCATATTTTGATAATAGAAATAATTGAAGATAAAATAAATAAAATCAAATGATCCCTATTTCAAAATTTGAGAAAACTCAAACATGAAAATAACGAAATCCCCAACTCTCTCGAAGGGTCCTTGAGTTGTGAAAAATTTGTAGGATCAACCAAAATGCAAAAATTGTGATATGCAATGATGATCTAATGTATAACATTCCAAATTGAAAATTTGGGATGTTACAAACCTACCCCCCTTAAGATGAATCTCGCCCTCGAGATTTGGGTTGGCTAGAAAATAGGTGAGGGTGGTCTTTCAGCAGTTCTTCCTCTCGTTCCCAGGTGGCTTCATCCTCCGTGTGGTGGCTCCACTGAACCTTGCAAAACTTGATAACCTTGTTGCAGGTGACTCGACTGGCATATTCTAGAATCTTAACTGGTTTCTCCTCATAGGTCAAATCACTGTCCAACTGAATTGCTTCCAGTGGTACCGTATCTCTCAGCGGTATGTCAGCCATCTCTGCGTGGCATTTCTTCAACTAGGATACATGAAACACGTCGTGAACCCCTGACAGTCCTTCGGGTAATTCCAACTTGTAGGCTACTTCTCCCATACGCTCCAAAACTTTGTATGGGCCTACAAAACGTGGCGCTAGTTTTCCCTTAACTCCAAAGCACTTAACTCCTCGAAGTGGTGATACTCAAAGATAAACTCGGTCTACAACTTTGTAAACTGTCTCCTTGTGTTTAGAATTTGCATAGCTCTTCTGCCTGGATTGAGCTACCTTTAGCCTATCGCGAATTAATTTCACGTTCTATTCAGACTCCTTTATCAGATCCGGTCCAAACAACTGGCGGTCTCCAACTTCATCCCAAGAAAATGGGGTCCTGCACCTCCTTCCGTACAAGGCTTCGAAAGGGGCCATCTTCAAACTGGATTGATAGCTGTTGTTGTAAGAGAACTCTGCATACGGCAAATTCTCGTCCCAACTAGATCCGTAATCTAGCGCACAAGCTCTTAGCATATCCTCCAAAATCTGATTGACTCTCTCAGTCTGTCCATCTGTCTGCGGGTGAAAAGCTGTGCTAAACTCTAGTCTGGTTCCCAAAGTCTCATGCAACTGATTCCAGAACTTTGAGGTAAACTGGGTTCCTCTATCTGATACAATGCTCCTTGGAACTCCATGCAGACATACGATTCTGGTCATGTATATCTTTGCCAACTTTGCACTGGTATAAGTAGTCTTCACTGGAATGAAATGAGCTACCTTTGTCAAACGATCGACTACAACCCATATCGAGTCATAGCCTGAACGTGTTCTGGGCAATCCTATAATAAAATCCATGCCTAGCTTATCCCACTTCCATTCGGGTATCGGCAATGGTTGTAGCAATCCTACTGGTTTCTGATGCTCTGCCTTCACTCTCTAACATACATCACAAACTGCTACATACTCCGCAATATCCTTCTTCATTCCGGTCCACCAGAAAATATCCTTCAAATCCAAATACATCTTGGTATTTCCTGGGTGAATCGAGTATGGTGAGTCATGGGCCTCTTGTAGAATTAGCTTCCTAATCTCCGAATCATTTGGCACATAAACACAGTCTTCAAACCATATGGTATCGTGCTCATCCTCACGAAATCCCTTAGCTTTTCCTTTGCTAATTTTCTCCTTAATAGAAGCAATCTCCTTGTCAGTCTTTTGGGCTTCTCTGATTTTATCCATCAACATAGACTGAATCTCCAATGCTGCTACATAGCCCTTCGGGACTATTTCCAAACATAGCTCTCGAAGATTTTCAGCTAACTCACTTGGTAAATCTCCCATCATTAAGGTGTTGACATGGCTCTTGCGGCTCAACGTGTCTGCTACTACGTTAGCCTTTCCGGGGTGATAATGCAATTTCATGTCATAATCTTTGATGAGCTCCAACCATCTCCTTTGTCTGAGGTTCAACTCCTTCTGTGTGAAAATATACTTCAAACTCTTGTGATCCATGTACACCTCGCAATGGTTTGCAATCAGAAAATGTCTCCAAGTCTTCAATGCATGCACTATGGATGCTAACTCATGTGTAGCTTAATTCAACTCATGAGGCTTAAGCTGTCATGAGGCATATGAAACAACTCTCCCTTCCTGCATAAGCACTGCTCCAAGTCCTCGACGTGAAGTGTCGCAATACACCTCATAATCCTTGGTTTGATCCGGTAAAATCAACACTGGTGAGGCAACCAAACGTTTCTTCAACTCCTGAAAACTAGACTCACACTCCTCCATCCATATGAACTTGGTATCCTTCTTCAACAACTCCGTCATAGGCTTCGCAATCTTTGAGAAATTCTCAATAAACCTCCGGTAGTATCCTGCGAGTCCAAGAAAACTCCGGATCTCTCCCACGGTGGTTGGTGCTTCCCACTTGGTCACATATCAACTTTAGTGGGATCTACTACTATACCTTCTCCGGATATAACGTGTCCAAGAAATCCAACTTCCTTCAACCAAAACTCACATTTGCTAAACTTGGCATATAATTGATGTTCTCTGAGCTTTCCAAGAACCAAACGCAAATGTTCCTTATGCTCCTCTTCATTCTTCGAGTAAACCAGGCTATCATCAATGAACACTATGACGAACTTATCCAAGAACTCCATAAACACTTTGTTCATCATGTTCATAAAATATGCAGGTGCGTTAGTCAGACCAAATGACAGAAGGGTATACTCGTACAGTCCATACCTGTGTTGAAAATATGCCCTAGGGGCAATAATAAATTAAGTTATTATTATTATATTTCATTGTTCATGATAATCGTTTATTGTCCATGCTAGAATTGTATTGATAGGAAACTCAGATACATGTGTGGATACATAGACAACACCATGTCCCTAGTAAGCCTCTAGTTGACTAGCTCGTTGATCAATAGATGGTTACGGTTTCCTGACCATGGACATTGGATGTCGTTGATAACGGGATCACATCATTAGGAGAATGATGTGATGGACGAGACCCAATCCTAAGCCTAGCACAAAGATCGTGTAGTTCGTATGCTAAAGCTTTTCTAATGTCAAGTATCATTTCCTTAGACCATGAGATTGTGCAACTCCCGGATACCGTAGGAGTGCTTTGGGTGTACCAAACGTCACAACATAACTGGGTGGCTATAAAGGTTCACTACAGGTATCTCCGAAAGTGTCTGTTGGGTTGGCACGAATCGAGACTAGGATTTGTCACTCCGTGTAAACGGAGAGGTATCTCTGGGCCCACTCGGTAGGACATCATCATAATGTGCACAATGTGATCAAGGAGTTGATCACGGGATGATGTGTTACGGAACGAGTAAAGAGACTTGCCGGTAACGAGATTGAACAAGGTATCAGGATACCGACGATCGAATCTCGGGCAAGTATCGTACCGATAGACAAAGAGAATTGTATACGGGATTGATTAAATCCTTGACATCGTGGTTCATCCGATGAGATCATCATGGAGCATGTGGGATCCAACATGGGTATCCAGATCCTGCTGTTGGTTATTGACCGGAGAGTTGTCTCGGGCATGTCTGCATGACTCCCGAGCCCGTAGGGTCTACACACTTAAGGTTCGATGATGCTAGGGTTATAGGGAATAGATATACGTGGTTACTGAATGTTGTTCGGAGTCCCGAATGAGATCCCGGACGTCACGACGAGTTCCGGAATGGTCCAGAGGTAAATACTTATATATGGGAAGTCATCATATGGTCACCGGGATAATTCGGGGGTTACCGGTATTGTACCAGGACCACTGGAGGGGTTCCGGGGGTCCACTGGGAGGGTCCACCTGCCCCGGAGGGCCCTATGGGCTGTGTGTGCAGAGAGGACCAGCCCCTTAGTGGGCTGGGTGCCTCCCCCCTAGGGCCCATGCGCCTAGGGTTTGGGGGAACCCTAAAGGGGGGCGCCCCCTTGCCTTGGGGGGCAAGGCAACCCCCCTGGCCGCCGCCCCCTCCTCAGATTGGATCTGAGGGGGCCGGCCCCCCTCTCCCTTGCCCCTATATATATGT